>NC_087288.1:21123932-21425326 GCF_015220805.1 Pogoniulus pusillus
TTTAAATAAAGAGCATGGGACTTGAGTCTGTGATATACAAATCCATATTACATAGGATTTTCTCACAACTCATTGGTCAGTGAAAGTAAAAAATATGCCACATTGATGAGAAATTTCTTAAAGGGCACATGTATCTCTGAATTACCCCAACGTTTTCATATTGTCACAATTGAACATTTTATTGTATTTTCTACATGTCGCAGTACAGCTAGATCAAATACAAAGCTTCTTTGCTGGCACATTTGATAGCCATTATCCAGGAGGTTCTAAATAGCTAAGTATATAGCTAAACAAAAGTTCAGGCCGCTCTTCACTGTCCATGGACTGCTGTTGGCCAGATACAGCCTGTCTGCAACAGACTGGGAGAAACAGACCCTTGAATTTAGCTTTATTGCATCTTGAAATAATTAGTATACAAAGAAGATGTATTCTTCTGTCAAGTGCCACACTCAAAGGCAGCCTGGGATCAAATAAAATGCACTAGGGTATCATACTCATACTTGATAGTATATACCCTATTTCCTGATCAACAGGCATGCTTGCACTCTTTCACAGCAAATATGCTTGCATTTCTTAGCTGCAGTGTAAGTGATACACAGATTGCTAACTGGAAGTGATTCAAATGAATGATATTTATTAGAGATTCAATTAGAACTAAATATGCAAAATACTTAAAGGTTGATTTTCATGTCTATTGCTAAAATTAAGGCTTGGAAATAAGTTCTTCCCACTTTCCATTTTAAAGCAAAGCTCAAACTTTGGCTTCCTGTGAAATTCGACTGAGTTTAAGTATGCTATGTCATAAAATGCAGGTAGCCTTTAACTTTTTTCCAGCAGTTTAGCGTGATCTTACATGTAACTTACCCAATATATTCCTCTTTTTCTCTTTGTGTGAAAGCACTTGTGTTTCTACAATTTTAATATGTGCAAGAGTAATGGTTTGTCACAGGAGTGGGAAAAGAATGATCTTCTGAAGCCTCTTGGAAGGCTTGAATCTGGAGAAAGGTTAAATGAGGAGCAAGTAGCATGTATATGTCTTTGAGGAAGCAGCTTTTAAACACTCTTCAGCTTTATTTCAGTAAGATTAGATTCCCATTTTCTGAATTTCTCTTGCTTTTAGTACCTTTTCATTTGTCAACTTTTAAGGTAAGATCAATAGTATTGCCATTGCAGTGTTGTATCAGTCTATCAAGAACCTAAAATGTTAATGCAAAAGCCTGTAGAGATGGTATGGTCATACTGAAATACTGTGGAGGAATCCTCTCCTTTTCATTTTTAAGGCAGCTGAAAGACGTGCATTCTAAGTGCATATACTCAACTACTCCCACATCAAAAGTAGGGAGAGGGATCTTACTCAAAAACCACTACAAAAAGATGATGAATTCAAGTTGTCTCTCAACAATACGCTAATGCCATGGGGGACAGTTGGTTATCCATGAGATAATCTTGTTACTGAGTATTTTAAGTCTCAGGCAGCTTTCCCTTCCAAGCCCAGCACCTCAGGGTATGAAAGCTTATTATAATCTATTCTCTACCATACATTCAAGCCAAAACATTAGAATATAGGCTACTACTTAAAATGCATCTTGTTTTCTTAGTTCTCAGTACTGGCAGGTTCTGTAATTTGTAAGACAAAACAAGGAGTCTTTAAAAAGGGGGGGTAAAAAAAAAGGAGGACACTGCACAACTAAATGAAGTTGTGGTAGTCAAGTCAGATTCTTACTTCTGGGGGTGACAACTCAATATTAAAGTAGCCTTTTTAATACTGGAATTCACTCCTGATTCTCCTTCCTTAAGAATTTATTTACAGCAAGTCAGGGACAGATGATTCCTTTTAAAGGTGTGTTCTTGATGGCTTAGGAATAGATTAGGTATCTCTATCACAAAAAAATAAACTACTGAAACTCTCTTGAATCTTCATAAAATCTAGTACCCAAAATATTTTTCAACAGATATTTAACAAGGTTGGGTGTCTATTTGTCTGTTTGGGGTGTTGTGGTGGTAGTGCTGTTTTTCGTAAGAAAAACAATTCACAATATTGTACTTTCTTTATGATGATCTCAAAACCAATTGAGAAATGGCAAAGGTTTTGCAGCTGCAGTCTAACCTTCTGGCCACCGCTTGCAAACTTCCCCATTTTTCAGAGCACTTTGCTGTGTGAACACAGCAATGAAGACCTCTCTCTGATGACTGGAGTAGAGGAGCTCAGTGGTTGCAGACAAGCAACACCTTGTAGCGCTTTTATCTCCAACAACCTGAAGCAACATTCACATCCTGCTGAGTCAGCTTTTTTTGAGAAGGGAAAAGTGAAAAGTCTTTCAAAATCCAAACACTACAACAACAAAACCGTGGATTATCTCATGTTCGGTTATGTGCAAAATTTGGTGTTTTCCCATTAGCATGTGTTTCTCAGCTGCTGACAAAACAGCTGGGAAAAACTACACCCAGAGCAATATGAGACAACTCTGATATCCACAGCAGTACACAAACTCCATTTCCTAGCTAAGCTCCCTTTATGAAAGCTAGACATCAGTCATTATCATTCTTTCCACAAGTAGTAGGAGAGTAGTCACTGACTACTAGTAGTCACTAGTCACTGACAGTTCAGTTACTTTGTCCACACACTTACATTGCTTTATCTGCCTTGCACTTTTTTTTCCCCCGCCTCTTTTTTTTCTTTTTTAAATGGGATTTAACAGCATACAGCACAAGACTCTTAGCCTCAGAGAAGCATGGGCTACTGAAGATAAAATATTGTATCAGTAGAGACAACAGCAGCTGTCAGTTCCTGAAGAACTTAATTATTCTCTATTATTGTGTCTTGCTCTCCTTAGAAATTTCTCTTTCAGTTACTTAATCTTTCCCATCCTGAATTACCAGAGATCACAGTACAAGCAGCTATTGTCATTCCTCTGACACAGTAATAGGCTCTGATATAACTTGGCTGGGAAGAAAATGGAAATATTTTTAGTAAAAATTTGAACTAAGAGGAATTTTTGGTTCCTTTATCAACTGTTATTTACATGGAAGGTGGTTTCTACACAGTTACGGGAGAAATGTCTTTTTACAGAGGCTGTGAATCCATGTTTAACCAGAGCCTGGCTGACCAAGAGTGAACATCTGCGTTCATAGACAGGGAAGGCTCTATGAAATCAGGGGATATTACAAAGGAAAGCAAATGAATAAATGTTTCCTTGCCTTCCCTCTCTTCCAAAGGAAACATGTGTGTAAGTACATATAACTAGGTATGTGTGTGCAATAAAAATAATGTACAGATAAGCTGATACAGTGACCTGTTTCAACAAAAAGTGTAGTTAAAAACACTCAGTGAGTTCTGAGAGAGGTTTTTTTAAGGATTACGGTCTCCAAAAAAAAAAATTAAGATAGCTGAATCAATTGTCTGGTTTGAGATCTACCAGTTGAACGCAAACAAAAGTGTACCAATAGGTTTATTTCACCATCAGGACAGCTGAAGTGATTTGAAAATTTAAAGATTTGTCTGTTTCATTACTCATGTAGTTATCTTTATTGTGCAGTACGATAGTTTGACAAATTAAGTCCAAAACCTGGTAAAACTGATGCCACAATACCAGTACATTCTTATTCATACAGTGATACTATCATTATGGAATAAACCCTCTTTAAATGCTCCAAGGACATAAGCCTTTTGTCCTACCATGGTGTAAATACATAATAATATACCAGCATTTGGAAACGTTCGGCTGCCACCTGCTTCTGTAAAATGAGCTGTGTATGACAGAAACAGGTTCCTGTTATAATAATTATTTGCTTCTACTGTTTCGGGAACTAGCAGCATCCTCCCACTAAGGCATATGGAGCATAGCCTACAAAGTATTTGTCCTGTTTAAGGTGGAGGGATGGACAGAAGGAAAACCTTAAATTTCTCAAACCGTTCATACACTCCTGCAAGACAAGAAATGCAAAGTTAAAACTGCATGCTAAAACGATGTCTTTAGTCTGTTCATGTTGATTTCTAGAACACATAAGGCAACCAAATTAAAACATTTTCTCCAAGAAATTTGATCTGAATGATGAACCAAATATGATCACAGAATTAAAGCCAGTGCAAGGAGATGCTTGCAGGAGGTCATTCAGAGAAGTGTCACCAGTCCCATGAGTTGTGGTTCATTTATTTTTGGGTTCTTGGTTGTGAGGCCATGTACAGTGCTACTAGACAGTAGAGAGTCCCTCCTATTGTTAGAGCCATAGTGGTCCGATAAAGCAGCCTATCTGGAACGCCTCTTTTCAGGTGTACCGGCAGCCCGTCTGTTTTCTGTGGGAAGAGTTTAAAAAGGAGATAAAGAAATCAGTACCCATATCACGGCCGTAAGGAACAAGCTACCTTAGGTAAATTAAGAGACTTCCAAGAGTGAAATCTCCTGACAAAAGCTATCTACGGTCAAATGTATTACAGGTTTTCCATTTAGCAAGACAATGGACGTTAAATTTATCAACCAAAGCTGTTAAGCACAGTCAGAAAGAATACTTCAAGTATTTCTAAAGTGGACCTGGGTGGGAAAAGTTACTAACACGAGAACATGAAAAGATAGGTACAAAAGAATTATTCACCAAGTCAGACTGACACATTCCAAATACAAACAGCATGTAAGAGAGAAAAAGGAACACTGTATAAAGCACATTCTTAGTGGTTTTGAAAAAAATGCTTAGCTGATCTGTTTTATGACATTACACTTAGAAATTGCACAGCTCACAAACTGGCTTTGAAAATTTTACTGTGCTACTCACACTGTGTTATGAACAGTTTCAGTAATATTCAAACTACCAGACACAAAACAACAACCTGATTTGCTCCCCGTATCTGCTTTAAGGCAAACACTAGGATTCCCAGACAGAAAGTACCTCTCATGTTCAAATAACACAATCGGCACCTTCCGAAGTCAGCAAAAAGGCAAACAATGTCACTTTCTGTATTTATCTCCTATATGAGACATCTATAACTTACAATATAGTGCAGGCGTGCAGGTTATACTTGACATCAGACTATACAAAATTTTGGTGTTGTAGAAGACAGTAGTGGTTAGCCACATTACAATAAAGAAAGATATGTCCCACTCTCCAGTTTTCTTTAAATTACTCTCAAAGTTGTCATTACCTGAAAAAGTTTCTGTAGGTCTGGCACCTTGTTTTTACCCAAGAAAGAATCAGTTGCTGGTAAATCTGAAGCAAGTTTAGTTGCTGTCCCAAAAACCAGAGCTGATGATTCAGTGGAAACTATTGGTTTGAGTCCCTGCACAAATAAAGATTACAATATAATGGTATGTAACACTCTCAAACGTACCATTGTCACATTAAGCAGGCACAGTGCCAGTCATTACAAGGGACCATTACAAAGAACACTTATCCGGTAAGACACAACTTTGTGTTTGGGACCTGGCAAGGAGAGCAGAACTCTCCTTTCTGATTTCTTCATGACATAAACATGTAGCTGTCATAAGTTGTTCTGTGCTGGCACTCTGTTCAAACTGCTGCTTGTTTTTTTGCATGTAGTCAGACTCCAGGGGTCTATTCCACAAGCAGGGTTAGAAGCAGGGCATCCCTGATGTTTCAGAGTGAGGAGAGCTCTTCTGAGCGCTACAAGCAGTGGTCATAAATAGCAGGGCCTTAAATAATTTGGATGTATTGGGTTGGCTGGGGTTTTTTTGGGGGGTAAGGGGTGTTCTATGTCATTTTATACAACAGTAGTGCATGGCACTCAAGGACACTACATATGCCCTGACATGGCACACCCTGTAATTCCAATGTTACTGCAACTTTCCATACCTCATGCCCTTCCCACAAGCAATGTAACAATCCACAATCCAGTTCTGTGGTAGTTCTATGAGCTACTTCAAACAGTTACCTGATAAAGGTATTTCTTTCATCATCCCTAAACTCACAGATGGGGGCTTAATGTGATTAGCAACGCTTGCATTCATTATTAGTGCCAAAAATCCTGTCTCTACAGGACACCATCTTGGATTCAAGACACACTCTATGCATTACTAGGAGAATAATGAACTCAATCGTATTAATAGCTGTAAATTATCACATCCTTTTTCAGACTTCAGAAATGCATTCCTGTCCACACAGCTGTAGGATTCCCTTCCATGGGAGCAATGAGACTCAAACCTAACTCAAGTGACTAACTTCATCATGAAACCAAATGAAACCACTTCAGAAAACTGATACAGTATGATGAGTGTACCACTCTAAATTACTTCCAGAGCAGCATGGCTCTAGTTAAGAGCATCATATAGCAATTTAATAAAAATAATTCATATGGTTCATTGGCTTCAGGAAAGAGCACAACAAAATATAGGCTGCAGAAAAGAGAGAGTGGAACTTGCCTAACACAGGCAATTGGGGTCCTTCACCCCAACATAAAATTCCACTTGAACAGCATCCAAGAATTATGAACCTTGTGGTCATCTCCAACCAAGCTCAGCCAAATAAGTGTAACCAAGTGGCAGATACAGCTGGGTACTTGTCTGTGTTTACTGAAAGTTACAAGTGCTTTCTCTCTCACTCAGCTACTTGCTAAGTTTACCATGACTGGGGAGTGTTACACTAAAGAATTTCAGTATTAGTAATTTTTTTAAGCAAGATCTTAAAACACCTTAAATGACCCAGAATTGTCACTTGTATTTAACATGACTAAACCCACTGGTTTATTTAGTAACATTACTGTCTCACTACGGTCAAAATAGTACTCATTGCTCCTACACACTGACCTTTGTCTCATAAAACAGTTCACATTGATAATTCCTCTTCTGGTATTAAAGTGTTAATCTTTTATTTTTAACCATGTTCATAATTTGTTCCAATTCTCGGACAAAGTACAGCAGATGCAATTGTGCAGAAGAGTCAACATCAGCTGATTTTATCAGTGTGCTACAGCAATGACTGTCACATGCTGAAGTGTTCAGTGGAAGGTCAGGACATGCAGCTAAACCAAAGCAACAAACACCATTCTCTGCCTACCCCTACACAAAACATGTTTGTTCTCCTGTCAGACGTCTGAACATCTTAGGATATAATGTATCCACATGTTGACCAACATGCTCAAGGTTAAAAAAACTTAACCTCCAAGCACCAAGAATTCCCATACTAGACTTCTGTTTTCCTGACAGCACAAAATAGGTAAGGATTTGGAACACAATTTAGTGGAGATGGCACCACACTTAAGTTTTTAAATGTTAGTGGAATTGCTAAAATGATCAGAGAATGAGAAAGCAGCTTCTGAAGTGATTGGAACTGAGTCACAATTGCTTTTAGCTCCTAGACTGCCAGTTCTAAACTGGATGTTCAAAGGCAAAGGTTCATCACCACATCATGCCACAGATGTAACCTGGTCTAAATGGATGGCTTTGATTACCCAATGAGCACGAATGGGGAATGTTGATTGACATGGTCTGGCCGGAAGGCACAGACTGTACCAACCCTCCAGAGGAGAAAATAATCCAGGCTGAGGAAGCTCCTCCCTATGGTGATCTCTCTGATCAGGAAAAGAACTACGCTTTGTTCACAGACGGTTCCTGTCATCTTGTTGGGAACAAGCGAATATGGAAGTCAGCAGTCTGGACTCCTACCAGGAGAGCTACTGAAGTGAGAGATGAAGAAGAAGAATCCAGTCAGTTTGCTGAGGTAAAAGCTGTCCAACTTGCTCTTGATGTGGCTGAACGTGAGAATTGGCCTACCCTTTACCTCTACACCGACTCCTGGATGGTAGCCAATGCTCTATGGGGTTGGCTAAAGGACTGGAAGAAGAATGGTTGGCAGAGGAAAGGAAAGCCTATTTGGTGTGCTGATCTATGGCAGGACATTGATGCACGGCTGGAGAGCATTCCAGTGAAGGTGCGGCACGTAGATGCACACATGCCTAAGAGCAGAACCACTGAGGAACACCAACACAACCAGCAGGTAGACCAAGCTGCTAAGATTGCTCAAGTTGATACCAACTCTGATCTTGACCTTGATTGGAAACACCGAGGTGAACTGTTCTTAGCTTGGTGGGCCCATGACTCATCTGGACATCAAGGCAGAGATGCAACATACCGATGGGCACGTGATAGGTCAATTGACTTGCCCATGGACACTATCACCCAAGTCATCCATGACTGTGACATCTGTGCTGCTATCAAGCAGGCTAAGCGAATCAAGCCCTTATGGTATGGTGAGAGATGGTCAAAGTACAAGTATGGTGAAGCCTGGCAGATTGACTACATCACTTTACCTCGATCTCGTTCTGGTAAGCAGTATGTGCTAACGATGGTAGAAGCCAGCACAGGATGGCTGGAAACCTATCCAGTTCCACATGCTACTGCACATAACACCATTGTTGGTTTGGAGAGACAAATCATGTGGAGACATGGAACTCCAGAGAGAATCGAGTCAGACAATGGTACTCATTTCAAGAACAACCTTGTGAAAAACTGGGCCAAAGAGCATGGTATTGAATGGATCTATCACATACCCTACTATGTACCAGCTTCAGGGAAGATTGAACGCTACAACCATTTTGAAAACCACCCTAAAAGCCATGGGGAGTGGAACTCTAAAAAACTGGGATAAACATTTAGCACAAGCTACCTGGTTGGTAAATAGCAGAGGTTCAGTAAACAGAGCAGGACCTGCACAATCAGACTTAGTCCAAACAGTAGATGGTGATAAAGTTCCTGTTGTAGGTGAAAAGAATCTGTTAGGGAAAACTGTTTGGGTATTTTCTCCTTCGGGCGAAGGGAAACCTGTCCGAGGGGTGATGTCTGCTGAAGGTCCTGGTCATACCTACTGGGTAATGCAGGAGAATGGTGAAATCCAGTGTATTCCACAGAGAAATCTAATCTTAGCTGAGAGAGTCTAAATTCAGAGTGTATAATACAAGCTGTTAGGAGTTTTCTGTTCTAGGTACCATCCGCGTCCAACACTGAAAGAATCTACGAGAGAACCTACACTATGCGAGCACCAACCCAACGTCACCTGGGAGTCCCTGATCTCATCTCACCTGTGAGGAGACAAACTGTTCTGAGCTTTTGAATCACCTACATCTGAGATAGCTGGAATGAAGAGTGAACTGAACTTGTGATATTCATTAGTGTAAATATTGGTTTAGATTAGATCAGACAGTTCTCAGCAATACTTTGAGTGAAGTAAACAGGGGTGGACTGTGCTAGTTTGAAGCAAGCTAGAATGTCTTGGTGAGAACTAGATTATAGGCTATGAAAGGAAAACAATGGTGATGTCTACCTCCCTCACAGTCATGCTGAGGAGTTTGGGAACAAGAAATGAAAACATCAGATAGCACTCTTGCCATTTTTCACTCACTCTCACTTGGGCTGCTGACTGAGCTGCACCTCTCTAACACACCCTTCCATTTGGCCTAACCCACCTTTGCTTCCTAACCCCCTGGCCGAACCTCCATTCTTCCTTGGGACCAGCGTAAGGTTGAGAGGGGTAGAGGGAAGGTGAAGGGGTGGTTGAGAAGCCCCTCCTGGGGACTCAGGTTTCTGGGATGGGAGTTGTGTTTCTGTATTACCTTTTACCTTGTCTATTTCTGTCTATAACTGCATATACTGTAAATATATGCTTGTCTATTGTGCCAGCTGTAAATAAATAGCTTCATTCATATTTCCAGAGCTGGCTGAGTCTAGTCTGGATGGTTTCTAAAGTGTGGGGGGGTGGGGAACACCCAAACCCTCACAATGGGAATCAGGAAGGAAAGTTAAACTGCTATTATTTTAAACCATACACTGAAGTTAACTGTCATGAGCTTTCTGAGCTGACCCAATTCTAACATAAATAGCAAATCCTTCACAGTAGAGCATACCTCACTGTATGAGATTAAATATATTTGTTATCTCTAGCACATAGATGCTTTCAGGCAGGATTATTGGAGGCCTTGTATCGAGATGACATACTTAAAATGTACACAAACTCACTTTTGCTTATTATCTACAGCATAAAAGATGAACCATCCTAGTTTTTCAATGAGCTCTAAACAATTCGCAACAGCTAAAATCAAAAGATCTGTGGCTTGTGGGTGTTTTAAATAGCTACACAGCAAAATAAGCTGTATCAATGAAGACATGTAGTAGGACTAAATTTCTTGAAGAACTAAGATGTGTTCACATGGTTATTTGCACCTGAGGGCATTTGAAACTGGTCCCATTATCAGTACTTTAAACATCAGTCAACTCACCATCCTCCTAAATATGAGTAGTAGTTTTTAACCTATTTGACTTCTCTCCTGCATTAGCTGAGAAAGTTCCCATCTATTCAAACAGGCCAAACTGTTCATGCTGCTTTACCTAACTTTACTAAATATAAAACTAAGGTTTCTAAGAATGCCATGGCAGAGGTGAAAAAAAAAATACAGGCTTCAAGTTAAGATTTTTTTCTTGTTGCTAACAAAGGCAATTAGGTATGCTGTTAGCAAAATATTTTCTGAAATACATTTTGACTGATATTTTACAACCCCACAATAAGCTTAAACCTACATCAAAACAAACAGGCCAATGGGAAGCATCAGAATAGTGTGAATTATCATACTGCATATTTAAACTAAGCCAAATTTGAATCACAGAATGCCTTCATTCTTCCAGAAACAAGATAAACATGAGCACAAAAGGCAAAGCATTCCACATGCCAAGCTATGTTTTTATGAAACACAGCAATGCAATCAATAGGAAAAAAAACCCTTCTTTTTTCACTTAACATCTACTTATTTCCATGTTTCCTTCCTTATTTATTATTTCTATTTATTGAAAATAATTTTGTCATACTGATGCATCTGAATATGTCACCTGGGAGTTAAATGGAAAAAAAACAAACCAAACCAACACACCTCCCCCCCCCAAAAAAAAAAAGCTGGAATTAGAACATTGTAGAAAAGGGACTGAAAGTAACTTTCTAAAATGTAGCTATTCTATTGCATAGTATTTTTGTGCCTCCATTGAGGACTGTGTGTATGGCAAGACAGCTATTAAAGAGACTGTTTCTTTCACCCTTCTAAAACTCCCACGTTCATTAAGTGAGACAATATTCATACATCTTATGTGAAATGCTCTTGCTTGGACATAATCTCATGTTCTCAACTTCTCTACAAAATTAGGTTTTAACATTTCAGTGATGACATTGAAATGATGAATAATCCCTAAAAAAGAAACAACTATAATGTTCTAGAACTATTTTTATTCCTTGAACACTCTCTCTCTTGCCTCGCACAGCACATAAGATCTATGTAGTTTGGTTTTTTAACTCTGCAGTGATACTTATAAGTGAACCTAGTTTTGCATAGGGCCTTTATGAGCCAGCTTTGATAAATGATGCTACAGCATTGTGCTAGTTTGAAGCAAGCTGGAATGTTTTGGTAAAAGAACTAGATAATGGGCAGTGAAAAGGTAAACAATGGTTGTGTCTCCTTCCCTCATCAGTCTCGCTGAGAGTTCTGGGAAGAAGAAGGAAAACATTAGATAACATTCTCCATTTTGTTTTTCACTCTGCTTTGAGCTTCAGACCTAGCCACATCTCCTTAACCCCACTGCCACTAATCTTCCTTCTTATCCTCTTGGCTGCACCTCTATTCTTCCTGGTAACTGGGGTAAGGTTGAGAGGGGCCAGGAAAGGTGTTGGGGTGGTTTGAGAGCCCCTCCTGGGGACTCAGGTTTCTGGGAGGGGAGTTGTGCTTCTGTATTGTTTATCCTTTGTATATTTCTGTATATAACTGTATATACTGTAAATAGCTGCTTGTATATTTGCTGCTGTAAAATAAACAGCTTCATTTATATTCCTGGAGGCCTTCTGAGTTAGCTGGGGCAATTCCAAAAGTGTGGGGGGGGCGGGTAAGAGCCCAAACCATCACAAGCATTTTAATCTAGATGTCAGTAATTCAGAATTTGTGTCTTGCTATATCCAGGGCAAGAATGCTCACTCATACCCTATATTTGTTAACAGAACAGAATGTGAGGTATCAGAATTCTGCATTCCACTTATCTCAATTCTGCCTCTTTAATCCCTACAAATGCATTACATCAATCATGAATATAATGGAACCTACTGAATAGAAAGGCAAGCAATACTCCACAACCTGGGGTCCAGAAGGTAAGATCATTGTCCTTAGGACACCTTCACTGCAGGCAGTTATCAGAGCTTTCTGTATTTCTGTGTTGGGGCTCTCACCTTAAGATCCTAAAAAAGATTAATAATTTGCAGAAGAATAGTCACAGTGGCCAAGACACTGATACACGGTGCCCACGCTATAATCTTCCTGAAAGGAGGTACCTTACTGGCTTGGGTTTGAAGCCTTTTCCCCTCCCCATCTCTCACAGTAACCTTTACACAAATGAAGTGTAAATTAATACAACTCTGAATACAACTTTGCATAGAAATAAGAAGTGCCCCAAACACTGCAACAGTAGCAGGAGGGGTTTATAGCACAAGTGCCTGTTAATACCTTAATGACTCTTAATGACTAATTTTTAGACTAGGATACATTATTTATTCCACTGTCAATGCCCCCACCCCCAAGAGCTGCCCAGCAAGTCTTCTGAAGAGAGGGAAAGAGAGGGATGAAAATCTTGTTGGGACAAAAATCATCATACGAGAAAATGACTTAAGTTGATGTTTACTTAAGATTGTAGGGTATTTCAGGACAGAAAGGCCCTCGAGCACTCTTTGGTCAAAACTAAGGTGAAACCTGGTTGTTGTGGGTTTTATCTGACCTGGCCTCAAAAACCTCCCAGGACAGAGATTGCACAGCCTCCCATGGCACCCGTTGCACTGCCTGACCACCATGAAAATGTCCTTCTTTATATCCAGTCTTAACCACTCTTGTTCCAGTTTATGCCTGTTGTCATTCTGCACTGGGCAAACCCTGGCAGTGCTGGCTGTTTGGCTGGTCTCCGGTCTCCACCTACCCTCTGCCCTGTACACTGTCTCTTCTCCAAATAGGACAAGCCCCATTTGCTCATCATCTCCTCACAGAGCAAGTGCTCCAGTCTCCCTGACCATCTTATTAACAAACCTGCTGAACCTGATCCTGCTGGTCAAGAATATTCCCATACTGGGAACCCACAATTGGATGCAGTATCTAAGATGTGATCCAGTGAGTGCCACGTAGAGGAAAATTTTCACTTTCCTTAATCTACTGGCTGTGCACATGGGGATGCAGCCCAGGGTGCTGTTGACTCTCATCCGTCTTACTATCTCCCAGTACCACCGAGCTCTCTATCACAGAGCTTTTCCCATCAGCTTCAGTTCCCAACTTGTATCCCTGACACAGACTCTTCCTTCCCACGTGCACAAATTTGTGTTTTTCCTGATGGAAATGCACAGTGTTCCTGCTTATGTCTCTGCACTACATTGGTCCCTCCAAATGGCAGCTCTACTTCAGACATTTTGGAGCCACTGCCTTGATGTCTTCCGCACATTTTACAACTTTACACTTCTACTGCCTGCTCCAGGAGTCCTGCAGTAACCTATTCCACTTGTTATTAGCATCCTCAAAGGTTGACCTGTTAACATCTATGCTAACCCTGATCATCCAATTATTTTTACCTTTCTAATTGTCTATCCACATAAACAAGAACATCTTAAGTTCAAAATATTTAAAAAGTGTAAGCTTTGCTGTTAGTCTAGACCCTCAGAAGCACTTTAGATATTTTACAGAAGCTTCATACAATACTTTTGCTTGCAAGAGGTGACTGCATTTTCCAACTATGGGATATCAAAAAAACAGAACAGCAAAGAAGATACTAACAGTTCCAAAGGCTCTTGCAGTGTATTGGTGGTAACTTCTCGACACAGGCAGTGGAGGAACCAACAAGGAGAAGTGCATTGCTGGCCCTTGTATTAACTAAGAAAGGAGTGGACGGGGACATTAAGGTTGGTGACAGCCTTGGCAACAGTGGTCATGACATGGTGGAGAGTAGTACTATGTAGGGTACAAGCACAGCAATAAGTAGGATCACAACCCCAGACTTCCGCAGGGCTAACTTTGCACTCTTCAGAGATACACTTGCAGAAATCATAGTATCACAGCATCACAGTATCATCAGGGTTGGAAGAGACCTCACAGATCATCAAGTCCAACCCTTTACCACAGAGCTCAAGGCCAGACCATGGCACCAAGTGCCACGTCCAACTTTGCCTTGAACAGCCCCAGGGACGGTGACTCCACCACCTCCCCAGGCAGCCCATTCCAGTGTCCAATGACTCTCTCAGTGAAGAACTTTCTCCTCACCTCCAGCCTAAATCTCCCCTGGCGCAGCCTGAGGCTGTGTCCTCTTGTTCTGGAGCTGGCCACCTGAGAGAAGAGAGCAACCTCCTCCTGGCCACAACCACCCCTCAGGTAGTTGTAGACAGCAATAAGGTCTCCCCTGAGCCTCCTCTTCTCCAGGCTAACCAATCCCAGCTCCCTCAGCCTCTCCTCATAGGGCTTGTGCTCAAGGCCTCTCCCCAGCCTTGTCGCCCTTCTCTGGACACGCTCAAGCATCTCAGTGTCCTTCCTAAACTGGGGGGCCCAGAACTGAACGCAGTACTCAAGGTGTGGTCTGACCAGTGCAGAGTACAGGGGCAGAATGACCTCCCTGCTCCTGCTGACCACACCATTCCTGATGCAGGCCAGGATGCCACTGGCTCTCTTGGCCACCTGGGCACACTGCTGGCTCATGTTCAGGTGGGTATCAATCAGTACCCCTAGATCCCTCTCTGTCTGGCTGCTCTCCAGCCACTCCGACCCTAGCCTGTATCTCTGCATGGGGTTGTTGTAGCCAAAGTGCAGCACCCTGCACTTGGAGCTATTGAACCCCATCCCATTGGACTCTACCCATCTGTCCAGGCGTTCAAGGTCCCGCTGCAGAGCCCTTCTGCCCTCCAACTCAGTCACATCTGCCCCCAGCTTTGTGTCATCTGCAAACTTGCTGATGACTGACTCCATGCCCTCATCCAGATCATCTATGAAGATGTTAAAGAGGATGGGGCCCAGCACAGATCCCTGAGGGACACCACTAGTGACAGCTGCCAGCTGGATGTGGCACCATTCACCACCACTCTCTGGGCTCGGCCCTCCAGCCAGTTCCTAACCCAGCACAGAGTGTTGCCATCCAAGCCATGGGCTGACAGCTTAGCCAGCAGTTTGCTGTGGGGGACAATCCCATGGCCTAAGACTCCAGAGGGTAAAGGAGCCCAAGACAGTTGGTAAATTTTTAAATGCCACTTCCTCCAGCCCAGGACAGGTGTGCTCCCTTGAGTAAAAAGTTGGGTAGATGTACTGAGAGACCTACATGGATGAGCAGGGAGCTTCTGACAAAAGTCTTGTGGAAGAAAGTTTACAGATCACAAAGAAGAGACCTGTCACTTGGGAGTGCTGTAAAGAAATTGTGAGGGCATGTAGGAGGAAGTCCAAAGCCTTCTAGGAACTAAAGCTGGCAAAGGAAGTAAAAGAGAACAAGAAGGGATTCTTCAGATCTATCAGCAGGAGAAGGAATAGGGAAAGTATGGGGCCACTGCTGGACAGAAGAATGCAGCCCTGAGAACAGAGGATGGAGAGAAGGCAGAGTTGATAAATAGCTTTTTTGCTTCAGTCTTTACTCCTAAGACTGAACTCCCCTATGAACTCCAGACCCTGCATGAGGGAGGGGAAACCTGTCAGAGGGATGACTCTCCACTAGTCAATGAAGACTGGGTTAGGGAGCAGTTACAAAAATGGAATATTCACAATTCCATGGGACCTGATGAGATGCACCCAAGAGCGCTGTCAGAGCTGCCTGATGTTGTCACTCTGTCACTCTCCATCATCTTTGCAGACAGGAGAGGTGCCTGAGGACTGGAGGAGTGCCAATGGCACTATATAGCTATATAACTATAGACCAGTCAGCCTCACCTCCATCCCTGGAAAAGCAATGGAGTGGCTCATTCTGGAGGTCACCTCTAGGCACCTGGAAGAGAAGGTGGTTATTAGTAGTAGTCAGCAGGGATTTACCAAGGGGAAATCATGCTTGACTAACCTGATAGCATTCTGACATAACTGAATGGGTAGATGCAGGGAGATCAGTGAATGTAGTCTACCTTGACCTTAGTAAGGCCTTTGACACTGCCTCCCACGGCATCCTTGTGAGCAAGCTCAGGAAGTGTGGGATGGAAGAGCAGGCAGTGAGGTGGATTAAGAACTGGTAATGAGACAGAGTTCAAAGAGTGGTGATCAATGGTGCCAGATCCAGCTGGAGAGCTGTGACTAGTAGAGTCCCCCAGAGATCAGTGCTGGGTGTGGTCCTGTTCAACTTCTTCATCAATGACACTGATGAGCAGAGTCTGCTCAGCAAGTTTGCTGATGACACCAAACTGAAGGCTGTGTGGAAATCTAATGAGACCTGGACAGACTGGAGAGCTGAAAAAAAGAGGAACCAGATGAGGTTCAACAAGGACAAATGCAGAGTCCTACATGTGGGAAAGAACAATAAATTACACTAGTATAGGCTGGGAGGTGATCTGCTGGAAAGTAGCGCTGTGGAGAAGGACCTGGGGATGCTAGTGGACAACAAGCCATCTGTGGGACAGCAGTGTGCCCTTGTGGCCAAGAAGGCCAATAGGATCCTGGGGTGCATAAAAAAGTGTGTCCAGCAGATCAAGGGAGGTTCTCCTTCCCCCTCTACTCTGCCCTGGTGAGACCTCACTTGGAATACTGTATTCAGTTTTGGGCTTCCCAGTTCAGGAGTGACAGGGATCTACTCAAGAATCCAATGGAGGTCTACAAAGATGATTAAGAGGCTAGAGTGCATGCCCTGTGAGGAGAGGCTGAGGGACCTGGGGCTTTTTGACCTGGTGAGGAAAGACTGAGGAGGGATTTATCAATGTTTATAAATATATGGAGGCTGCTTGTCAAGAGGGAGGGGACAGGCTCTTCTCAGTTGTGCCCTGTGATAGGACAAGAGTCAATGGGTATAAATTACAGCAAAGGAAGTTCCATCTCAACATGAGGAGGAATTTCTTTACTGTAAAGGTCACAGAGCACTGGTACAGGCTGCCCAAAGAGGTTGTGGAGTCTCCTCTGCAAAACTTTCAAGGCCCATCTGGATGTGTTCCTCTGTGACCTTGCACTAGATTATGGTCCTGCTCTGGCAGGGTGGGCTGAACTTGAGGATCGCCAGAGGTCACTTCCAACCCCTAACAGAATTATGCTTACGAATGAAATAGTTGTGTACTGTAACAATACAAATTAGTTTACACAAGTGCAGCATCTTTCAGTTACCCTGGCAGGAAAAAGACAAACTATAATTTCAATCCACCTTTTTTCCCTAGAAAACTTCAAGTCATATCAGATGGGTTTGCACTCTGGAGGCAGATCTTTGGAAGGCTGCCTTTCTAAAAATCATTCTTGTAACCCTAAACCTCAGGGCTGGGCTTCCTTACTACTAAGCTTCACAACCTTAACTTTTTCAAAGTGTGCTGAGAAACTTGAACAGGATACAGTAACCATGCTGTATTTGTCCACTCACATGATTACATTACAAATCCTCCAAGTATTCCTTGGGAATCTATGTTTGTGTACATCAAAGCAAGCATATTCTGAGATTTTTTTCCAGCAATATGCAAATTTTTTTTCTTGAAATGTCTCTTGTACCAAGAATCCATTAACTCCCCTGCACTCCTGCAGAATTAACCATGTACTTTTAAATAGAAAATATAAGCCTATTTAATGCAACCTTTAACCCAAATATATTTAGTTAACAAGGGTTTTAACGCTTCCAGTAATCAGCCTTTCTGTGTGCACAGATGAAAAGAGTTGGACTAGCTGCAGTGCAGTTTGAATTTACCAGACGCGATGAATTTACCACCAACAGCCTACACCGTAAGAGTGGTATCAAGAAGGTATCAGTCATTCCAAAACTGAATCAAGCGGTGCATAGCAAAGCAGCCGCCTCGTCTCCCCCAAAGTCGCACGACAGGCCTGCTTCGCCCGGTTCACCGCGAACGCGCACGGAGGAGTAAGAAATCCCTCTCCAGCAACATACAGGCCACCAGGTGCCGAGAAGCCTGGGCCTGGCGGACGAAGTAAGCACCAGAGCGGCAGTACGCACCTGCCTGGCCCGTCAACCCCCACTTCCCCGCGAACCCCGCTTCGCCCGCCGCCCTTGTCTGGGGCTCCCGTGTCGCTGCCCGCTCGTCCAACGGCCCTGGGGAGCGAGGACGGCGAAGGTCACGGCTGCGAGGACACCTGGGGACGCGGCTGCGTTACCTGGGGATTGTAAGCGGCGGAGGCTGCTGCTCCGACCAGCCTCTGCGTGAAGCCGTTAAACTTGTAATACATGGCGGTCACCGGCACGCACCCTACCAACCGCCCCCGGCTGCGACGCCCGGCGCAGAGGGGCCCCAGCCGCCGTGCCCCGACGCCGGCACCGGGAGGGGCCCGCCGGCTCGCGGATTCGGCCGTGAACGCCTGCCAGCGGCGAGCCCGAGAAGCCGCCAAAGGGTGAAAAATAAACAAAGAAAAGACAACAGATAAATACTCTACTTCTTCCTAAGCACTCGGAGTGCCTCTCTTTAAGTCAGTCTGCTGACAGCTTTCAGTCAGGCAACAGCCTGGGCCCCTAAAAAGCCGAGCGTAGTGCGCGCGCGCAGCGCTGCGCAGAAAGCGTGAGGGCGGCGGGCTGTGACTGGCGGCAGGTGACGTAAGAGGCGGGGCTGGTTCTAGCCAATCCGCGCCAGCAGGCGCTGGAGTCCCGCCCCTCACCGCGGCAGGATCGGGAGGCTCCGGGGTGGGAGGTTTTGCCTTTGTCGGTGTCTGCGTTGTGGCTCTGTGGCGTTCTGGGAGGGGAGCTCGCCTGGCTGCACCGTGGGGAGGGTTGCGTACGTGGATCCCCCTGTCTCTCCTGAGGCTTGGCGGCTTTGGCCCGCCCTCAGGTCACCTCCGTCAGCGTCCGACGTGTGCGCTCCGCCGCGTAACTCGGGGTGTTCAGAGTTTGAGGCAGCGCTGGCCGTTTGTTTTGAAGTGTTTTCTGACCTGAGATAAGGGACAGAAGCGGTTTTGTTGTCTGGAAGTTAATTTCTGTGTCTCCGTCAACTGATTCTCCTTTTCCCCTGCTTTTTTTGAAAACATCTGAAACTTCTAATTTCTTTAATAAAAGAAGATTTTAATTAAATTAAATTAGTGTCATGAACTAGGGAAATGCGATGTGATGCTGCTCCTGTTACGAATTTCATCTTGGGAAGGCAAACAGCCCCAAGACTGGCGGTACAACACGGAAAAGTTGCAGCTGAAGGGCACAGTGAGCAGTGAGTGGTTATTTGGCTTCTGGGCATGCTTCAGGTCACAAGCACTTAGCAACTAAGGTACTCTGGTTGGTAATCCAGAGTGTCTTGCTATTATCAGGGTCTGACAGTGCAAACTGGTAAATTTGAGTTGTCTGTGAGTTGCCTGCTGTTGGTTGAGATTAAACATACTGAGACTTTAATAAAAGAGGGTCATTGGTGGGTAATGTTTAGTCATTGGTGACCCACACCAGTTAGAGTATTGCCTATTAGAAGTGGCACATACAGTTTTTCAGATTTGGTTGCTATAAAAATAGCTTTGATCATGCACTGAGTGGAAACTATTGAAATGTACTTTGCTTATAAACTGGAGGAAGATCTGTTCACAGGAGATGTTTTAGAAAGTAAAAAGTCCATATAAATAGACTAAGATTTCTTAACCCACCCGTGTAACACCTTCTACTTAGTTTTTAGAATTGCAGTTTGCTGGCAGCAAAATTAAGCCTTAAGTCCTCTCAGTTATTTCCCATTCTGAAGAGACGCTTCCTGTGTAGGATAACCACTGCTTAGTAATGATGAAAGCCCCTGTGAGCCTTGTGCATCCAGGTGCTTGTGAGAGCAGGGCTATGAACCAGAAGCAGGGGTCTTCTGTGCCACTTCTTACCTGCTCCTCTTGCCCTGGAGGCAGGTTTTCTTCTTGGTGAGACTTTGTTCTACAAATTCTGTCTCTGTTGCCCTTTGATCAAGAAAACCAGCTGAATGCTTGAATTAGTTGGGGCAGTTAATGAAGCAGGAATGATAAAAATACAGTTACTTTTATTTTCTGAAAAGCCCCACCCCCAAACTACATACAAAGTAATTAAATTTTATTTACGGGTTCCAATTTGGCCGGGAAATCTTCACAAGGATGCTTATGGGCGATTTTAGTAGTTTAGGAAAATCAGATAAACAGAAAAGGCTTAGCCACAAAATAGCTTTACCCCACTTATAAATAAGAGGCAGCCTGGAGCCCTAAGGAAAGTCTGATCTACTCATGTCGATGCAGTGGGAATTTAGGGATAGTCCCTTGGCTCCTTTGCAGCAGTGTCTGGAACTGCAAATTATAATCTAGTCGTGGATCCACGCAGCAAAGTCTGATGTGAATAAAAATCCACCCAAGTGTCTCAGATGCTGCTTCCATGAGGCAAATCTCGTGAAGAGGCACTGCCTTAGCAGTGCCGGGAAAAGCCGAACTGCTCGGCGTGTCCCTATGAACGGCAGTGGTTTATGGCAGAGACAGGTCCTTCCAGCAGGAAGCTAGGAGGTGCCGGTCTGAAAACAGGAACTGCACACTTTCTCATCACCATTCTTCAAGGGCCACCTAGCCAATGTGGCCAGTTGTTTTATATATATACACACTGGGCATGATTTGCTGTTCCCCGTTCAAACCCGCAGGGGTGAGAGAAGCAGCTTCTCGCCTGCTTCTTCCCCCATTGTTGTCACTTTCTGTGCGAGAGCGCGACAGGCTGAGATTATTCTACTTTTTTTCTAAGGAAAAAGGGTAGTAAAACAATAATGCTATTGGTGGGTTGGATGTGAGTGCAGAAAGGTTGTATTTAAAAATCTGCAGGAACAGATATGGCATATGTGAATCCTTAACGCCTGATACAGGATACATGGGAATTCCCCCAAAAACCTTCTCCCCAACCAAACCAAAACCCACCACCAAAATGCCGGTGCTCATTTTCTCCCCTTCCCCATCGTCTCCCATTTAGGCCCAAAACAGGCCAAAATTCACTGCAGGCCTCAGCCTTGAAGGCCCCTGGCCTTCAGAGTACCTCCTACATGGTTACCTAGTTACCCAGATAAGATCCCTCTGGAGAAGCTGGGGAGGCAGGGAGAAAAGAGAGCAAATTGACCTTGCTGCTTACTTTTAAAGTATTTGCAGGATTATGGGATTGAATAATATAATTATGATATCCAAGGGTGACCAGTTTGTCCCCTGGCATGGATCTTGGTCTCTGTAGTTTTCCTAGGAACTCTGGAATAACCTGGAACCCCTCAAATCATGACACCCATTCAAACCTCCAGAGACAGAGAGTGGAGGTAGGGAAACCAGTTTTCTGCTTTCATCTTTCCCCTTTCAAACCTCCAGAGACAGAGTGGGGAAGGGAGTTTGGAGTGTCCTGCCACAGTGTCCTGAGTGGAGGTTTTGGCTGTGTTAGGAACATTAACTGGAGACAAGTTTTGTTTGCTCAGTTAAGTAGGAAATTGTGTCAATGTTTTGTATATGTTAGAGGAAGAACTGTGAAATCCCCGTAGCTCTCAGAACTAGGTAGCATTAATGACCTGGAACAAGTGCTGCATAATTTATGGTAGAGAAGAATTTGCTGATCAAGATTCTACTTCCTTCTGAGAAAACTAAGCTGGAAGTTGTCTGACTATGCATCTGCCTGTAATGGACCAGAAAACCCTGAAGATGGGGTGTTCATCTTCTTTTAGAGTGGAGTGCTGTGAGTCATGGCTACGTTTATGTGCTAAAGTCCAGAGCTATGGAATTCCATGGGATTTGTCTCATCACAACCATTCTGAAACCTACCCTGGACATACCTGTCTGCAGACACACTGTATTTTCACTTGTCCAGCCATTTCCACATTTGCCAGAAGCAGTGCGTGTGTCTGGCAAGCTCACTAAGGTTGTTTTGTGTCTGTCTTTTCTACCTTTTTTCCCAATGTTAATGCTGACTACAATCTCAGAGTAGCATAGCTTTTGTGGCAGGTCATGCATGGAGGTAAGGCCCTTGTACAGATAGTTCTTCCTGCATTGATGCTCTTGGAAGGTGATTCAGTATTGACTGAAAGCCACAGAAAGAAAAGGTTTGTGCCCTGTAGCTTCAAAGAGGCTGTGAAAGTCTTGATGCTTAAAAGTAATCTGTGAAACTTTGTTACTGTAAGTTCTTGAATTGGCACCTAGGTGGCATCTCTTGGATTATTTCACAAACTTGAAAATGGTGATTTCTTTGCTTTGCAAGAGAGATGCACGGATGGATGACATGAATAAAATTACAGATGAAGCTTCTGCTGTTGTTCTTGTAACACCAGAGCATTCCATGAAAAGAAAAGTGAAATCTGAATAGCATGAAATCTCTCCTTTAAATGAAGGAACTTGGTTTTGCCTAAGGCTTTTGGTCCATCTTTTGTTTTAGTCTTTAGATTTTTGCCAGGATCACTTTGCTTATCAGATTTTCTGACATAATGGGTAGACTGTAAAACTTATCTGCTGTAGGAAGGAACTGGGGCAAAATGAGACCACTCACTTTAGCAGGCTTCAAAGAAAGCCTGAGCATCTTTAAGGACCATAAAACTATGCAAAAAAAATCTCTGATTTTCAGACTGTCGTGGAGGGGATTTCTCTGTTCCTCCTCTGTTAGGGGGAGGTGAGAAATTAATTTGAGGCAGTTTTGATTTTTTATAAAATTATTTATTAAAATTAATATTTACAAATTTATACCACCCCCAACCACTATGAAATTCAGGTTCTTATGCAAGTTTATGAAAATAGCTTTAGGATATATTTACAGGGATTGATTATTAAAGGGAAATATCAAATTATTAACAATTATTGACAGAGAGAAAGATTCTTAGGCTTAATGCCTCTTAACCACTCTAGTGTTTGCCCAGTAGGGGATGAAACTGTGTGTGCTCTTCAGATAGAGATAACTTACATTACAAAGGAATCAAAGCTTACTTAGGTGTGCTGCTCTTGAGTATTAATCATTAATCACCCTCCCGGGAATCTGTCTCAGCGTGTGCCCAGTATTGGGGTCTTGGTGAGCTGGAGTCTGTCCCGGCTTGCAAGGGATGATAAAATTCCCAGTCCCTGGGTTAAACAGAATTTTCTCTAACCTTCTCTCCTGGGGTGATCTCTGCCTCGGGGCTGTTGCTTCTTCTGGCTGCCGTGTCCAGGGATGATCAGCTGGCAGGAATTCCAGGTGCAGGAGAAGGATTTGTCCGTGTGGCTGCTCTTGCAGATTTGCAGACAGTCTGAGGGTCTGCTGGGCTCTGGGTCTTTCCAGAGTTACAGAATAGCTGGCAAGTAGTATTTATGCCGGGCAAGCAGGGCCTATGCCGTGCTGCATGGAGACGAGCTCCGTAGATTAATCAAGATAGCTCTAGGCTTAGACTGGGGGCTATCGGCTCCCCGTATATGTATGGTGCAGGCATGAATGTGCTCTGCTTCTCAAAGGATTCGCAGGTAGCTTGACTGTGCCTTCAGATGAATGCCTGAGGTCTGAGCCTCTATAATGCTTGCAGGTGAGTGAGGCCTGGTCCTGTGCCTAGGCCATGCAAGCAGGTCAGGGCAGCAGGATGCTGCTGTGGATCAGAGCTGAGTCTAAATGCTCTAAGCTTGTGAATGGTTTGAACCTCTGGACCGTCTGAACGGACTGACCACGTGGTGCTGCTGTGCACCCCTCTTTGTAGGCTCTGGGGCCGAGATTCGTGGCTCGTTGGACGTCTAAAATGACCAATCAGGTTGGCAGTAAGCCAAACCTTGCCCCAGTAGGCAATAGAGATATGCCTGGACCTCCCAATAAGGGGTTACCTGCCCGGGCCTCAGGGGCACACGGGCTCTGTGTGTGTGTGTTACACAATTTGTTTGCTGCCTCGTGGGTCCTGGCAGAAGAACATGTCTGGGCATGTAGAGGCATGGTGGAGCCTTAGTTTTGGGGCTGCTGCCCCTCCACCACACAGACATAGACAGATGAATTCATGGGGACTGGCAGTTTTACATCTGGCATTTTGGATCTTCATCTGCAGTGTAGTATTGGTAGCAGCTGAAGTCAGTCCTATCCTGCAGGTTGCAATGAACTTCATTCTGCTTTTATCCAGATTTTAGAGGTAACTGATTTCATATGTGTTAATCATGGCTCTTTCCTGGAATAACACTAACATTATGCTTCAGGACGAGCAGATGTCAGTGAGTGACTGAAAGAAGCAGAGTGCCTTGAGCTTATTCTTCCTTTTTTTTTGTTGTTGTTGTGATATTTGTGTGCTTATTTTCATTTTGGAGATAAAATAAATAAAACAGCAAGACCTTATTCTGTTGCTTAATGAACAAAACCATCATATGCTGATCATTATTTCAGCACAGATGTCTGTAACTCACATTCTGTGAATCTGCTCATGCAGCTCTGTTCTTGAATTGCTGGGAACAACTGTGTGGGTGGATTTAGAACACGAAATTGCTGGGTGCACTTTTGCTTATGCTTTACTCTTAAATATGAGTACTAGAATGGACTTGCTTAATATTTGCTTTGTGTCTCTGTGTATGCATGATATAGACAAACTCCCAAACTAGAAGGTGATCACCAACCATAAGCTCTGTTAACAGAAGGCTATGACATAAACATGTTCCATTTGAATCATGTTATCAACTGAAAGAGATAAGTCTATGCACAGAATAAGGCAGTAGTTATTTCTGACACCTGCAGCTGAGTTTGTTGGTTCTTTATTGCCAATATGTAATGAGCACAGATGACTCTTAGAAACAGATTGTTATTTCAAAGTAATAAGAAATGTCTTTTTGATTGAGTTAATAATAAAAATAATAGATTTTAATTTTAAAACTCTTCATGCATTACAATATGAATATAAATTGAAGATACATTTACTGTTTATCTTTCTCACAACAGAATTCTCGCCTTTTTTTGCAAGGAGATGGCATTAAAGAGGCAGCCATTTATATCTTCTCTATGAATTTCAAAAGAATTACATATTTCACTTCTGTTTCATGGAAGTGTACTGGAAATTAATAATCTTTATTAATTATGACAATTTGTGTATTGATATTATTTTTATTGTTAATATTAAAAAATCAGGGAAATTCCCTGAGGCTCTTTGGATTTTCGGTCGACAGGAAACAATTGCACAGAATTAAACAGTTTAAACAATCAGAACTTGGAAAACAATAACACAAAATCAGGAAAAATTCTAACTATGCTTACGGAGTCCTGACATTCACTCCAGCAGATGCACTCATGACTCTTTTGGTCCCTGTCACTTTCAAACTCACGATATGAACCCAGGGTAGCATATAAAATATTCGAGGCAGAGGGAAGAAGATGCTGCTAAGCCACTAGTGTTAGCTGTAACACGTGGCTGCCTTTAACGAGCCACAAACGAGGAGCAGGAGCGGCAGGAAGGCTCTGTGCTGACAAAGGCATGGTGCAAAAAGGCTAGAGACAGAAAGGCAGGGGCAGAAAGGCGGCTTCTCAATCATCCCCCTTTATATACTTGATTTGAAAATCAGACTGGCCAATAGGCACTGGCACCATTGTTCTGGCCAATGAGTTCAAAGCTTGGTGCCTCCTTTGCCCACACAGGCACGGTGAGGGCAGCAGGAGACGCCTGACACTTGGTGCTAAGCCCCCTCCAAGCCCTCAAGGCTTTGCTGGAATGAAACCCTTATTGTCTGCTCATCTAACTCACTCCTGGACCCCGCAACAGAAGAAGAGCCATGATTAAACCTGCCCGGCAGGATTTATGCCCTACCAGGACAGGAAGCTTCTTTGTTTTGATATAAGGCTTCTACCTGTGAAATACCTGATAGCAATAGTTACTTAATAGCAATAACAACTTTGACTGGAATGTGATGGGAATCAGGAATCTTCAAAGGTTTAGAATTTTATTGGGAGGCATCTACATCCTGCTACACATGCACAGTATTCTTTTGAGGTTCTCAAGTAGAACTTGTCAGAAAAAGTAAATATAGAAATTGAAAACTTAGCAATATTGTAAAGTCTAATGATTGATTTATCTTACAGGGCAATACATTATCCTTCTTACAGACCATTTCTCTTCAGTAGTTATTATCTGTATAAAAGCAGAATGGAAATAGTGAAAGCAGTGGTTTATTCCAGTTTAGCAATGAAGCATTCTTTTATCCTCTAGTTTTCATATGTGAAAAGCATTGTAGAGACTTACTGCAAATACTGTTCTCAGTACTTTACATCTTTGTGGTCTTTGCTTTTCCCCCCATTATTTTCAGAATTGCAGAAATGAAGGTATGATTGAGATATTAGTGTTGGCTCTCAATAAAATATTAATTACACAAACCCCCTTTGTATTATACAGATGAGGAAGGAATCTGGAAATTCATAGGCTTATAACACATCCCAGTTTTGAAATGTGGTACCAGAATACTGGATACTGTGCCTCTTGTTGACTTTGGTAGGGATGAATATAGCTCCAGAAATTTTACTGTGTGCTTTACTATGTATGACATTCTGCTTTACCTTTCCAACCAGAAGGGAAATCTCAGTATGGCAGCACCTAATTCTTCCTTAAATTTTCCTTTAAATGTTATATGGGTGGTAAAAAAATTTCCCAAACAACAGAATGGTACCTCTGGACATTGAAAGGTAAAATGTATCTGTAGAGGTTTCTGTTCTCACACTGCTGCCAAAGTCCTTCTTCATCCTGTCTTCTCCCTCCCTAGGTTATAAATATTTTTTCTCAAACAATCAGCATTCTATGGCAGAAGTTTATGCTTCTCAATTCATTGTAGATAATGGGAGAATGATGCATTGTTTTTGAATATATTTTTTTCTTGCCAGCCTTTGCATATGCAAATCCACAGATAGGAGTCCAGAGACAATGTGACGGTTTGGGTGTCCCCCACCCCCCAACTTTGGAAGTCACCTAGACTAGTCTCAGCCAGCTCTGGAAATATGAATGAGGCTTATATTTACAGCTAGCACAATATACAAGCAGATATTTAGAGTACATACAGTTATAGACAGAAATATACAAGGTAAAAGTAATACAGAAACACAACTCCCCTCTCAGAAACCTGAGTCCCCAGGAGAGGCTCTCAACCACCCCTGCACTTTCCCCTTGCCCCTCTCAACCTTAACCCTGTCCTAAGGAAGAATGGAGGTTCGGCCAGAGGTTATGAAGCAAAGTGGGTTAGGCCAAATGGGAGGTGAGGTTAGAGAGTAAGATGTTGCTCAGTCAGCAGCCTAAGCAATAGTGAGAGAAAATGGTGAGAGTGTTATCTAAAGTTTTCCTTTCTCCTTCCCATACGCCTCAGCAAGACAGTGAGGGGAGTAGACATCATTGTTTTCCTTTCACAGCCTGTAATCTAGTTCTTCTCACCAAAACATTCTAGCTAGCTTCAAACTAGCACAGACAACCACATCCTTCATGCAGTGTGTAACAAATTCCCTGAACAAGGCAAAAAGATACTTTCTCTTCCCATGTGCCACTGTACATTTTAATGGCGTGAAGCAGACAGTAGAGTATTGTGATGGGCTGGTCCAGGCACCGTTTCTCAGCATTACAAACTAAAATACAATTGTCTTGGAAAATCTTGAGGTAATTAAAGCCAGGTGGCTTGACGTAAATACCTGACTCTCTTGTTTTCTTGATCTAGTGCCTACTCCTTAGTCATTCATACATAATTTTAGTTATTACCAGTCACATTTCAGAACATTCTGTATATCTGTGTGTATGAATTTGGGTTTAAATTACAGTTTCCCAGCAGTGATGCTGTCCTGTATCTACTCTTAACAGTTCCTTGGAGAAGGCAAAAATCAATGAACTTGCAGGGTTGCAAACACCAGCTTCACAAATCATGAGCTTGGGTTTAAAAATCTGTAGCAGCGGTACTTTACATCTAAGCATCCTTGTAAGAGTACTAGCCATGCCTTTAAAGTCTTTTTGTTGTGTTTGGGATGCAGATCTAAAGAGTCATCTCTCAGTTATGGATCCAGAGAGAGGAAACCGATGAGGTACATCCCAGTGTCCTGAGAGAATTGGCCACTCAACATAATATTTGAAGAGTCCTGTCAGTCAGGTGAAGTCCCTGATGACTGCTAGAAGGAATGCATTGCACCCATTTATAAAGGTTAGAAAGGAGGACCTCTGCCTCGGAAGATCATGGAGCAGGTTAGAAGTGCTGATGAGGCATATGGAGGTGGGAATCACCAGGGAGATGATCCAAGACAGCGAATATGGCTTCACTAAGAGGAAATCCTGCCTGATGAACCTAGTGACCTTCTGTGACAGAATGATTGCATCAGTGGACAAGGGACGCTATTTATCTGGACTTCTGCAAGGCCTTTGACACTGTTTAATATCTTTATCCATGAAACAGACAGTGAGATTGAATGCACCATCAGCAAGTTGGGGATATTACCAAGCTGAGTGGTGCTGTTGATTTACTACAAGAATGGGATGTCACAGTATCACAGTATCACAGTATCACCAAGGTTGGAAGAGACCTCACAGATCATCAAGTCCAACCCTTTACCACAGTGCTCAAGGCTAGACCATGGCACCAAGTGCCACATCCAACCTTGCCTTGAACTGCCCCAGGGACGACGACTCCACCACCTCCCCAGGCAGCCCATTCCAGTGCCCAATGACTCTCTCAGTGAAGAACTTTCTCCTCACCTCGAGCCGAAATTTCCCCTGGCGCAGCCTGAGGCTGTGTCCTCTCGTTCTGGAGCTGGCCACCTGAGAGAAGAGAGCAACCTCCTCCTGGCCACAACCACCCCTCAGATAGTTGTAGACAGCAATAAGGTCACCCCTGAGCCTCCTCTTCTCCAGGCTAAACAACCCCAGCTCCCTCAGCCTCTCCTCATAGGGCTTGTGCTCAAGGCCTCTCCCCAGCCTCGTCGCCGTTCTCTGGACACGCTCAAGCATCTCAGTGTCCTTCCTAAACTGGGGGGCCCAGAACTGAACGCAGTACTCAAGGTGTGGTCTGACCAGTGCAGAGTACAGGGGCAGAATGACCTCCCTGCTCCTGCTGACCACACCATTCCTGATGCAGGCCAGGATGCCACTGGCTCTCTTGGCCACCTGGGCACACTGCTGGCTCATGTTCAGGCGGGTATCAATCAGTACCCCCAGATCCCTCTCTGTCTGGCTGCTCTCCAGCCACTCCGACCCCAGCCTGTATCTCTGCATGGGGTTGCTGTGGCCAAAGTGCAGCACCCTGCACTTGGAGCTATTGAAGCCATCCCATTGGCCTCTGCCCATCTGTCCAGGCGGTCAAGGTCCCGCTGCAGAGCCCTTCTGCCCTCCAACTCAGTCACATCTGCCCCCAGCTTAGTGTCATCTGCAAACTTGCTGATGACTGACTCGATGCCCTCATCCAGATCATCTATGAAGATGTTAAAGAGGATGGGGCCCAGCACTGATCCCTGAGGGACACCACTAGTGACTGGCCGCCAGCTGGATGTGGCACCATTCACCACCACTCTCTGGGTCCGGCCCTCCAGCCAGTTCCTAACCCAGCACAGAGTGTTGCCATCCAAGCCGCGGGCTGACAGCTTAGCCAGCAGTTTGCTGTGGGGGACAGTGTCAAAGGCCTTGCTGAAGTCCAGACAGACCACATCCACAGGCCTCCCCACATCCACCAAGCGGGTCACCTGATCATAGAAGGAGATCAGGTTGGAGAGGCAGGATCTGCCCTTCCTAAACCCATGCTGGCTGGACCTGAGATCTTTGCCATCCCTCAGGTGCGCAGTTATTGACCCCAAGAGAACCTGCTCCATCAGTTTCCCTGGCACTGAGGTCAGGCTGATGGGTCTGTAGTTCCCAGGTTCCTCCATCTGACCCTTTTTGTGGATGGGGACCACGTTGGCCATTTTCCAGTCTCCTGGGACCTCTCCGGTGAGCCAGGACTGCTGGAAAATGATGGAGAGTGGCTTGGCCAGCTCAGCTGCCAGCTCTCTCAGCACCCTGGGATGGATCCCATCTGGTCCCATGGACTTGTGGGTGTCCAGATGGCTCAGCAGGTCCTGAACTAATTCCTCATGAATTTCCAGGGGAACACACTGCTCCCCGACCCCATCCCCCAGTTTAAGAGGCCACTTGCCTCCTCCTCCTCTCTCCTTACTGTTGAAAACTGAGGCGAAGAAGGCATTCAGGACCTCTGCCTTTGCTTCATCATCAGTTATAGTGTTCCCCTCCTGGTCCAGTAAGGAGTGGAGGGTCTTCATGCCCTTCCTTTTAGCATTGATAAATTTATAAAAGTGTTTTTTGTTAACTTTCACGGAAGTGGCCAGCCTAAGTTCTAGCTGAGCCTTAGCCTCTCTAATTTTTCTCCTACATAGTCTGGCTACCTCCTTAAACACATCAGGAGAAGCCTTCCCCTCCTTCCAGAGGCGATACACCCTCTTTTTCTCCCCCACTTCCTTCAGGAGCTCTTTGCTCATCCAGGCTGTTCGCCTCCCCCTGCGGCTCATCTTTCGGCACGTGGGAACTGCCAGCTCCTGTGCCTTCAAGAGCTCCTGTTTAAAGTAAGTCCAACCATCCTGGACCCCTTTGTTCTCAAGAACTGCTGCCCAGGGGACATTGGAAATAAGTTCCTTGAGCAAATTGAAGTTTGCCCTCCTAAAGTCCAAGGTGTAGGTTTTGTTGAAGTGCCTCCCTACCTCCCTGTATATTGAAAACTCCACTAACTCGTGATCGCTACACCCCAGGCAGCCTCCCACTATCACATCTCCTACCAGCCCTTCTCTGTTGGAGAGCAGCAGGTCAAGCTGAGCTTGACCCCTAGTAGGCTCGTTTAACAGTTGGGTCATGAAGCTGTCCTCCATGCACTCCAGAAATCTCCTGGACTGCCTCCTCTCTGCTGAATTAAGTTCCCAGTAGATATCTGGCAGGTTAAAGTCACCCACAAGGACAAGATCTGAAGATCTTGAGACAGCCTCCAACTGTTTGTAAAATATCTCATCTGTTCCCTCATCCTGGTTGGGTGGTCTGTAACAGACTCTAACCAGGATGTCAGATTTATTAGTCCTACCTCTGATTTTAATCCACAAGGTCTCTACCCCTTCATCCCTCACTTCAAGCTCAATGGCATGGAGTGACTCCCTAATATACAGGGCCACCCCTCCTCCTCTTCTCCCTTGCCTATCTCTCCTGAAAAGGTTATATCCCTCCAGTATAACAGCCCAGTCATGCCTGTCGTCCCACCATGTTTCTGAAATGGCAACTACATCGTAGTCCCCCTGGTGGACCAGGACTTCCAATTCCTCCTGTTTGTTACCCAAGCTGCATGCATTGGTGTAGATACACTTCAGCTGGGCTCTCGATTCAATTGTCCTTAGTTTCCTTCCATCTCTCTCCTTCTCAGAGAGAGTAATTTCCTCACCCACCCCCTTCAGACCTAGTTTAAAGCCCGCCTAATGAGCCCTGCCAACTCCATTGCCAGGACTCTCCTGCCCTTCCTAGATAACTGCACCCCATCACAAGCCAGCAGGTCCGGCGCAGTAAAAGTTCCCCCATGGTCAAAGAAGCCAAAACGCCGCCGCTCGCACCATCCCTTCAGCCATTTGTTGATATCGTAGGTTCTGCTATTCCTCTCTGTGAACTCCCTTGCCACAGAGGGAACTGAGCAGAACACCACCTGCGCTCCTGCCCCATCTATCAATTTCCCCAGGGCTTTAAATTCCTTTTTAATTGCCCTGGTCCCCTTCTTTTCAATTTCGTCGCTGCCAGCCTGTATTACCAACAAGGGGTAATAATCAGAGGACTGGATTAGGTTAGGGATTCTCCTGGTGATGTCCCTAACCCGGGCACCAGGAAGGGAGCAGACCTCCCTGTGAGACGGGTCGGGACGACAAATGGGTCCCTCTGTCCCCCTCAAGATGGAGTCCCCGACAACTACAACTCTTCTCTTTTTCTTGTTTTTTGTGGAGCTAGTCACCACAGTTGGTGGTGACTGCTCCACCCTAGGCAATGTCTCAGTGGGATGCTCCTCATTGCTCTCACCCTCTGTACCCTCTGCATGCAGCGCCTCATACTTGTTGCGCAAGGGCAGAGGAGGAGAAGGAGAGGGCCGGGGAGGATTTCCCTTACTACCCCTGACAGGGATCTGCACCCATCCCTCACTGTTTCCAGGGGCAGATTCCTTAGCAGGGGGGATCTGCAGAGCCTGCACCCACAGATCCAGCTCCCTTTCATTCTCCCTTATTGACCTGAGCCTGGACACTTCGTCCTTCAGCTCGGCCACTTCATCTTTCAATTCCGCCACCAAGGTGAGAAGGAAGTTCACCTGCTCACACCTGGTGCAATTGTTCTCCCCCTCCCCTTCAGCAGCAAGCGAGAGGCTGTAGCACTCCCTGCATCCAGTGGCCTGGACTCCTGTGCTTTCCCAGGTCACATCAGTCTGTGTGCACACGCTCCTCATGCCCTTTGTAGCACGAGTGACAGGCATAGTGCACAGAGATACTGACAGAAAGAAAAAAAAAAAAAAAAAAAAAATCTCCCAGCCGCAGCTAGGCCTGCAGAGCTTTTCACTCTCTCGGCTCGGCAGCCAAAATGGCGGCCGGCGCGGCACGCGGCGGGATTTTAAATCTCCCGCGGCTGACGTCACCAGCCCCGTCACAGTCTCACGCTGTATCGCGAGACCACAGCCCAGCTGTCCCCTCTGCTTACCTTATCGTGTCTCAGAACCACGGAGAGCAGCAGAACGGAGGAGCAAAACCGAACCCAGCAGCAACCCCCGCGGAGCTTTTCAGTCTCTCGGCTCGGCAGCCAAAATGTCATCCAGAAGGACCTGCACAAGCTGGAGAGGCGGGTTGTAAAGGGTTAACCCTCCTGGGGGAGTGGTCTTGGTCTCTGGAAAATTTAAACTGGAACCAAGACATGGGTCCAGTTGACCCTCATGCGGTTCAGAAAGACCAAATGCAGGGTCTTGCACCTGGGTCTGAAAAATCCTCATTATCAATACAGGCTGAGGGAGGAGCTGATAGAAAGCAGCCCTGAGGAAAAGGATTTGAGAGTTCTGGTGGATGAGAAGCTGGACTTGAGCCAGCATGCACTTGCAGTCCAGAAGGCAAATTGCATCCTGGGCTGCATCAAAAGAAGCATGGTTGGCATATCAAGAGAGGTCATTCTACCATTTTGCTCTGGTGAGACCTGTAAGGGACCACAGATCGTTATATACATGGCTTAACATTGGTGGCCTTGGCTCCATGGGGTCGACTGAGGGACTTTGAGCCCCTGGGGACTCTGTGGTGACAGAGGCGACAGAGTTTAGAAGAGTGGAGACTGCATCAGGCATGTGCTCCACTGTTGAATGAGGGAGGGTGGCTATTTTTAGCAATAGTGTGAAGCAATAAAAGGCATCACAGTATGATGGGCTAGGAGAACTGCTTGGACAATGATATGCTGGGGGAGGGGGGGGTGTCACTGCCTGTCATGAGGAGCCGGTGTGTGATGATTTGGGAGTCACCTGCCCCCACACACAATGAATTCACCCAGACTAGACTCAGCTGTCTGGAAGTTAAACTTTATATTCACATCTTACCACAATATACAAACAGATATTTGCAACATTTGACAATTATTTACAGTTATATACAGAAATATACAAGTTAAAAGTAATCACAGGCTTACAGGATGTTAGGGGTTGGAAGGGACCCAAGGAGATCATCAAGTCCAACCCCCCTGCCAGAGCAGGACAATCCTATCTAACACAGGTCACACAGGAACACATCCAGACAGGCCTGGAAAGGCTCCAGAAGAGGAGAGTCCACAACCTCTCTGGGCAGCCTGTGCCAGTGCTCTGGGACCCTTACAGTAAAGAAGTTCCCCCTTGTGTTGAGCTGGAACCTCTTGTGCTGCAATTTACACCCATTGCTCCTTGTCCTGTCCCAGGGAGCAGTGAGCAGAGCCTGTCCCCCTCTCCTGGCAGCCCTCAGATACTTAGGAACATTAATCCAATCCCCTCTCAGTCTTCTCTTCTCCAGACTAAGCAGCCCCAGGGCCCTCAGCCTCTCCTCATCAGCCATGCCCTCCTGTCCCCTACTCATCCTCATAGCCCTCCACTGGACCCTCTGCAGCAGATCCCTGTCCCTCTTCAACTGGGGAGCCCAAAACTGAACACAGGATTCAAGATGAGGTCTCAGAAGGGCAGAGTAGAGGGGGAGGAGAACCTACCTTGATCTGCTGGACATACTCCTGCTAACACACCCCAGGATCCCATTGGCCTTTTGGCCACAAGGGCACATTGCTGTGCCATGGGGAACTTGTTAGCCACCAGCACCCCCAGGTCCCTCTCCACAGGGCTGCTCTCCAGCAGTCACCTCCCAGCCTGTTCTGGTGCAGTTTGTTATTCCTCCCCAGGTGCAGGACTCTGTACTTGTTCTTGTTGAACCTCATCTGGTTCCTCTGTGCCCAGCTCTGTCTGCCCAGGGCTGTCTGGATGGCAGCACAGCCTGAAGCTCTCTCAGCCAAGCCTCCCAGCATGGTGTCAGCAGCAAACCTGCTGAGCAGACTCTGTCTGTCTGTGCCCTCAGCAGTGTCATTGATGGACAGTGGAACAGGACTGGCCCCAGCACTGATCCCTGGGAGACACCACTGGTCACAGCTCTCCAACTGGACCTAGCACCGTTGATCACCACCCTCTGAACTCTTCTGAATACAGAAACACAACAGCCCTCTCAGAAACCAGAGTCCCCAGGAGGGGTTCCCAACCACCCTTCAACCTTCTTTCACCCCTCTACCTTATCCCAGTCTGCCTTACATGCAAGGTGAGTTGGGAGGATCAGCAAGGGAGGTTAGAAGCAGAATGATTAGTTGGGCTACACAGATCCAAGCAGCAGAAACCCAGGGAGAAAACAGACACTGACAGACTCCAACAGACAGACCCTCTTGTTTTTATACATCTCAGTAAGCCTGTAAGTGCAGTAGACATCACCACTGTTTCCTTTTCACAGCCCATAATCTATTTTTTCTCATTGAAATATTCCAGTCAGCCTCAAACCAGCATATGGTGCTAGGGAAAAGCCATTTGCAAGGCAGCCACTGTCCTGGTAGGGCATAAATCCTGCCAGGCAGCTTTAACCTTGGCTCCCCTCCTCCTGTCATGCTGGGATCTGGGAGTGAGTCAGATGACCAAAGCCTTGAGGGCTAAGTGGCTTAGCACCACGTGTCAGGTGTCTTGTGCTGCCCTCACCGTGCCAGTGTGGTCAAAGGAAGCATGAAGCTTTGAATTCATTGGCCAGAACAATGGTGCTAGTCCCTATTGGCCAGTCTGATTTTGAAATCAAGTGTATAAAAGGGGATGATTTAAAAACTGCCTTCCTGAACCTGCCTTTCTGTATTCAGCCTTTCTGCAGGAAGCTTTCCTGCCTCTCCTCATTTGCGGCTCGTTAAAGGTGGCCATGTGTATGCAGCTCACACCTGCCAGCTTAGCAGCATCTCTCCCCTCTGCCTGGAATATTTGTATTTTACCCTGGGAGCATCCTCGTGAGTTTGAAAGTGTCTTTCATACAGGAAACTTAGTCAAAGACCAAAAGAGTCGTGAGTGCATCTGCTGGAGTGAATGCTGAGACTCCATAGGCATAGTTAGATTTCTTCCTGTTTTCCAAGTTCTGATTGTTTAAACTGTTTAATTCTGTGCAATTGCTTCCTGTTGACCAAAATCCAAAGAACCCCAGGGAATGTTCCTGAGTTTTTAATATTAATTTTAAAATAATATTAATAGTAGTCATAAGTCATAATGGTTATTAATTTCCAATACAGCCACACACAAAGAATCAGTTGTTGAGAAGTCAGAGCTAGAGACTGGGACCGTTGAGGACTGCCATATTGCCTTGCCCTGCAGTCTGGCTCGCAGTTTGCTCCCCCTGTTCACTTCATCCCTGCTTGAATGATCGTGACACATACCCCTTATAGATTGGACCAACATGGTATTTATACTTGCTTCCTGTTAAATAAGTGGGTTTGGCACTTCAATTGAGCCTTAATTCTGTTCCCAAGAATGTTGTTAGTCACATTAAAGGTCCAATTTGGCATCACTCAGGAGTTAAGCTCAGCCACTCTCAGCCCCTCTGATACCTGAAGGCAAGCTGGAACGCACAGGGTCTAACCTCTGCCAAATTTCCCACTGTTGGACTGTGACAAGACCTTGCTGTTACAGAGAAGAAACTGAAATACAAGAAGCAAAAACTGAGAAGCATTTAATCAGAAGTACGTTTCTGAAGTGATTGACTGTAAGGGCACACCTATTGTGGTCCAGCTGCTAAGGACCATTAAGGCAAAACAAGACCAGACTAGAACTAGTCTGAAGAATATTAGTGTAGAGGCATTTCAGCTGTGCCTCTGTTGGAGCTGAATTGCTGACTGATTTTCCCTCACCCTGATCTTTGGGCACTCTTTTCTCAGTCTGTACTTCAACCCTAGGGTCAGATCCCATCTGTCCATGCCCAGAAATTCTGTAGCTATCAACCTATCTCTGCCCTTCACATCTTCACTAACACATGGATTACCACATGATGTTTCCCTGTTGGCAGCTACTACCTGAAGGGGGTCTGGCTCATCTCTGCAAGACTTTGACTGCGTTATTTTGTCTCCAGCATGCTTCTGGGCAGCAGGTTGAGACCCTGTCTCGGTTCTAATTTAAATTCCCAGAGACGTTAATAAATTTGATAGAACCAATAACAATTTGTAGAGTGCCCTTCCCTCTCCTCCCTCCTTTCCCAAAAGAAAGGAGTTAGAAGTAGAGAGGAAAGGTTAAGCACACCCAGATAAATCAATCTCACTCGATTTGGAAGTTAAAAAAGAAAAGTTTAATAATAACTTTAAAAGGTATCTAAGGTAGGGAGGCTGCAAAGGTGTAGGGAAGGGAAAAGCAAAACACAAAATGTATAAATACAACCCGAGTTTGTGATGGTGGCTTTGTCTGCCTCGTGGGTGATGGCCAGGTGGTATGCAGGTATGCAGGGAGCGGAGTGATGCAGAGAGTGAGGCAGAGAGAGAGAGGAACAGGAAATCACCCTGCTTTTATGGGACAGGAAGGGGGGAGTGGGCTAACCATCGTCTGGCGGTGGCGGTGTTCAGACCCACCTCTGGGGAGGGGTCAAGACCCCGAGGGTCAGGTTCAGGGTTACTCCCCGTGGAGTGTTAACCCTATACAGAGCCCTCACTAGCTCTAACCCTATACAGAGCCCCCCATTGCTCCCACACTGGTGAGTCCTTGCACACCTTGCCACATGGAAGCCTGGTGACTTTATGACTGAAATGCAAGTAAATAATCTGCTTTTTAAAAGTAAACATAGAGCTGCACTCAAAACACACAGCAACAGCCTCAGCATGAGGCAAAAAATATTTTGAAACCGTAGAAAATATTTCAAATTCATTAAATACCTCTGGGATGCAACAGCACAGTTGAAGCCATGAAAATAAATGCTGACACAAAGAAAGCTATTTTCACGTAATTACTATTAATTGCAAAGTTTCTCCTGGGCAGCAAATGATAACAACTGTAACACCAGGGGAAGAGAAATTGCTTTGATCCAGCACCCCAGTGTGTATCTCCAGATCACAAAAACTCATCCTAAACCAAAACAACTCCCCAGCCATCTGAATGTAACTACTTTAAAGAGGTCTTTATTATAGTTTAGATTATTAGCCAGCTCAGTCCTTCTACAGCTTCATTTTATGCCTCATACTTTACTGTTTAATATAGAGGCTGAAGACTCTTTTAGTTGACCTGTTTTGGCTCATTTGTTTTTTACAAATTACATACCACCTTTCAAATGAGGGCAGCAGGAACTTCCAGATACTTCTTTTCCTCCACAATGGCCTTTAAAAAGGCCTCTTTTTCTTAATATATTACTAAGAATTTTGTTTATGGTCATCACAAAGTATAAGCATTTGGTCTTTTTAGAGCTCTCCACCTTATTTTCTTTTCAAATTTACTAAGATTTTTAGTCATGAAATTCAACACTAAAAACAAACAATAAATGGAACAACCCCCCAAAAAACAAAACAACACAAACAAACACACACACACCCCAAATCACAAAGTGACTCACTGAAGTTTCCTGCAAAATAAGACAAACATACCACAACAATCACTGAACTGACACTTGTGGCACTTAAGACAATGTGAATTACCACAAATTCACCATAAACCAGGTACTGCACAGCTGCGGTGGGGTGACCAATCTCGAAATTCCCAAATCAGAATATTTACTGGAAGATTAAAAACCCTGTCTAAAATCTGAGGTTTTGTTCCCAGTAAATTGCTGCTCCTCCTGGAAGAAGGTGCTGTTTATAGCTATTAACACTAGCTCACTAAACTGATCAAATCTCAATTGAAAGCCACTAATTTGAACTAAAATAACTAAACCTGAACTTGCCAGAAAACAGAGGAAAAGAAAACAGTGCTGCTGTTCAGCTAGCTAGCTTTGCTTACACTAAATGTTTTCCCATTATTATTCTGAAGAAGAAAATTATTGAGTTCTATATTCCAAATAAACTGAAAGCCAAAACCAGAAATCACTTCACCAACTGAAGCACTTAAAAGTGTTGTGTGATGATTGTGGTGTTAGGTTGAGGATGTGATGGTTTGGATGTTACCCGCCCCCCCCCTCTTATGGAATTACCCAAACTAGACTCAGATGAGCTGGAAATTAATGAAGCTTTTTATTTACAGCTTAGCACAATATACAAGCAGGTATTTACAACATACACAGTCTATAATCTAATTCTTCTCACCAAAATATTCCAGCTAGCTTCAAACTAGCACACATTGTCAACCCAGCACTTTACCTGTTCTGCTGTACAGTTTTACAACACAGCACATAAAGCTTCATTCACCTTGAAATGATTTCTAGTACACAAACTCTAATCTGTATTTCTATATAGTTACTAAATGGATGTCTTGAGACCACATTATTTGTACTCTCTCCCACTGCAAGCTCCCTGCAAGGAATGAGGGGCGTTAAAAACTATGGAGCAGGAAGCACGACAAATTGCAAAGCCAGAAGTATCTGCATAACTTATTGCCACTGTCAGAGTTCTAATAACCTTTTTTTTTAACAGATATTCTAGCAGTTGTTCCCGAAATAATGAAACACAGAAGCATGCACATGAAAGAAAGATGAAGATGTTTAAAAGTGTTGTTTATAAAATTAACAGCCAGAGAAGATGTATTAACTGAATGCAACTGCTGGAAGGAGGAAACGTTACAGCCATGTGAAAACAAACACCAGCATGACTAAATGGGGGTCAAAAATGAGTGTGGAACAACTGGCTGCCGTGTATACTTGACTACATTTTGTGATTGGAGGTTGGGTGGGTTTCTTGTCAACTGGGTAAATGAAGAGAGAAAAGTGACTAACCGTGACCTCTAGTGGATACACTGCCTACCAACCACAGCAGAGCCGGCAGAACTCCCTTCCGGAGGAGCCTGCACATTTATTCGAATCTTTGTTGAAGCAGTTTTTTAGAAGGTGCAAATAGAGTTTAAAATAGTAGTCCTTAATCGTATTCTCCTTTAAAAACAAACAGAAACAAAACCAAAACAAAACCCCACAACAACTACACAATTACATCACTATTAATTTATTTTGGTACACCTAAGTGTACCTCGCAACTGTCATCTGAGAAACTAACATGGCAGTAACAAGAACGGGAACCGAAAAGCTCCAAACCAAAGCCACAAAGGCAAGTACATCTATCTAGAGCCACAAAGAATGGGGATGGGGAAATTGCTCGTTTAACCTGGATGTCCGTTTACAGACACAGGGCTTAAGCGACAAATCTTTGGCACTGGCATTAAAAAAGGACATACTCCACCTGCCCTTTCTCCTTACAGGTAGAGGTTCATTCACAACAGAAAGCACCGCAGTGAAAGGGAGAATTCTGTCTTGTCTGATTTTACGACATGATGCTCCAGATGTTAATAAGCCTAGAAAACACTTCAGCCTGGAAAGCTGCCACATGCAGGTTTAAAAAGATTTAAAAAAAAAATCAGTAGTGGAAACCAGAACCACGCACATAACACAGCCAAATGAAAGTAAAGTAAAAGCTTTAAAGAGCAGACAGGGCCGTACCAGCTGATAGGCGTTTTAATGTAGTAGACAGGTGTAGAGCACAAGACCACAGGGAGCTAGCTGCAGAGCACAGGTATGAGGCAGGGGCGCGTGGAAGCAGAGAAAACGTCTCTGAGGCACACGACTCCTCCTGATGTCCACGCAACTATGTGCAAGAGAGAAAGAGAAGTCACTGCTAACCCAAATGTGCGCGAAAGAGACTGAAAGGTGCAGGGGCCGGGCTCGGGAAAGAAACCCATGTCTTGCGGAACAGCCCGGCGGTTGCGGCCAGCCGCTAACCCACACAGCCCGCTGGTCGCCCCATTGGGAAGTGTGGTGGCAAACAAACGAGACGGGAAAGACAGACGCTGGCAGACGGTTGCCTTTAATAAGGAGCGAGCGGTGCCGCGCACAAACGCTTCATTTCCAGCTTTTTTAGGAGCGAACCCCCTCCCCTCACAGAGTGTCACTTGGGTTTGGCGGACAACTTCGCCCAAGCGCCGCTTTCGCGGGGCGGGCAGCAGGGCTGGCAGCACGGCTGGCGAGTGCGGTCCCTCCCCCACTGCAGCCCAAGCCCACTGCCCGAAGGTGTCCCCGCAAGGCCGGGCCGCTTAGCGGAGACGACGAACCGCCCACGGCAGCATCCAGCGCTGCCGTGCGCTCCGCCATGTGCGCGGGCGGGAGAAGAGGCGTGTCCCCACCCTACTGCCGCCTCCCGCTCGACTGCCAGCCGGCGGTGCTGGAGCGGAGCGGCGCCGGGCGCGGAGAGACACGGCCCCGCGATGCCCGCGGCCGTGCCCGCGCCCCGGCGACCCCCTGCGGAGGCGCCCGCCTGCTGGCACTGAGGCCGCGGCCGCACCTGCGAGGGGCGTCGCAGGGGACGGTCGTGCAGCCTCCATTGCTCCCCATCTCCTGCGCGGCCGCCGGGGCGGCCGCAGCAGAGCCTCTCCCGTTCTCCCTCCCCACCCCGTCGCCAAGCAGGAACCGCCAACGGTGCAAGCGGAGCCCGAGCCGGGGCCGTGACAGCCTCTACAGTCCAAGCTGCCCCACGCCTCGCCCTTCCTCTCCTCCGTCTCGCCCAAGCCATGAACTTTGGCCGCGGTCCCTCGGTGGTGTTGAACGTCGGGGGCACCCGGTACTCTTTTTCCCGGGAAGTACTGAAGGATTTTCCGCTGCGGCGGGTGAGCCGCCTCCACGGCTGCCTCTCGGAACAGGACGTGCTGGAGGTGTGCGACGACTACGACAGGGAGCGGAACGAGTACTTCTTCGACCGGCACTCGGAGGCCTTCGGTTTCATCATGCTGTACGTGCGGCACGGCCACCTGCGCTTCGTCCCGCACATGTGCGAGCTCTCCTTCTACAACGAGATGATCTACTGGGGGCTGGAGGGCTCCCACCTCGATTACTGTTGCCAGCGCCGCCTCGACGACCGCATGTCCGAGACGTGCACCTACTACGCGGCGGAAGAGCCACCGGGGGACCAGGTCAGTGGCCCCGAAGGCAAGGGCCGGCGGCCGCAAGGAGCCGAGGGCGGGAAGTGGCTGGAAAGGATGAGGAGGACTTTCGAGGAGCCCACATCTTCCGTGGCCGCCCAGATCCTGGCCACCGTCTCCATTCTCTTCGTCATCGTGTCCATGGTGGTGCTGTGCGCCAGCACCCTGCCCGAGTGGCGGGCGCCGGAGAACCGCAGCGTGGAGGAGCAGAGCAGGTACACAGCAGAGTCAGTGAGGGAGCCCTCAGGGTAGGAGGATCCTTTATTTTCCTGCTGTCCGGTCCCCGTGTGTCCCGTCCAGTGTGTCCTGCACTCGTCCTGACGGTCCATGGCTGTAGTTGCCGGCGAAGATCGCCTGTGCTCCTTCAAACCCTAGCCCCGAATTGGGGAACCGAGGGGGAATGTAGGGGAGCTCCAGAGGAGAGGCGCTGCTCTGTCACTCTGGCTCCCATCGGGCTCTGCCCGCTGTCTCCGAGGGCAGGGGCCAGGTGTGGGGGTAGAGAGCGGGTAGCGGGAGCCGGCGGGCAGGCTCGGATCTCGGGCGCGCAGAGCGCGGGGCAAGGGCCACCGGAACAGGGCTTGCCGGCTCTCTACGTGTGCCTCCGCCTCTGGAGCTCGTTTCCCCGCTTAGAGGAGCCACGGGACTTAGCCCACACAGAGAGGTTCAGACACTCGGAAAAACTTACTAGCCTTACGATTGTGGAAGAAAAGGGAAATGAAAACCTGAAGACAACAATGTAATTAGTTTCTTTTCTCCTCTGGAAACAGTACAATCCTGTATGAGCTTTGCCTAAATTCGTACAAGTCCTCCTGGAGCAGATAACAATTCCAGGTTCTCCTCTTGTAGAATTTTGTGTGTGCGAACAGCCTTGCCTCAGTTCCTCTTTCCAACTCAGATGCTTTATGTGGGGAACACAGGCTGTTTGCTCTTGCAAACATCGTATTAGCGTCCCAGTGTATGAATGTAACAAATGTTTACATTTCCTTTAGCAAAAAACCTGTGTAAGCACACTAAACATTGCAAAACAGTTGCAAAAACGAGGGTACGGAGTATAGGCTTGATTCTGAGCTTTACTAGTAAGAAAAAAACCTTTTTTCATGTCCTTTGTGATTTCGGCTTAGGATTCCGTTGATGTAACTGCTGACTTCATTGCCATTTCCCTCTTTCTGTTCACTAGAGAACACAATCAAGACTGCTCTGGCTGGATTTTTCCCATAAATAGGACTGACATAAAGAGAAAGAAGTAAACATTTCTCGTGTTTGTTAGCTTTGCCCTTATTTTAAAGCAGATCACTCAACACAAAGTTCTCAGCTTCTGCCTTACAGTGGAATAGCAGCCTTGTCATTATGAAATCATCACATTTTACCGTACGGTTAATTGGAATGTGATAAATTATGTCCTACTCATTAGATTAATTCCTTGGAAAGTATTTTTGTAGTTTCCATTAGCTTAATGGAAAACTGCACCTGTGTTTTTCGTTGTAGCTGAGCCAAGGAACTAATCATATGAACAAAAAGAAAGCTGATACAGATTGAGGAGCTGTTGATTCCTGCTTAGATTTGGATATGTCAAAAGTTGCTCTTATAGGTTCTTCAGTTAAAAAAGCCTTACCTAAAGTTCGCAAGGCTATCAAGGCTATTTCAAAGGATGGGTGCTCCTTTTTTTTTTTTTTTTTCTGTAAAGCAGCTTAGGTACCCCCCAATAAACAGGGGAAAGCAGGTGCATGCAGATGGTATGTACTACCACAGCATTAACGATATGGTTTCTATCATTGTTCACAGTGTAGAAGCCAACAGCAGTTTTACCAAGTTCAGCTTGCAAAGAAATAATGCATATGATGTGTAATTTTTCTTTTGTAGCATCTTTGTCTTCAATAATGTGTGTATTAGATGCACACTGTCTGAACAATTGCATACTGTGTACCAAGTGTTTGAAGGATAAAGTCCTAAATACTTCGAAGGTACAGTGTAGCCAAGTACTTTGCAGAGTACAGTGAAGGCTGCTTTTAATACCAGAAGGACCACTATCAATAGTGAGTTTCTTCAGTACTGATTGCAGTCCTCTGTGGAATTACAACAACGAACCAAAGCAAGATAGTTGTAAAAGTTGTGGTGGAACAGATTCTAACAATCTTCCTGCAAAAGTCTGACTGGTAGAGGCTGGTTCATTTCACATGTGACATAACCCACGTGCTTGCTCTCACTCTTGGGAACTGATAGTAGTTTAATGGCAAACACATGGAAGACAGAGACAAATGTGTTCCTTTTCTGTCTACAGCTGGTCACCTGCTGAGGTGTCTTTGTTCTCTTATGGGAACTTCTTCCTTTATTGCATATGCTGTATCATGACCAACTACTTGTACATGTGTACATGACATAGTATTTGACATAACATGCCTAGCAGTCATCAGACTTCATTTCTCTTTACTCATATTTCTTTTCTTTATAGTCAAAATAAGTAAGACTCTCAAAACCTAAGTGGCTTACTTGAAAGTCTGACCACAGAAATCACACAGGAGTATCTTGGATTGTGAACACTGGCAATATCGTCCACCTTAGATGAGAAAGCTTTCAAAAATCTAGCTATTAGTTTCTGATACAATTAAAACTTTGAAGCCAAATTCTGTCTTTCATTTATTAACCAAGGTTCCTCTTTGAAGTAAATTCTGTCTAAGATGATAATGCAGTGATTTTTTTTTTTTCTTTTCGACAAGAGAAATTGTGGCACTAATGCTACATGTGAGCCTCAACTCGCATGGTGCTGCAGTGACTACTATGGAGACTTGACATTATTCTAAACCTGTATTTTGACAAATTGTAGAAATCTAAATTGAAGGGTCTTATCTAGAAGTCCTTAAGTTGAGGATTTTGGATGTAAACAACTATTTGGATCAGAATAAGCTTAGAAGAGATGAGAACTGCCTCATGAAATACAGCGACTTTTATATTTTCAGTCTGTCACATGCTTACTGATAAAACGCCCTGTCCTTCCCCAGCTGTGTGAACTCTTCAGAAAGGTCTCACATGGATAATTTCCGTAGCTGACCTGTGAAAACCATCCTCAGAATTGCTTTGGGCAGCTGTGTCTCTAGCCTACCTGGATGTCATGTTTAGAAGGACCACTATCGACAGATGCTAGCGGGCTTTTTTCATCTTTGCAAAACATCAGCTTAAAAAGTTGTATTTTAGACACCAAAAAAAAAGAAGTTACTGCTTTATGGTGGTGGAATTTCAGAATGCTCACATCCAACATTTGTTAAAAGAAAACTGGATAGCTTTTTTTCTGGGCAAACTCTAAAAAACCCTTGCATTTTTTGCTAAGTTAAAACAGTAGACTGAAGGTAAAGAATAGGAACTACAAAGCTCACTTAACAATCATAGAACAACTTAGGTTGGATGGGACCTTAGAGATCCTCTATTCCAACTTCCCCGCCATGGGTAAAGATGCCTCTCAGCTAGTGTCTTGGCTGCTCAAAGCCTCATCCAACCTGGCCTTGAACATCCCTAGAGAGGAGGCATCCGCAGCCTCCCTTGGCAGCCTATTACAGAGTCCCATGTTGCTGACAAGGATGTTAAACAGCACTGGAGCCAGTGGATCCCTGAGAAGCTCCACTTGTCACTGGTCTCCACCTGGACATTGACCATTGATCACAACCCTTCATGTCCATCTATCTAGCAGTCCATCCATCAAGTCCATGCCACTCAGAGAAGGATGTTGTACAGGACAATGTCAGAAGTCTTGCACAAGCCTGGATAAATGATGTCAGTTTCTCTTCCCATGTCTACCAGAGCTGTAACTGTCACAGAAGGCCACCAGATTCATCAGGCACAATTTGCCCTTTGTGAAGCCATGTTGGCTGCCACAGAGCACTTTATTTTCCATGCACCTTAGCACAGTTACCAGGAGGATTTGCTCTATGATCTTACTTTGAACAGAGATGATAAAAAAAAGACAAAAAGATGGAATTCTAACAAATTTACAAGCTTTTGGGAAAAAAAAAAAGAGATAACACAAAGGTCAAATATGCATCAATGCCTGACCACAGAGTGTGTTGATGAACTCACCACAGCTTGGTGTCACTCATCTTCAAACTACACAGAAACATTGCTGAGGACCTTGGGGCTCAAGGTGTTCATATCCATGTATCCCCTGAGAGCCATGAAAGGAGTTTGCCTTTTTCCAGGGGATGCTGGGTCCTTAACAGCTTCCCACATAAGTTACTGGAGTTTAGCTCACTAGGACATACTACTGCTACCAAAGCAGGGACAGCATGGACAAAAAGACAGCAAGGTTTTTAAATGCAGGGAAACCGGCTGCAGCCTTAACAATGAGTTGAAAACGTTGCTGATTTCAAAAGGCTTAAAAACAAGACATTTGTTCAAATGACTAGGAGCCTTTCTCAGCAGGAATTGGATCATTCTGACTACAGCTTGGATGCTTTTCAGGTTTAATGTGCTTTACATGGGAATAGGCTTCAGCAACAACATAAAAAAATCAGTGCTGACAGACTTTAATCCCATCATATACTTGTCTTTAATCATGCTGTCTGTTTTCCTCATGTGTCCTGTTGTTGTGCATGTTTTATTTACAAGCTTAATAGATAATAGTGCCACTTGCAAGTATTTTGGCTAGATTTCAACCAACTCATGAGGGAATATTGGAAGTATACAAATTGGCAAAAAGGATAATGCTAAGTTGAAGTGCTCAAAGACATTCATGATGTGATTTTATTAGTAATAACAAAACAAGTCTTGTTAGAGGTTGAAAAAAATTCAGAAGTGGTTTCACTCCTACCTAAAATCATTACTCTGAAAGGAAGTTATCAGATGGAACAGAAAATTGAACAGTGATGGGGATTACAGTGGAAATGAGGCTCAAGAGGGCTTCATTTTTTGTTTGTGGACAAGGTTCATTAAAGCAATATTGAAAGACTCTGAAGTAGCAAAAAGATTAAAATTTTGGGGGAAAAACTCTTTCATGTGCTTAGGTAGGTCTGGGACAATGAGCAGTAAGTTTCAGCAGAAATAATGCATAACGAATAAAAAGAGGACTTTTTATCTGAATATTTAGACAGTTTTTTGAGAATCTTCAAGGAAATGATGAATGAGTTTGTTTTTAATTTCCCCTCTTCTCTTTGAATACCAGCTATTTTAGAACAGAACTGATGGGGGGGGGAAGCAACCAAAAAACTGTGATGGAAATTTATAAAGCAGGTGCTACATTTTACCAAGTAAAGCTTGTCATATAATGACTTGGTTACAGATTTTAGCACAGCATTATTCAAGCAGCTGGCCATAAAAGGCAGTCTGTCCCGTGAACATGCAGCAAAGATTTTAAGAATTGAAGAAGATGCACTTGTTTTAGTTTTCCATGTGCACGCATTTTATTTGGCTTTAACTTCATACTCGGTTAGTCCTTGAGGACTAACTTAAATTTGCTTTCCTTTTTAGATGGTATCTATCCATTAATAAGGTCAGCTGTAAAGACGAGTCACTACAAGAAAATGGGGAGGGAGACTTTTATCCCTACACATCCGACAAAGTTGTCAGAGGGAGGTGCTGAGTCACCTGGGTGTGTTGCTGAATTTTTCTCCAGCTTGGTGCTGGAAATTAAGGAGTGATGGCAGCTACTCAGAGGAGGAACACTGTGTTCCCAGCATCCACCAAAATGGGTATTGGTATCCAGGCCACAGGCTGTGAAGAATGCCACAGCCTTTCAATGGCAACAGGGGACCACACTGGCTATGGCTGCATGCAGTGTGAACAGGTTGATAATCTGCTCAGCAATGTGGCACAGCTCCAAGATGAAGTGAGGGAGCTCGGGAAGAGGTGAGTAGGTTAACAAACATCAGAGTGAGAGGCACTAAGTGCCTCAGTCTTTTTATGAACACCTTCAGGCACGGTGACTCCACCACCTCCCTGGGCAGCCTATTCCAATGCCAATCACTCTCTCTGGCAAGAACCTCCTCCTAACATCCAGCCTATATCTCCCTGGGCACAACTTGAGACTGTGTCCCCTTGTTCTGTTGCTGGGTGCCTGGGAGAAGAGACCAACCCCACCTGGCTACAGCCTCCCTCCAGGTAGCTGTAGTCATCGATGAGGTCTGCCCTGAGCCTCCTCTTCTGCAGGCTGCACACCCCCAGCTCCTTCAGCCTCTCCTCACAGGGCTGTACTCCAGGCTCCTCACTGGCTTCTTTGGGCACATTCCAGTATCTCAACAGCTCTCTTGAATTGAGGAGCCCAGAACTGGACACAATACTCAAGGTTAGAATTAAATCTAGTCAGGGACATCAAGAGGAATTGCAAAAGTTTCTATGGGTACTGCAGACCCCCTCAGAAAGGAAGCAGGAGAAGTGGTGCCAAGTGGTGTGGAAAAGGCTGAGGTTCTCAATGACTTCTTTACCTCAGTTTTCACTTGCAAGGGCTCCAGCCACCTGAAATCACAGAAGATAATGGCAGTGGCTGAAAGAAGGAACTGCCCATTGTGAGCAAAGATCAGGTTCATGACCATTTGAAGAACTTGAGAGCGTACAAGTCCATGGGACCCAATGGGATACACTCACAGGTGCTGAGGGAACTGGCAGATGAGGCCACTTAACCACGGATTATTATATTCCAAAAGTTATAGCAGTATGGGGAAGTCCCCACTGACTGGCAAAGGGGAATCATAACCCCCGTTGTCACAAAGGGAAAGACGGATGATCCAGAAACTAAAGGCCAGTCAGCCTCACCTCTGTGCCCAGTAAGATCGTGGAGCAGATCCTCCTGAATGCACTGCTGAGGCAGAAGAGTAATGAAGAGCTGATTTGGTACAATCAACATGGTTTCACCAAGGCAAATTGTACCTGACAAACCTGGTGTCCTTCTAAGGTCACAACATCAATAGACAAGGGGAGAGCAGCTGATGTCATTTATGTGGACCTGAGCAAAGCCTTTGACACTGTCCCACACTACATCCTGATCTCCCAGCTGGTAAAATAAGGGTTTGATGGATGGGCCACTCAGTGGATAAAGAACTGGCTTCACAGCTGCACCCAAGGAGTGGCTATCAATGGGTCCACATCCAAGTGGAGGCCAGTGACAGGTGGAGTCTCTCAAAGACCAGTACTGAGATCGGTCTTGTTTAACAGCTTCATCAGTGACACAGACAGTGGCATTGAGGGCACTCTCAGCAGGTTTGCTGTTGACACCAAGCTGTGTGGTGTGGCTGACGGCTGAGTGAAGGGATCCATCCAGAGGGACCTGTACAGGCTGGAGACATGTGCCTATGCCAACCTCATGAGGTTCAACAAGACCAAATACAGGGTGCTGTCTCTGGGTTGGGGTAATCCCAGGCACTGATACAGGCTGGGCAGTGACTGGCTTGAGAGCAGCCGTGAGGAGTGGGGCTTGGGGTTGCTGGTGGATGAGAAGCTCAACATGAGTCACCAGTGTACATTTGCAGCCCAAAGAACCAACAGTATTCTGGGTTGTATCAAGAGAACTGTGGCCAGCAGTTTGGCTTCTATTATGAAAAAGATACAGACCTGCTGAGACATCTCCAGAGAAGGGCCACAATGATGATCAGAGGCATGGAGCATGTCTTCTGTGAGGATAGGCTGGGAGAGTTGGGATTGTTCAGTTTGGAGAAGACAAAGGTTTTAGGAGACCTTATTGTGGCCTTCCAGTATCTGAATGGGGCTACAAGAAAGCTGGTGAGGGACTTATTAGTATGTTGGGTAGTGGTAGGACCGAGGGGAATGGATCCAAGCTAGAGGAAGGTAGATTGAGGCTGGATGTTAGGAGGAAGCTCTTCAGCATGGGGGTGGTGACACTGTAGAACAGGTTACCCAAAGAGGTGGTGGAAGCCTCATCCCTGCAAGTTTTTATGGCCAGGCTGGATGTGGCTCTGGGCAGCCTGATCTAGAGGAAAGTGTCCCTGCCCATGACAAGGGAGTTGGACTAGTTGACCCTTGAGGTCCCTTTCAAACCTGACGACTATGTGATTTGGAAGTGAAGATGGAGTACGTAGCACTTGAGATTTCCATAAAAGGCAAGAAGTTTCTAGTTCTTCTCAGTAAAGCACTTAAAAACATGATTGACCAGGACTGCCAAAAGCCAGCTACACAGGCAAGAAAGGAGTGACAAGAAGAAAGATTGTTTTACTGCTGGCAAAGAAGTAAAGGGGGGGGGGGGGGGAAACACCCTTCTATGTTAGCTTCTCCCAAGCCAGGATTAATATAATTGATAAGAAAGAAGGTCAGATGTAGCACAGAGAAATGGAAGCACGAGATATATATATTGGAGTGGCATTAATGCGTCTCCCTCTGTCTTGATCTTGCTTTGTCATTTTTGCATCAGTGATGCACCTTAGCTCTCCTTATGTCCAGTCTACAATAAAAGGCTTCTTCAGTCCTTTGTGCTGAAGTAGAACTGATTCACTGTATCTCATGTGCTAGGAACTGACACAGTAAAAGAATAAATTGATCACACTTGTGGATTTAACTGGACAACTATTCCTCAAAGTTATACTGGACCACAGAATTAGTTGACTCGTAAAGGATCAGGATCTGACTTCCTTAAAACTTGACTGAGAGGTAACTTGCCTAATTTGTGCCATCACATTTTTTACATTCTCAGGGCATCAGGAGGAAATGCTAAGTGAAAAAGTTCTAAATGGTGTGATTACAAATCACATTTTCATTTAAATGTTCTGTGTCATGGGATACAGACAGTACTACCAGAAACAGAGTCTGTTGGAATTGTGGAAATTGTGGAAAGTTCATGGCTGCAACTCTGATACAGATACAGTTTTTCTTATCATGATTACATGAGATCTCAACTAGCTAAAATGTAAGTACATTCAGGCTTCACTGGTGTGTCCAGTACAGTGATCTCGCTGTTGGACTGATTTTACTAGGGAAAGTCTTAAGTATTTTCTCATCACATGTAAAAAGGACTGAAAACATTTTTTGTTGTTTGTTTTTCAGTGTATTCATGCAGTAGCTTTGCTATATTTAGCACCTGACTTTTGCTTAGATGACATTATTATGATTTGAGCTTTTTTTTTAATAAAGCTGCCCTTACTGAAAGAAGCCCTGGTATTTTCAAAAGCTTCCTTTTGAAGACAACACCTCATTCTTAGGAACAAGCTACTCTTGAGCTTCGCAGGTCCTTCTACCAAAAGGTGCTGACATGAACAAGTGTTTCATAATCCATTTATGAATAAAGACCACCAGCTCACAGAACTAATGTCATTATCCACTAACCAAGAAAAATGAGGTCTGGTTTTATGTGAATAGCTATTTCTTTTAGTAATATATTTATATTCCTTTAAATATGCTGTTGCTGTGTACCATATGACTTCATATCAACTGGCCATCTTCTCCATTTTTGCATAAATCTGAAGTGAATAAATTAATAAAATGAAATTAATAAAAAACGAAAACCCAACATCTTGGTGTATGAAACTTAGGAAAGTTACTTTATTGAGTCTGTTACTGTATTTTAAGCAGTTACAGGAGAATATTGTCTTTCTAGCAGGCCATTCATTGCCTTAACAACAGATTTCAGAACTGGTGAAAAATTGTGCAGATGTGTAAGGGAAGCAAAACTTTAGGTTTGAAATGACAGTTGAATCATTACATTTCTACAGACACTACCTTGTTGGAATCCCTGCAGCAGAAAAAGAGCTGTGGTGGTTTGTAGTATTTTCACATCCCCATTCTCATGTCAGTTTGGTTCCAGACCTGTTGCTGTGAGAGGGCATTGGTGACTGCTTTTTTATTTGCTCAAATTTGGTGAAAAAAGATGAACAAAAGAGGGAAAGATGAGGTTCCATTCCCTCCTGTATTAGTACCAGTGAGCACTGTCTGAATTCTTAAGGGTTATTTTCAGGTGGAAAATTTGAGACTATGTGCACTACAGTTGCTAAATAGAGCAGCATTTTCATCTTCTGATTCTACCTTCTGCTGATTTCAAGTTGGGAGAGTCTTGTCTCATTCACTGCACTGGGAACTTGAATATACTGAAGTCATCACCTTCCAGGACTTATTTTCTTAAGGCTGTTATTAGTATTTGGCAAGAAGATGATCTTGCCTATTGCTTTGGTTACCTTGATATTTTTGCTGCAACAGATTAGATGGAGTTACATTTACAATAATAAGGGAAAAAAAGGAGCAATGCAGAGCATAATCCTAAATAAGAGGACACAGGGTTATTACTTTGTTTACCCAATGAAGAAAAATAGAATATCATCTTATATTTAGTGGCAATACCTGGATACAAATCAGATGCATTGGTTTAGTCTGGTTCCTGACCAGCCAATTTGCATGAATTATGTAATGCCAAAGCCTTCTCCATCTTTACCTGCATTTTAATTTAGCAGTCTAATCCTATACCTTGCTGTTCATTGATCCACAGTCCTCATTATTTCCAAGTGGATTAGGCCTCAGAGATTTAAAACTGACAAAAAAATCTGAACAAAATCACCAAAAACCAACCAAGCAACCAAAAATGTGTTCTAGATAATGTTACATGTTGGCATCAGTGGCATACCATTTCCTGTAGAGTTCCAGGTTTTGTAGTCATATTTGTCCAGTATTTGGACTAATAAGACAATCAGTGCAAACTCCTCAGTACATCCTCTGGTTAATTGCTGAAATCTAGTGCCAGATGTGCAGGAAAAGAACAGGATGGCTTTCTGTTTGTCCTTTGTGAAGGTCTGAATGTCAGTTTTGTAGTATCCGTGAACAAACCGAACATCCACTAAAGCTTTGGCATGAAACATAAATACTGTACTTTGTTTCTATTGACAGGATAATCGAAGCTATCTGCATAGGCTGGTTCACTGCAGAGTGCATTGTGAGGTTCATCGTCTCCAAAAACAAGTGTGAGTTTGTCAGAAGACCTCTCAACATCATTGATTTACTGGCAATTACTCCTTACTACATCTCTGTTCTAATGACAGTTTTCACAGGGGAAAATTCACAGCTTCAGAGGGCTGGAGTCACCTTGAGGGTCTTAAGAATGATGAGGATTTTTTGGGTGATTAAACTGGCTCGTCATTTCATTGGCCTTCAGACACTTGGTCTGACTCTGAAGCGTTGTTACAGAGAGATGGTGATGCTACTTGTCTTTATCTGTGTTGCTATGGCAATTTTCAGTGCACTTTCCCAGCTTCTTGAAAATGGGCTGGACTTGGGAACAAAGAATAAGGATTATGCCAGCATTCCTGCTGCTTGCTGGTGGGTGATCATCTCGATGACTACCGTTGGTTATGGTGACATGTGTCCTATCACTGTACCAGGAAGGATTCTTGGAGGAATTTGTGTGGTTAGTGGCATTGTCTTATTAGCCTTGCCAATCACTTTCATTTATCACAGCTTTGTACAGTGTTACCATGAGCTCAAGTTCCGATCGGCTAGGTATGGTAGAAGCCTCTCTGCTGAATTCTTAAATTGACTAAACTTACATTTTGTTCTATCTACTTGTTAAGCTTTGTCGTAGAAGAGAATGGTGGAAGGTCCCTTTGTGTGTCCTTCTCAACAGGATGGTCCTATGGAACCATAATCTCACCAGCCTGGAGAAAGCCCATCACCATTCGGACAGCAAGGATGGCCAGCTGCCTTGGGCACCGTGCAGGGAGAGGGAGCGAAGGTTCAAATTTAAGAGAACAAAATTAACAAAAGAGGATCCAGAGGTCCTCCATTAGACCAGTCTAGTCTTCAGTTTGCCTTTTCACACAAAAGCAGAATAAAAAGATGGGCTTAAATGCCATTCCCATAACTACTTCTGATACTGCTCTAAGCAACATGTAGCAGAAGTTTTTCAAACGTTCCAGTATCTGAATGCTCCGTAAAGGCATTGGTAATTCTTGCCTGAAGTATCATCACTTAGCTAACCAAATTAGATACTGAAGGAGAATCACTGCTACTTTTGAGGTTCGCAACAGATTAGAGCTGGTTCTGTAACTTGGGAAAGGCAAAAACAGGCCTGTAGGGCAAAAAGTCTTGTAGACCAATTCTGATCTTTGGTGAAGCAAATACATCTGTAAAACCAGTGAAGCCAGCAGCATTGCTCTGAATTGGATAATTCAAAGAAGTGCACCTCCAAATATTGTACTGGGGACTTCCTTAGACCAAATTAATTTCTCCTCTGGAACCAAATTAGTAGTAGAAGCAAGTGATGTACTTCACAAAAATCAGCAGAAAAAAAATAGACATTGGTTAATATATTTTCTGGCAGCTTAGTTGAGAGCTGTCCAAATTTTATGTATATTCAGTTCAAATTCATCCACCCAAAGTTACATACTCAAGAGCATTTACCCCTCCACCCCAAATTAATCAAACATATATATCATAGTGAAAGCTCTTTAAGACAAATGATAAGATTTCATCACTTGACATAGTCTGGAAAAAGCACTGGAAAGCAAGAGTAGCTGCTCCCTGTCAGAGCATAATGTTTAAGTTCTGCACTCCTCACTGAAGGATACACTGTATTTTAACGGACGTTTTAAAAACAGCAGAGCATACCAAAGAAAGTGAAATATAGAAGTATAAGTTGCATTTGGCAAAACTGATATATTCTCCAATGTAACTAAGACATTTTAATTAATCAAATTAGCTTCTGAAATATTGTTCACTGCATTTCTTCTGTAGCATCATTTAGTGTAATTCTGAAAGGTTGCTATGTAGAAGTGTGCAGTCAGATGAACACAGTAAGGTACAGCTTTATGAATGTGGGTACCAACAAACATCAACAAGGAGCTTTCTTATTGAGATGGAAGTTCAGAGTCATCAGCATAGCTGAGTTTGGGCTACTTGCCTGAAAACACTGCATTTTCTGTTACTGTGCTGTAGAAGCATTTTTTACATAGATTCTTGTTAAAAGCTTTAGAAGTAAAATGAGTACCACCTAGAAAACACCTCTAGAATTGCTCACCCAAAAGTACCACATTGGTCAGTAACCAGGACATTGAAGGCTCTACACTGAGATCTGAAAAAATTATAATTTGAAGTGGTCTTGGTCTAAAGTAGTATTGCAGAATTACATTGCAAATGTAGCTTTTCTGAAGAGCTGGAAAGAATTTTAATAACCTGCTTACAAACAATCCTGAGTTTTCCTGAAATAGTTTTTCAAGACTACATCATTAAGTAACATTGCAGCCATACTCCGATTCTTGCCACCGACACATTCTGGTGTTCAGATTAGCTCTGTAGTTCCTCAGATGACTGTGGTTATGCCTTTTATGTCCAAGTCGTGCCATTCAGAAATTGTCTTCAGCATTCCACAGAGAGGTAAGCACAAATGTCTTCCATAGGTGAAATTCACAGCTGATGTTAGTTAGGCAAGTTGTGACTTCAGAGGCACTTAGGTGTTTCAGACTAGCAAAGATGCTGGCTCTGCATGTGTTCCTGTGTATGTCCTGCATATGTAATATATTATAGTCAGTTAAAAAAAATTTTTTTCTCCTCACAAAAATTTTCCTACTTGGTAAAATTTAAACTTCAGACTTTAATCCAAACACAGCTGTTGAAGAAATTGACATTTTTATCTTCTAATGAAAAGTTTGACAGTAATAAATGCATTTTTGAGGAGAAAAAAAGCTGGTTTTTGTGTACTTTGCTCTGATTTTTTTCCCCATTAAAAATAGGCTTAAAAAGTCAACACCAAGATAGTTTTTAACAATCAGGAAAATCAGTATTTTTCATAAAACTTACTTTGGTTTTAGTCCATGTATTGTATTTAACCAAACCAATACTCTGAAGATACAACCCTCCTCCCACAAAACGCCCAAACCATCATCACAATGACAACAGTTAGAAGTTGATACAGAATGAGAATATACTTTAAAGTATGTTGCCATCTTTTCAAGACAAGATAAAATGCATTTCAGCACTACCTTAATTCTGCCCAGACAAAGGAAAAAAAAATACTGCACAAAGTAATTTTCACCATGATTCATGTTGTATGAGCAATTAAGGAAGGATGTTTTCAAAGATCCAGGCTATTTGTGGTATACAAACAAATTGTCTGATCATTTAGAAAGAGTTTTCCAGCTAAAGAAGCATTTCCCAGTGTTAAAATATCCTCAGGTGAAAATAACCCTGTAAAAGAATAAGTCTGTGGAGATTCTCTCATCCTGTTTTGTGGTGTTTTTTTTTAACAGCTTATGTTCACTTTTTATATGTCAAACTGTGAACAGAATGACCTAATGTATTTTTTGAGTTACAATAAACTATTTTGAAACTGCTCTACAGAAGCCCACTAAGGAGAGGGGCTGGGGTAGAGGTGTTTTCCCCATTTCTGTTGTTGTATAATTATCAGTGTGTAGCCTTTAGTTTCCATAGAAACCAGGTTGAAATAACGTCATCTCAGCAGCGGCCTTAAAACACAGTTTTATAGTAAGCAAAGAGTTCATGACTTCTAGCTGTTTTCAATGGACCAGTGTTTTGTTAGTGAAACTTGCAGCTCCCTGTGTAGTCAAAAATCAGCATGTTTAGTAAAACTGATGCAACTGTTTTACTAGTTTACTTGAGAGTACATTTTATGCAGACAGGGGTTCAGTGCTCTAGTTCACGACAGAGCGTTTCAAAGCCAAATGAAGGCAGGCTGGCTCATCTACAGTCGTTGGCAGTTTGAACCCCATACAATAAATTCTTCATGGGCAGTACCTCTTTCAATATCTGAAACATTCACAGTGGGAACAAATAGGATGAAATATAAATACAGTAAAAGAAGGGACACGTTAATTGTGATCCAGCCTCCTGGATTATCTAAACCTAAAGGCAGTGCAAATGAGTTTTGAACTGCTGTTGCACATTTTGATGACAGCATAGGTTAATTAAACATTACATAGGTTCAGTCTCAGGACTGACCAATTGGATCAATATGGGCTGATTTTAAGCCATTTTATCAGCATAGGGATTGGCCATTTAAATATGTGATATTAATTATTACTGTACAGTGGCTTGTCCAAGTGTACACAGCAGCAAGCTTGAGGAAAATAAAAAATCCCCATTAATATAAGATTCAGGCATTTAAATGTACCAGGTTTTCATATCACATACACAATTTGTGCCTGTAAACAAATCACTCTTCAGCTTTTGCAGCATTCAAGTTTCATGTTTCCTAAATAAAACTGAAGGCCTTATGGGTGCAAAACACTTATCTCTTCCCCTCTCGGTGACAGCTACAAAAATCTTACCAGATCTGAGTGTCTGCCAAGAAGTGGTCATATGCACACACCAGCCAGCTAAATTCAGCATCCAACCAGCCAGTTCCCTGGGAACCAGCACAACGAACAAGGTCTGCTGTGATCTGATTTTCTCCCACCTAAGTGGTTCAGGATAAAACTACTGAATAAACTTTGAGAATTTGAAGTATGCTGAAATTTTTAGACTTATCCTTTCAACTTAGCTTCCAAAGAACCATTTTCTGGAAAACTGAGTAAGCTATGTATAGCTAAAAAGATCATACAGCTTTGTATTTTTTTTCACTGTGATCTTTCAAAAGGAAATCGACTCTCATTTTCCATTATTTGTTTGCAGAAGCAACCATGCAGGTCAGTGTATGTGCTGCTAGTTAAACTTGCTACATAAACCAGATCCCTCTTTAAAATAAGTAGACTTGTCAAGAAAGGTCTTCCAGCTTTGCTAGAGCTGTAACCATTTACGTTAGCTGAAAAGCTGTCCTAGCTCCTATGGAAGGAACAACACAATGCTGGTTTCATAGTGACAAACATGCAATGTATGGTCTGTGGAGTGCAACACAATATAGGGAGTATCTTTTGCAGATTGACAGCATCAATTTGAGCATCAAGATGGCTGCACAGTGAACCACTGTGACTGATACTCTGCTCGACAGGAAATTCTCAGAGCCACAGAAGAATAAATGTGAATGTTTGCAACTACACATTTTAGACTCCTTTATTCCTTGCAAATGCAAAGGTTTATAGTTTTATATAATGTTAATTTTATATATTGTTTGTTTATCTGTAAACAAAAGTGTATACTATAATTTGAAAAGGTAACAGATGTATTTTCTTGATGTGAATATGGAATTAGATGCATAAAATGACATTAATAATAAAATTTGCTGGTCTTGTTGCTGTAGGTCATGGACTACTGGTCAAAACACAGATGTGTATAAAATGTGTTCTTTTCAACAAATTAACTCTATGGCTGTGCATACTATGTTGTATCTCAGTAAAAACTTCCCCTTACCAATTCTGGGCCACTGAAAAGTCTGCCATTTATAACCAAACAGTTTTACACAATAGAAAACACAAATATTTGATCTAGAATTTAATATGAGCCAGAAAATAAAATGAAACCAGCAAAGGGTTATTCTCCAGCAGCCAAATATCTATTAAAATTATGGACAACAGAACTGTCACTGGAAATGAAAAAGCAGCCATCCCCTCCCAAGGCAGGATCACCCAGGGTAGTCCGCACAGGAATGCATCCAGGCAAGTTTTGAAAGTCCCCAGAGGAGACTCCACAGCCTCTCTGGGCAGTCTGTTCCAGCACTCCATCACCCTCACTGTAAAGAAGTTTCTCCTCATGTTGAGGTGGAGCCTTCTATGTTCCAGTTTGTAGCTGTTGCTCCTTGTCTTATTGCTGCAGACCAGTGAGGAGATTGGCCCCAGGCACCTGACACCCACACCTCAGATATTTGTACACATTGGTCAGGTCTCCTCTCAGACTTCTCCAGACTAAACAGCCCCAGGGCTCTCAGTCTCTCTCCATAGGGGAGATGCTCAAGTCCCCCACTCATCCTCGTGGCTCTCTGCTGGACTCTCATTAGCAGGTCTCTGTCTCTCTTGAACTCAGCAGCCCAAAACTGGACACAGTATTCCAGGTGTGGTCTCACCAGGGCAGAGTAGAGAAGGAGAACCTCCCTAGCCCTGCTGGCCACACTTTTCCTGATGCCCCCTAGGATGCCATTGGCGCTTGGCCACAGAGGCACATTGCTGGCCCGTGAAGAACTTGCTGTCCACCAGCACTCCAAGGGCTTTCTCCACATAACTGCTTTCCAGCAGTTTCAGCAGTACAATGCTGGTGTTCTTGTGAACAAGTAGGTCTGAGACAGTCCAGTATCAGCTTTTTCTTTAAATGTAGCCATTTCAAAAGTAATGTCAAAAATAATTCCAACTAATGTTCTTTCAAAAAAGCTTGAACTTATTAAGATATCCTGAAATTATGAACTACTCTGGCACCAGCTCACTATTTTATTATGAAAATTAATAGAGTTTTCATTTTGAAATCAGGAGCATTTTCACCTCTCTTAGTTTAGTTGTTGTTTTTTTCAAATGTATGTAAAAACAATCTGTGAAGAAATTAAGCAGAGGTCTATAAAGTCATGTATTTTAGAAGTGTTTTTGTAAAAGAACTTCTAAAATACTTTGGAAACAGACTTTTAAAAATGCTTTAACATTGTTATATTTTATGGATATGCTCAGCACTTAGACCACCTAGCAATCTGAGGTGGAGCTGTAAATCATAGAAACACAGAATTGTTAGGGCTGGAAGGGACCCCAAGGATCATCTAGCTCCAACCCCCCCATCATGGGCAAGGATACCTCACACTAGCTTAGGTTGCTCAGAACGCCAGCCAGCCTGGCCTTAAAAACTTTCGGGAATGGAGCTTCCACCACCTCCCTGGGCAGACCTGTTCCAGTGTCTCACCACTCTCATGGTGAAGAACTTCCTAAATACATAGGAAAGTAAGGTTGATTCTTGCTCTCTCAAAGGAAATTTTATACATTTGTTTGCCATAAGAATTAAAATAATATTTTAAAAGAAAAAAAACAGTGGACAGTTCCATTCAAATCTAGGGGCTGAAAACTAGGATTCTTTCCCTTGTACTCTGGAAATCCTCCACTTCAGTTTTTATGTTTCTTTTCACTGATCTTTTACCAATATTGAAGTAGGAACTACAGCAAGGACTATGCTTCTTTTGCACTGTGCAACCATGAATCAAAATTACTGTGCTGTTCCCCCCAAAAAATTATCTAAGTCTGAAACACAAAACAAACAGTGCTAGCAAACAACATGGCATTTCTCTTTAGCTTAGTGTACCTTACATATGTACTGAGGATGATACACTTTTAAAGTACTAAGTGTTCAAAGGGTTTTGATTTTGGGTTTTTTTTCCCTTTTCCACTTAGAGAGGCACTCAGGACACAGTCTCTTTGATAGCTGTGCCGGTTGTGCCAGGACAGCACAGCCTCTAAACATGACTTCTGCTGTTATAGTTTAATATCTGACCTTGATGTCATTTGATGGGATGCTAAGAATGAGTAAAATTAGGATAAATCCTTGATGCCATATAAAAGAGAATCCCAATCCTCAGAGTATATTCACTAAGTACATTCATGCAGAGGCCCACCGGGAAGCATGAGTAACAGAATTACTTCAATAAAAAAGCAATTAAATGTGTAGATTCCTGCCAGAAATTCCTGCTTATAGCCCTAAAAATTCCATGGATCCCTTGAGTATCCCTGCCTTTTTGTGTGCAGTGTCTTTAGGCTGTACATACTGGGTCCTTCGATACAAATGGAGCTGATATGTCACAGAAGTTTTTCGGTCTCCATTAGCCCAGATGTGTCTGAAAGGAAAGTCCTCTTCAAGACAGACAGGCAACCAGCAGTAAATAAAAGTTAGCTAAGATGAAGTTTGCTTTGTTTTAGAAAATCTATTTGCTATCTGGGTTACAGAAGACAAAGTCTTGGATATAAATGCCAGCTTACCCTCAACAGGAGTCCAGGGCCTAGGAAGCTCATCTGCTCCCCTCTTCATAGCAGACTCCACCTTCAGCATATTGCCTCTTTTCTTAGATCTCTCTCTTTTCACCTTAATCCTCATTCGAGGAGCATTAAACATTAGCATGCAAGGACTACAGCTACCGATACCTTTGCCTTCTCTTTATAGAGACTGCCTTGTTCCCATATGAAGTGCAGTCCAACTCCAGATTAGATAGCTGTGAATAAATACCCATACGTTTCTCTGTCTCAGTGTAGGATAACAAGTTCTCTCCTCCCCCCCAATCAATGTCACATATAATGGGAAGAAACAGTCATGCAAACCAAAGCTTTTACAAAGCAATACAAAATAGCCTAAATCATCTGCATCCCATCCTTTGTCTACAGTCTTCTTCTGGTACCCTGAATCCTGCAGCCCATTCAAATCCGCTCACAGCTCTGCAACAAAGATCACCTATCTGCCTTTGGCCACATACTCCTGCTGGTGGACCTGGCAGCTGAATTTGGATGTCAAAGCTGCAGATTGGTACTTCTTTACTCTTTGGCTGATTACTCCAAGTTGGTCATTTCTACCAAGATTTGTATAGCAAACTGCCCAAGCACAGACTGTATGTCTCTAGTATTAGTCCACTTCCACCAGCATGTAATAGAGTTATGCTAGAAGCAACTAACAGCACTGGAAATTGTTAGACATTTGGTCTAGTATTAAAAGCCTCAGTTTAAGATTCATAAGAGAAAGTACTGCTTTTATGTTCCCTGCTTTGAAGATTTATCCCTACTGCATCCAGGTTTGTCATGTGAACTAAAAGAACATTGCAGAGAGCAGGTGAGACTAATGAACAAAGGAAATCAGGTAGGGGAAGAGAGAGAGGTTTTAAGCCCTCTTCCCCATCACTGCTGCTGTTCTCCCATACCTGCCCTGAAAACACATCTCTGCTTCCTTCCTCTGCCAGGCTTTTCCCACCCAGTACTTTTCCTCTTGATTTTTCAGTCCTTTGCCTAGCTGCCCCATTTTATTTCTGCCACTGGCTACACTGGAAGCATCTGCACTGGCACCAAATATTTCTGAATTTGCAGTGCCAGGCCATGCTCTGCCGTCCCAACCTGCCCATTCTCTTCTATTGTCATTTCTGTAGTGTGGTGGTAGGCTTGATGGGGCAAACATGGGCTTATCCATGCCCAGACATGTTCCCCTGCCTCCTCCCTCCTGTGCTGGGGGAGGCAAGCGTGGGAGGGGAGGGCGAAAACCTTGGCTTCACCTAATATGGTGAGGCCTGGCAAAGTGCCATTCCGATTGGCTAATCTATGTCCAATGCCCCACTGGTCTTGGGCTGGATAATGATAAAAGGGTAGCATGCTGAGGCTGCTGTCTCATTTTTTTGCATCCTGATTTTTCCTGGAGAGCTTACCAGGAACAGGCTCCAAATGCCTGCACGCAACTGGCCTGCATAGCCAGCATGAGATTGTGCTGAGACTGCACCTGAATGTCTCCTGCCAAGACAAAAAGTCCTGTAGATACACAGATCATCCAGAGGAGCCAGGAGACAAAGTCAGAGATTGTCTGCCTCCTTTTCCCAGAAGCCTGGATAGAATCAAGTTTCAGTGGCCAACAAGACAGAGTTCCACATGCTTTGGGTCCTGTCTGATTTATACTTTGTGAGTAAATCCTTAAAAGCCTCTGCCAGTATAATATTTGCATTTGCCACTTCAAGTGCTCAGGTTTTGTCTGTGCCCTGCCTGTATAAATTGCCAACCTGTGCATTTTTTTGAACCCGTGAATAAAATTCTGGTGAGTTTTAATGTTAATAAACAATTTTCATAGTTATTAAGAATCATTGCCTGGATATCAAAATTAATACAGATTATTAATTTTGCATAATCCCTCACATATATGTTTAGAAAAAATGAGCATCCAGTCCCTTGAGGAACTGTGCTAAAAACCATTTCCCTCATCCACTCATCTCTGGTAAGTGCCCTTTTGCTAAAAAGAAAAACTTTCACCCATCTCTTTGGGTGAACACACTGTGACAGTAACCTGTATTGCCAACATTTGTGATTTAATATTTCCCTCTTACTCTTTTCTGATTGTGTCTGCTCACAGATGTAGTCCCTGTGATCAAGAGAATAAAAAAGAATCTGGCACCATCTCATCCAGCTTCTTCCCTTTCCATCGTGTGCTAATGACTACCAAAAAAGCAAAAGGCATCCATGGTAAGGGGATCCAGTGTCTGTAGGCTACAACTGAAAATACATCTTAACCCCCCTCCACCAAAAGTCACATCCTTTACTTTCACAGATGACCACTGGAAACTTCCATGAAAAGGTGCCATATTAATATACCTAACCTCATGATAGCTGCTACACCAAACGACCTTTTGCTTTGTAGGCTAAAGTCATGGCCTGCAGCATGTTGGCAAACTCTTTGCCCTCCATGGCTAATGGTAACAAATGCTGCTCTGTTCAGCTCTAGAACTTGGGCTCCCAATCTTTATCCATTTTCTCCTACTATTTTAAAGCAAGATATGCTACAATAGATACTATTTTGCTTTTAAAAAGAATATGAAACTGAAGCTCAGCTAAAGCATCATCAATTGCCCTGCAGATTGGAGCAAGAAGATAATCACAACTTGAGTAGGCATTTTAACTGCTCAAAGAAGTGATACAGATCTCCTGAATCAAAAGAAGTTCAGTTTGAATGTTACAGTTCAGAGGGAAAATTTGCTCCAGGTCCATTGTAGAAATCTGCAGTTACTTACCAGTAGTCATAAATAATCCATGAACTCTCTAATAGGTCTTTTGTTTCACAAAATCACAGAATATATCTGATTGGAAGAGACCTCAAAGATCATCTAGTCCAACCCTCAACCTAGCATTGAAGGATCAACACTACACCGTGTCCCTAACTGCTGGGTCCACACACTGCCTGAACACCCCCAGGGATAGGGACACCATCACTGCCCTGGACAGATCATTCCAGTATTTGTAAGCCTTTCAGTGAAGAAGTATTTCCCAATATCCAGCCTGAACCTCCCCAGGAGCAGCCCGAAACCATTTCCTCCAGTCCTGTTGCTTGACACCAAGGAGAAGAGACTGGCTACCTCCTCATTCCAACCTCCCTTTTTGTAGATGGGCATCACATTTGCCGGCCTTCAGCCAACTGGGACCTGCCCGGTCAGTCAGGACTGTTGACAAACAGTGGTGAGTAGCTTGGTGATCACTTCTGCTAGCTCCTTAAGTACCCTTGGGTAGATCCTACCCAGGATTCTCCTCAATTATCTTTTCAGTGATATTTTTGGAAACATTGGAAAAGTGATGGACACTTCTTTGTATTACCAGATGTGACAGCAACATCAGTGTACATCACTGCAAGTGTTTGTTTACTCTTTCACTAACACAAGTGAAATCGTTCTACTGCTATTCTACTAGGTTATTAAATGAATTTCTTTACCAATTAGTACACAGAAGATAAGCAGTGTCCTCAAATGTTTTGAAGCTTTTTTTAGGTTTCATACATTGTTAAAATAAAATGATATTAAAATAAAATTCCCTACTCATCTGTCCAATGTGCATGATTTTTTTTTTAATGAAAGCTTTTTAAGGCTGCAATCACCCAAAAGGGAACTCATATAGGGATTGCTGTAAAGCTCAAATTGTTTTATATGTGACTCAAAGCCAGCTCTTGGATTACATGGAACCCGGAGCAAATTTTTTTTAGTACCACCCGGGGAATGTTCCCCATGTCTCTACCCATAAAATTTTCCTGTAAGGCAGGTATGTAGGTCTTCTAATTCATTTTTTCCTGAAGCACAACAAACATGATGCTGTAATTCAATAAATTACTCAAAGCAAAGAGCAAACTTGGAGCAATTTAGTTCCTGCTACATACAGTAATTATTTTAGTGCACAAGTGTACTACAAGGCAAGTGTTCAGTCAGCACTCAGATTCTTCATTTTGTGGGTTCAAATTATTTAAATCTGATACTGTGTGTCCCAACTACACTTGCGATGAGCCATCTATTGGGGTCAAAGTGGTGCTTCCAGCAATTTTAACAATGCACAGAAGCAAGTTTCCATTCTGCCTTTGAACAGGAAACAACAAATACTGTAGTCTAAAGGAGACCATAATCACATCAGCTCCATGCTGCAAAACCTACTGGGAAGGGGAAACAACTGAGTATGAAAAGTAAAAAAGCAAGTAAACTCATGGTGCCAATTTCTCTGTTTCCATACCTTCTCACCATTCCTCTTCATTTGCTTCAGGCTGCAAAATGGGATATAATACCGTAACATGAAAATGCCTGCACCACCAATAGTACTGCAAGGTCTGATACTCCCTGGGAAAACACAGCTCAGATTTTCCCATTAAAATAGCCCAAGTTCCTATATACTGAGCCAAATGAAACTCAGTTAGCAGTTGGCATCACAGAACCTACACAGTACAAAGGAGCCAGATATGGTTCAGCAAAATTTACTGTGAAAAGTCTTTAGGAAGGCAGGTGTTATCAAAGGACATGTTTTCAACAAAAAGTTTTACTCAAGATCTTAAGTGTGGTGAGCAACTGAATCACACTGCTTCCATCCACATATGTACACTCACACAGGTCACCTCTTGCTTGGGACAAAACTATAAACAGAGAGGCAATGTGCAGAACCCCATCTACTGACGCCTTTGTAAGGCTGTGTATGCTCTGCCAAGGAAAAGTTCCTGCACAATGCGGAGGCAGATGTTGCAGGCAGCATTTACTTGGAGGACTCCATATTTCTGCAACTATCCAGCCCTTTAATGTGTGCAAGGACTTGGCTCAGAAAAAGTTCCTCTCAGCTTTCCCTGCTGTTGCTCCGCTCGCTCCAGCATACTTAAATAATCTTTTCTGCAATGCTACTACTGAGCTGCCTTTTCATTTCACTCTTGACCAGTGTTCTCCCACACTTACCTGTGCTTCTCAACTTTTTCCTCCAGTGTAGGGAAAGGCTGTGGTAAGGAGGTAGATAGTTCCTTTATCTGCTTGTACTCCCAGGTGTACATGGCCCCTATTCTGATGGCAGTAAGAAAGCACAGACAGAATATTTCAAAAGCAAAAAAAGTTATAATGCAGCAAGATAAAGAGGTGATGCATCAAAATCCCTGCAAGACCTCCTGAAACAGATCTGAGTTGCACTACCATCTGATGAGATGAAACCATAATAGTTACATGTTTATAGAATGTCAGTGAGACTATAGGATGCTGCAGGAAAGATAATTAGGAGACTGTCAATTGTAAAGGTATCACAGGGTAGTAATTCCTGCTGCTGGAAAAATACAGTCCTCAAAAATAAATGTAGTCAAAACTGCACATTCTTTTCAACGTAGAAGACACTGATGTCATGGCAGCAATCTGTTTTTATGATGTTACCTCTGATGTGCTAAATGATTCATAAACCAGGAATATTTTCTATAAACAAGACTTCTCTGCTAATCAGACAGTTGACATTAGTATAACTAAATTCAGTTATGCAGGGTTGGGGTTTGTTGGCTTGTTTTTTTTTTAATAGGTCAACGAGAAACCTCTTGAGTAGAGCCTGCTGACAAATAATCTGGGCAGAAGTGGGCCCTCTGAGTCACTGTGGTCAGAGTTCAGCCAGCTCTAAATGGGTTTATACCATAGCAGCACTTGGAAAAGGGGCTTTGAGGTAGTAGCTGTGAATGGTATTCTAGGCTGGCACTGGAATACAGAAGAAGTCTCTACACCAATCTTTCACAATTTACTAGGAAGAACCACAGACACGGAGAAATGTGCAGCTGTTGCAAAAACGACACAGCAGAGCACCAGCAACCTAAGAGGTTCCTGGAATGCATTGATGATGAATTCCTCCTCCAATTAGTAGAGGAACTGACAAGAAAATGTGCTATGCTGGACCTAGTCCTCACCAAGAAGGAGAGGCTGGTGAGTGAAGTGAAGCTGAAGGGTTGCCTTGGATGCAGTGATCATGAAATGGTAGAGTTTAAGGTCCTCAAGGCATCAAGGAGGGTGCACAGCAAACTCACTGCTTTAGACTTCAGAAAAGGGACCTCCTTGGTAGGGTGCCCCATGGGAAAAAAAAACCTGGAAGGAAGGGGTGCCCAGGAAAGCTGCTCAAGGTTCAAGGATCACCTCCTCCAGGCCCAGAGCAATGCATGCTATAAAAGAGGAAGGCAGGTAAGAACGCCAGGAGGCCTGTATGGATGAAGAGGTAGCTCCTGGACACACTTAGATGCAAGAAGAAAGCCTACAGAGAGTGGCAGCAAGGACAGGGGACCTGGGAAGAATTCAAAGAAATTACCTGTGCCACCAGAGCTCAGGTGAGGAAAGCCAAAGCACAGCTGGAATTGAATCTGGCTGGGCACAGCAAGGGGAACAAGAACTTCTTTAGGTATGTTACTGGGAAAAGGAGGACCAGGGAGAATGTGGGACTGGTGAAGTTCTGCTGATTGGAAAAGGGCAAACACAAGACCCATCTTCAAGAAAGCAAGAAAAGGATGACCCCAGGAGTTCCAGAGCAGTCAGTCTCACCTCTGTGCCTGGAAAGATCATGGAGCAGATCCTCCTGAAGGCTCTGCTGAGGCAAATGGAGACCAAAGCACAGGTGATTAGTGGTACCCGGCAATGGCTGAACCAAGGACAAATCCTGCCTGACAGATTTGGTGGTTTTTTATGATGAAGTCACAGCAACAGTGGACAAGGGAAGGGCAACTGACATCATCTACCTGGATCTGAGTAAGGCATTGGACTCTGTCCCACGTGACATCCTGGTCACCAAACTGGAAACAGACTGGAGGGGTGGAGCACTGCTGGGTGAGGAATTGGCTGGATGGTGGCACCCAGAGAGTGGTGATCAAGGGCACAATGTCCACCTGCAGACCAGTGCCAAGTGGCTCCCTCAGGGGTCAGCGCTGGCACCAGTGCTGTGTAACATCTGTATCAGTCATATGGACAGAAGAATCAGTGCACCCTCAGCAGGTTTGCAGATGGCACCAAGCTGTGTGGCACAGTTGACTTGCTAGAGGGAAGGGATCCATCCAGAGGGACCTGGACAGGCTGCAGAGGTGCACCCAGGCCAACCTCATGACATTCAACAAGCCTAAGTGTAAGGTCCTGCACCTGGGTCGGTGCAGTGTGAGGCACAACTCCAGGCTGGGTGGGGAATGGCTGAGAGCAGCCCTGAGGAAAAGGACCCGGGGGATGTGGGGTGGTGAAAAGCTCAGCATGAGCCTGCAGTGTAAGTGCAGCCCAGACACAACCCTGTGCTGGGCTGCAGCAAGAGCAATGTGGGCAGCAGGGCAAGGGAGGGGATTCTGCCCCTTGGCTCTGCTCTCCTCAGACCCCATCTGCAGTCCTGGGTGCAGTTCTGGAGCCTCTAACACAATGAGGACATGGAACTGTTGGAACCAGTCCAGAAGAGGCCACCAAGATGCTCAGAGGGCTGCAGCAGCTCTGCTCTGAGCACAGGCTTTGAGAGTTGGGGCTCTGCAGCCTGGAGAAGAGAAGGATTTGAGGAGACCTTGGAGTGGCCTTCCGGTATCTGAAGTGGCCTACAGGAAGGCTGGGGAGAGACTATTGACAAGGTCTTGTAATAACAGAGCAAGGGGTAATGGGTTTAAGCTGGCAGAGGGGAGATTCAAACTAAATATTAGGAAAGGGTTGTTTGCAGTGAGGGTGGTGAGACACTGGCACAGGTTGCCCAATGAGGTTGTGGCTGCTTCCTCCCTGGAGGTGTTCAAGGCCAGGCTGGATGAGGCCTTGAGTAACCTGTTCTAGTGGGAGGTGTCCCTGCCTATGGTGGGGGGTTGAGTGGATGACCTTTGAGGTCCCTTCCAACCTACACCATTCTATGAGTCTATATGTGAACAAAGTGGTATATCATGGTGGCAGCCTGTCGTGGAAGGTGGTTTGGGAGATTGTGGGAAAATACACAGGGCTCACTCGTAAAGTTCAAGTGATTTATTGCTCAGACACGGAGATCCCCCTCCCGAACTAGATCACCCACGTGAATTCTTTTGATATGAGGTTGTAGAGTAACATGTCAGAAAAACGGCAAATGAAAGAGAGTCTGTGATTTCCTTAGAGTTCTTTTGAGTCTTTGAAGTTATTCAGTCTTTAGGTAGAAGAGTCTTTTCCTTGAGTTACTCACTGTTTAAGCAGTTACTTCAGCAAAGTTCGAAGCTTTGGGCGCTGTCCCTTCCTTTGTCAGTATCGGGCTGAAGTGGGCCTCTGGCCTCCGCGGCCCCTGCATCGGGCAGGGCCGATCAGGAGCGAGAGGTCACTGGGGCAGGCGGGCAGGTGAGCAAGCAGAGAGCAAGAGCAGACACGCAGGCAAAAGGCGCAAGGCGCCGATCCATGCAGGCACACTGTTTTATAATGTTTCTAAAGAGGTGTAACCCACCAATTCAGACTAATTTTACGTTATTCTTACAGATTGGCACAAATTATAATCAACCCATATAACTGGACAATTTTTACCAAAACAATTTCTGAGACCATCCCAAGTTGGGCCCACACCAGGTGTTGAGCAGGCATGAGAACTGCCGTTCCCCCTAACCAAAACAGTGGCCAATGTTTACCTCTTATCTCGACTAGGGAGAGATTCTCTCATGGGACTGAAGGATTGTTTTGGGTTTTACGATGCTTTGGCCTTCAATGTGAGACACTAGTACGCACAACATTGGGACCTGCTAGGGAGCTTTGCTACCCTCCATGACACAGCCATTTTTTGCAACTCCAGATTCTTTTCCTACTGAGGAAGCTACTGAGTGTTGTAGACTTCAGTGCAAGAAAAAGTGACTTCGGGTGAGGTGTCTGCTGTCAGGATTCTCATTTCTTTTTATGACCACAACACAGAGGAACATAGAAGCTCCAGCTGTGGAGCAAGTTGCCATGATGACAGGCTTGTGGACACGGAAATAAAAAAAAAAAGAGAAGATCTTTCTGGCCAAGGAGTATTTGGTGTGTAACATGTAAAACTGCAGGGGGGGGTATTTCAACGCCTTTTGGTATTAAACACATTGTATTTGGCCATATCTATCTCAATTACTTGAAGAAGCAATACATAAAGACTAGAACAAATGCTTCAGGTTTGGCATGCAGAGATGGATTATAGTTTGCATTTAGTTTAAAACTTAGGGAAAATGGTTTCAAATAGATGTTTTTTTCTTTAATCAAACTTCTTTGCACCAAAGCCTTTCTACTGAAATGTTATTTTCACATGAGCCTATTTCCACATATAATTGCCTAACAGTCTAGTGACAGATGCAGTCTGGATTGTCAGTGGCACACGACATAAGAGCACAAGTTCCCTTGTCACTGAGGTCCTTACAAAAATCTGAATAATTCTGAATATGAATGTTTCTAAAAGTGGATGAATGACATTTAGTAGGGAGCTGGGTATTCGCATGTATCTATGTGTGCACAGAATACAATCTGTAGTTGACATTTATAATTAGACTTTCTGTTGCCCTTCACAAGTAAGAAAATCATCACAACATTTCTTTTGCCTGATGCTGGGTTAATTATTGAAGGCTGTTCAATTTCAGTTATCATTGAATCAAATAAATCTCTCCTGGACAGAGATGGTTACTAGCTGGAGTAAATGAGTTTGTTACATTTGAATACCAGACATGCATATACAATGCACTGAGAGAAGGACACTACTTGCCTAAAGAAGATAGTTAGGAGACTTGCAAATAAGGAATTCAAAGGCATGAAATTATTCTCCAACACAGAAATGTAGCAACAATGGGCATGAGCTGCGCATTTACTCAGGCTAAGACATTTATGTGCACAACTTGTATCGCTTATATAGACTTTGAGTTCTCTTCAGATCATGCACCCCACTCTCCATGCACACTGATTACATTGGCTAATTAAATCAAACCTACACCTGCATTCCTTCTGTTCACACTTCCTTTGATCTTATCTACTATCTTCACCTAGAGGCACACCATTGTTTCCTCAATAATGAACTGAACCATGTCACTCACCATATTTACCCCTTTTTTATAAAAAAAACCCAAACTTCTTTAATTTTCTATTTACTGTAGTTCAAATGCACATGGTGGTGGAGCACAGTCCAGACTCTGAGACAGCAAGGCAGCAAAGTGTAGTGGACATTTCCACTTGTGACTGATTACTGTGTCAGCTCTGGTTACTTATATACCTTATGTGTCCGGTCACATGGGGCCCATATGTGCCCAGAGGTGGGCAAAACATGCCCTTAATAATGTAATGCTAAAAAAAACAGCACTGTTTTTTTTAATAGAACAGAAAAGTAGCTGTCTCGTACCTTTGACAGCCAACCACTATAATCCCTGCTTTTCATTACCACTTAGGCAATAACTTTCTTCATCATTTACATAGTGGCTTTCTCTACTTTCTTCCCTTTAACCTTCAGTTATTACACTGAAAGTCTTAGCCAGCAGTCACATTCATAGATAAAAAGGTGGTTACAATACAACAGAACATAATCCACGGTTACATCTGTGAAATTAATACATCAAAAGGAATGGCAAGCAACAGTAGACAACAAGCGGTACACAAAAGGATTACAATAAGTAATACTAAGTCCGAAACAATTTCTGCAATCATAGCCAGCATAAAATAACTGTGACAGAATCTGTACCAATGCAATTTTATTAGTTGATCTGCTTAGCCATCGACCTAGCTTTTTCAATGTTGATAACAAAAGGTAGAACAATTACTGATTTATTCCAACAGCTATATGCTCACTTGATACGCTCCATATTTTTATGTAGTAAACCAGCATTTTCAGTTATAAGGAACAACAGTTAATCATGGTAGTACTGAATCACCCTAAGTGAATAGAAGTAGGCAGTTTAAAACTGGCACTACTTCCAAGGCTGAGGTAATTATGTTCTAATAAGTCTCCCTCCATGAATCCCTGTATGTTTACCAAGTTCAGTTTCAGCTACACATCTTAAACTGGGTTTTTCCAGCTAGGCCTGTTAGTAAGTTTCCTAAACCGTCCTAGGTATTGGTTGTTCATTTCGCTTTGGGGTTTGTTTTTAATATTAACTGCAGAAATCAGATTTAAAAGCAACCTGCATTTGAATAGCAAGAAAATGGAGAATAACAACATTTGACTGAAACATGTATTTTAAATCTCCCATCTAGTCTTTTTAGAAAGGGCTTAAAAAGTACTATACAAATCAAAACTTAGATACAAATACCCAGTAAGTTCTTACTCCCAGGGCAAGCTCATCAAGCACGGATACACATGTGCATTCTGATGATTGCCTTCAAAAGTTCAACATGCAAATGCTACAGTTACACCCATTACGACATTTCCAAGGACAAAACCTCTTTCATGTTCACAAAGCAGATGTTGGGAACAAACGATAATTGAATAGAATGCTCCTTTCTTCACTACATACAGAAATAAAGCAGTACTTACAGCATTTACAGCTTTCAAAAGCTCTGGACTTCTCACACTGTTTTGCAGGAATTTAAATTCTTCAGGCTGAAAAGCAGTTACGCAGTGGTTCAGAACAGCTTCAGAGGAAGGACAGGTTGGTTTGTTTAAATAAAGCCTAGTGTGCCTTAAGCGAAAATAAAGCCACTCCTTTCACCTAAGCATCCCGTCGTCTGTGGGACTGTACGGATGTTTGCAGGTATTTCGCGCAAGTCAGATATTGCTCATTTCTGTACCTGATGCTTTTTCCACTCAAGGGTGATATGTCCCAGCTAGTTGTTCTTGTCTGGATTGCAGAATAGGTCGTTCATAGCTTCTGGCAGGGTCTTCTCATCCAAGCTTACCTGTAAAATTCTTAACAGAACTTAGTTCTCAGGGCTGAAGGGGTGGACAAGATGGTCCTTTAGCTCTGGTTACTGGGATAATTTTATTAATTTTCTCCAGTTCTTTTCCTGAAAGACAACATAATGTTGCAGACAAAAATTCCCCAGTTGACAACCCATACAATATTTCAAAATGAACTTAATTCTTTTTTGTCCTCACACTTTAAGTAATGCAAATTTGGCTATTTGTTGTTTATCATATCATCTAACTTCTTTGCTTGTCCAGTGGCTTACGATTTGTAAGGTATATGCAATTGCCAATCAGTACCTGAGTACAGGAATGAATACCTCAATTTGAGGGAGCAACCATAGGTACCACAGGTACTCTAGAGAAAACCTCTGGGCATCTGAAAATGATACATGTGAGCACTAAAAGATAACTATATCCCTTTTCCTTGAAACACGTCCAAGTTACTAATTACTTAAAATGCTGTTTCTAACGCTGTTTCTATTATTTCAGGCTAAAGCAAAGCGCTTTGATATGTTTTTTTGCTACCTTTAAATCTATCTTCATAAATCCTATGCAACCTGACTAATATATTTAAATTCCTTAAAACTAAACTTAATATTCAGTGGCCATTTCTTCTACACCTTCATGTTATGCTTCTCTATTTAAATATTATCACAGTATTTCACAGTTCTACTTTTCTCAAGGTCTTAATGACTTGGTCGGGACGATTAACACTTGGCTTCAGCTTTTCAGCCCCTCCCACATACATGCAAGGAGAAAACCTAACCCCGAGTTTCTCTTTAACAAAACAAAATATAAAACAGACTTTTCATGCTTAACATTGCCTGGTTGCTGGAGAAATGCACTGCAGCTAATTTCAATACAGAAAAATAATTACGAAGTTACAAGTTGAATGTTTTTATCAGGAAGTTTCCCCCACGCTCCCCAAAGCAACCACAAAACGGTGATACTTGAAGAACTTAACACCACAATTACAATCAATTAGCATGAAAAAGCACTTAAACGCCAGCCTCTCTATGGTACAACATTCACAAGCACACACCCGAAACAGCGGCTGTGTGCCATTTATCAACAGCGTCTTTTAACGGATCTACGTTTTAAAATGGTTCATTGGGACCCTGCTTTATTGAGGTAAAAACAAAGCGTAGGCTTGTTTAAACCTGTAACTTAATGCCTGCTGAGCAAGTTCTTTACTTAAATCAAAAATGTCCTGATGCCTTCCTCTGCCTGAATTGGGCAAGCTTGACTTTCCCTGCCTCCAGCTTCTTCAGCCACATGGTGACTGTGCAGGCGGGCAGCAGGGCAAGGGGTCAGTGCCGGCCCCTTACCTCAGCTACAGTGCACAGTCTTGGGGCCCCATCTGTCACACAGCAATGGCAATAGCTGCAGCGGGGCCGGCGGTACCACCACCTTCGTCTCCGTGTAAACACGAAGCCGAGAAAGAAGATGTGAGCCTGCCTGTTGCTCCTCCCGCCGCCGGCCGCTCCTCCCTGCCCGGCCCGTCTACTCCGGGGACCGCCGCAGCCAACCTTTGACAGGCAGGTTGGCAGCCCTGCTGACAGTACAGACGAGGCCTGTGCTGCCAAACAGATTTCAAACTGGGAACAGACTTGATGTCTTTCCTCCAACAGTCGTAGCTTTAATTCTGAAATGTGACTTTAATTCACCAATTTATACCAATTGTTTTCTGTCTTCTACCTAATAATTTTTAAATTCATATATTATTTTTTCCTTCAGAAGAGAATAAGAATGGAGTAAATAAACTTAAAAAAAAAAACAAACCACAAAAATCTAAGAGGCAAACCCAAGAACCAAATAAACTGCTCAGCCCTCAAATACTGATTAAAACATAGGATTGAAAGTCTGTGATTCTGTCTTCCAGAAGCCAGAGTACAAGTCTTACTTCTGAGTGCCCCACTCCATAAATCATATTCATCCTCTCTCCTTCTCTCTTAGCACCAAGCATCTGGTGTCTCTAAGTGGAGGATGATGAATTCCCTACTCAGCCTGGGCTGTGGTCATCCAGTCAAAGATGTGTGGCCTGGTTCCCATCAGAAGTTAGGGGAGTGGCAGAGCCTGTTGCTTTATCTTATTATTTACAATGATTATTTGGGAAATATTCCTTACAGTCTCCTCATCTCTGAAGTTTGATATTTTAGTGACTTCAAAGACATTCAGCCACTGCCAAGTATGTAATCAGATTGCCTGGTCATACAGCTGATTGTTACAGTCTTTGACACTTCTGTTATGCCCCAAGGAACAGTCCTTGAAAGTTGTGAGGAGCTGTGATTCTGAACCCCAAACTCGTTTGGCAGCTTTGTGGGAGTGAGCCTGTTGAAGTGTACTGGTATTCCTCCTCCCAGCAGACCAGGCAGGACTGGCAGGCCAGTTACCAACACGAAGCATGTGGTTTCCCATTTGTCTCAGTTCTAATATAAATTCCCAGAGACTCAAATAAATTTGATAGAACCAATATCAATTTTATAGAGTGCCCTTCCCTCTTCCCCCTTCTTTCCCAAAAGAAAGGAATTAGATGTAGAAAGAGGAAAAGTAAGGTAAGCACACCCAAATAAATCAGTCTCACTTTGATTTGGAAGTTAAAAAGAAAAGTTTAACAATAAATTAAAAAGGTATCTGAGGTAGGGAAGTTACAAAGGTACAGGGAAGGGAAAACAAATACAAAATGTGTAAATACAACCCAATTGTGATGCTAATGGCTTTGTCTGCCTCGTGGGTGATGGCCACGTGGTGAAAAAGAGGAACAGGATGGTGATGCTGGTGAGCAGGGAGCAGAGAGAGCGATAGAACAAGAAGTCCCCCTGCTTTTATGGATCTTTAGACAGGAAGGGGGAGCGGGCTAGCCATCACCTGATAGTGTTCAGACCTACCCCTGTGGAGGGGTCAAGAAGACCTAGGGTCGGGTTCAAGGTCACTCCCCCTGGAGGGTTAACCCTGTGCATTCCACCCGTTGGTTAGACCATTTCCACCTTCCTACAAACAGTCTCCCTTTCCAAAGATATGAAAATGTGTCCAGAGATTAAGAGTTCTTAAGTCTTTCTTGGTCCCTGGCTGTATCCCAAGGTGAGATTCTTCTCCAGTGCAGGTTGGTGAGGTGAGGTGTGCGCAGGACAGGAACATGGAGGAAGAATCAGGGAAAACAGGAACAGTTCTTGTGGGAAACTCAGGAAAAAAGTATTTTCCCTCTGGAAGGAAACATCAGGAACAGTTTTTCACTGTAGGGCATCAGAGAAACAGGTGTAGCTGAGATGGTTGTAGACATCCTATGGAGGGAAATCAGGAACAGCCTTTCACTGCAGGGCATCAGGGAAAACAGGTGCAGAGTTCTGTTGGATGCCTTGTTGTGGTGCTGTAGAACTCCTCTGGATCACTGCTTGTGTGGTGTAGGTTCTGTTGGACGCCTCGTTGTGATGCAGTGCTGTAGGATTCCTCTGGATTGCTGCTTGGGTGGTGTGGGTTCTGTTGGATGTGTTGTGATGAGGGTGTAACTGGAAAAACAACTTATAACTACTTACAAACTATAATACAATTATTACACAACTATCATACAATTGGCAATCTCTTTTAGCCTGGCTCTTGAGCTGCTGGGATGGAGGAGCAGAAACCGTGGACTTAGATCAGAGAGAAGCTAAGCAGTTGGGGTCCTTGTCAAGGGATAGGGGTGTAGATAAAGATCTGGGGAGGCTGGATGGCACACACACACTTTGGGCCAGACTCCTCACAGCTGTGAGACATGGATACCCCTCCAAGGATAACATGATCTTCCATCCCCTTAAGTAGACAAATATGGAACAGGGGATCACATACCTGAGGTAAATGGCTGTACAAGAGATGCGTACTGGCTGATTATCAACTAAGGTCACGCTTACTGCTGTTGCCAGGTCCAGCCCAAAACTCCCGGAGGTGGCTGGACAGACGCTATTTGATGCCCTACAGTGAAAGACTGTTGCTGATGTTTTCTTCCCAGAGGGAAAATACTTTTTTCCTGAGTTTCCCACAAGAACTGTTCCTGTTTTCCTGATTCTTCTTCCATGTTCCTGTCCTGCACACACCTCACCTCACCAACCTGCACCAGAGAAGCACATTGCCTTGGGATACAGCCGGGGATCAAGAATGACTTTAAGAACTCTTAATCTCTGGACACATTTTCCTATCTTTGGAAAAGGAGACTGTTTGTAGGAAGGTGGAAATGGTCTAACCAAGGGGTGGAATGTATAGGGTTAACCCTCCAGGGCGAGTGACCATGAACCTGACCCTACGTGGTCTTGACCCCTCTCCAGGCGTGGGTCTGAACACTACTAGGTGATGGTTAGCCCGCTCCCCCTTCCTGTCTAGACATCCAGAAAAGCAGGGGGACTTCCTGCTTTTCTCTCTCTGCTCCCTGTATACCACCATCACCATCCTGTTCCTGGTTTCTTTTTGTTTCACCACGTGGCCATCATCCACGAGGCAGACAAAGCCATCACCATCAAAATTAGGTTGTATTTACACCTTTTGTATTTTCTTTCCCTTCCCTATACCTTTTGAAAATTCCCTACCTCAGATACCTTTTAAAGTTATTCTTAAACTTCTCTTAACTTCCAAATTGAGTGAGATTCATTTATTTGGGTGTGCTTACTTTTCTCTCTCTCTCCACCTAATCCCTTTCTTTTGGGAAAGGAGGGGGAAGAGAGAAGGGCACTCTATAAAATTGTTATTGGTTTTATCAAATTTATTTCAGTCTCTGGAAATTTAAACTAGAACCCAGACAGCTGGGTGATAGGTTGGACTGGATGATCTTGGAGGTCGCTTCCAGCCTGGTTGATTCTATGTTTCTATGAACTGTTTTGTTAGCAATGTTTAAAGCACTGTGTTTGTTATCTTTTTGCAAAGGGCCCTGCAAAAGATGAGAAATGCTGCCTTCATCTTAAAACAAAAAGAGGAATTGTGGGAATTAGGTCTACGACACCCACAGGTCCACTTGTCAGACGTGGATATTATTTATACTGTAGGCTCTGTAGGTAGATATAGGGTGTATCTTTTGTATCACATTCAGAAATTAGTAGCTCTTAAGTGTAATAGACAGCAGACACAGATCTTAGCATAGGAGTGCAGCGAAAACATCAAAATTCCTGAAAATTATAGGGTGAGTCTGGAATGGTGGGAGTCAGAGAAAGAATACTGGGCAATTAGAAGAGCAAAATGAAAAACAGGAGTGTGTTTGGGCTCTTAAAATTTATACACACACATTCTTCCATGATTGTGATGATTTTCTGGATTTTTGGTCTTTTGAATAGCGATTCACTGCCACTTTCATAGCACCAGGGGTGGTAATGGGAAAAGCTTTGAGGTTGTTAGATAAGCTTGGTTGTTGGCTTGCTAAACAAACTAATGCTACTAGCAAAGCTCTATCAGGCTTATTATTGAACGTTGACAGCGTTTGACATGCAACTTTGTAAAACAGGGCTACCACTGATCTTCTGCCTCTAGCACAAGGCCAGGTGTGTGAAGACTTCAAGGGTATGTGTTGCATGAACCTGTCTGATCATTCAGAATCAACACACGCCAGCATCCAGTGCTTGAAAGATGGTGTATCAAGACTCAAGAAAGAAGATAGACGGAATTGGCTTGACAAGATCTTTAGAAACTGGGGACTGACAGGATGGCTTAGAAGCCTGGTTGATATGATTGTATATACACTTGTTGTTTTCTTGATGGTCATTGTATTTTTATCATATGTAGTGCAACGTGTGCAAGGTATGATCAGCAGTGTAATATCTGCAATATTTAAAAGAAATGGGGACATGCTGGGGTTTGAGCAGAACTGAATAGTCTGAGAAGTGAGAAGAACAGGCAGGGTAAGACTAGGGTCATTCTGATAAGAGGCACAGCTACAGGGAAGAGGCCTTGCATAGAAGCTGAGAGTATTTAGCTGCTATCTTGTAGCTGAGCTGTGCAAGGGGGCCTTGAAGGGGGGCAGGCTGGTCAGCCCTGAGAACATGCAAAATTGTTGTAGCTAGTGAAGCCTATCAGAATTACACACATATGTACCCAATCCATGATATAAGAATTACGTTTAGCTTCAATAAACGTGTTAAGCTTGTGTCTTTCCGGTCTCCTGAACAGCCTTTGAGCAGCCCAGCATTCTGTTACTCAGGTTATTATAAAAATAGATCTATGAGTTATGCCTATGGAGTGAAAAAAATGCATTTCTTGCATATCTAGTGTTTAGCAGTAGATTAATATTAAAAACTGTTTTATCATAATTTCCTCTCCCTCTCAATCAAACCTATAGTACTATTTCTGTCACAATAAAATGGTTTCCATTAAAGGAAATTTAGCCAGAACAAGAGGAGAGGCACGTACTGGTCCAGAACCAGTAACTTCCACACAAATAAAAAATTAATTCGACTGTAAGATTTATGGGGAATGAAATCATGTGTGATATCAAAGCAGTGCCATATGGTAGGCTATAGCATCTGTGTATAAAATAGTATACTTATTGAAAAAAATCATTACCAAATACCTCTTTATTACTGCCCACTTTATATAACCTATTGCCAGTCAAAAGCACCATTTTTCTCTGCATGTTTAGATGTAATCTTACCACTTTAAGATTTCCACTAAACATCTAAATCTGCAGGCTACATATAATCCAGCAATTAAGATATTGTTTAAATCATTTTTAATGAAAATAGTGACATATTTAGCTCAGTCTCTTGAGAGATCTGACTCACAGAATCAATAAAAAGGCCAGTGTTATTTCTGATGCCAAGAGGTGATTTTCTTTTGTGAGAGGGTTGGGATGTCTTTTTTTTTTTTCTGATTTATAAATAAGTTGATATGGAAGCATCTATTACAGACTGCACCTGCCTGCTGTTTCAGTAAAGGCAGCTACCGTTTCCTATTGCCTACAATCATAAACATTGAATTTTATGTTCCTGAAAAAAAATCCAACCAAAAAAACCCAACCAAAACCTTATATAATATGTTACAACATGAGAGTTATCTAAGGATTTTCTAAATACAAGTATTGACATGAAAAAATGTTTTTCTTTGGTGACCACATTTCAGTGACAGGGATACAAACTTGTTAGCGAGGTTTTGTAGGCCCTGGTATGTCTGCGTTATGTAAAAAAAGCCATGCATAGGCATTTAACATGCCAGGAAGCCAGTTGGTCTATATCCAGCTGCACTAGCTGGCATGTCTGCTCACTCTAGATGAAACATGGTTAACACTGTGCAGACTATGTATTATTTCTGAGCTGCAGGGCAAGTTAGAGAATTACCAAAGTCCCCTGCTCTGATGAAGTGTGAGTGACACTGACTCTCATTGTGAGTTTAAGATGATCAGAAACAATAATTTGTAATTTTTTTTTAAGCTCTTTGCACAAGTTATGTGTGTGCACCTGTTTATTTGTTGTAGCAAAGTTGTACTAGCAAGGGAGCCATATACTCTTGCATGTACTCGTAAATGTTTCCTTGGCTTGAACTGATGTTTCCTGAGCTTCCAGATTACCAATGCCTGAAACAAACTCCAGGCTCAGCCATTTTGACTTGGCAGGCTTTTCAAGTATAGCCCAAAGACAGAAAAGTCTAAATGCCTTTTCCTTTCTGTTTCATCAGCATGGGGGTGTCTATAAAAGCTCTACAAGGAGTTGAGCACCTTTTATTTGAGTTCAAGCAACAATCTTCTCCAATGCTTTTGTTGATTTCAGTAGGATGTTTGTCCTGAAGTACTCCCTACTTAAAACACCATTCTGTCAATATATTGTGTTTTAGACCTCTATCAGTTTAATTCTTAAGCAAATAATTTAGGAAGATATATTTTCAGCACTAGCAAGTTTGTGGATTATTTTGCTTGTTGGATTTTGTTGTTGTTTGGCACCTTTATTTTTGGTTTTTTTTGGTTGGTTGGTTGGTTGTGGGGTTTTTTGTTAGATTCAGGCTTCCGTTAGAATTCGAGATGGAACCTTTGAAAATATGTTCTCTGGACACAAACCAGGACATTGCAAAGCAGCTGCAAGGAAAGTAATCTTATTCTGCCATTTTCAGGGGTAATAGCAATTGGCATAGCTTTTTGAACCTTTCATCTTGTCTCCACAATGATGGAAAAAGAGGATCAGTGCTGAGGGTTTTCTTGTGTCCAATGCATGAATCTTTGATGATTTATCCTAAAACCTCTGCACTAATGTGAACAGCTGGGCTGAACACAACTTTTAATTCTGTGCAGCTTTTTTGAGACCAAAAGCGGAAATTCAGCAATAAAATTATCTGAGAACGTAGTCACATTCCCTTTGTTCAAACAATTCCAAACCAAGAAAAAAGCTTTAAACTGCCTGTGAAGAAAATGTAAAACTTTTTGTATTATCACTAACGACAAGATTTATTTCATGACTGCTTATTTTTTAAAATACAGCTCTACTCAGCTTAAAGGGCATTTAATACATGTGATTTAGATGTGTTTGACGATGTGGCAGTGAAGAAGCCAATAAAGAGGGTGAGTCCTGGACAAGTCAATAGACACTGTATTGGTGATACTGTGAAAGGTCCTCAGGAAACTCTGGTCTCAGCACCTCATTTCTATCTCCTTTCGTAATACTGATCTAGTTGTGCTCTGTGGAGGCAGTTGGTGAGCCTGGACTGGGCAAATGGTCTATGTTTTAAAATGTTCTGTTACACATTATTCTTTTCTTCTTGCCTTCCCCCTCCCTCCATTTTTAAAATGAGGAATATGAGGAGAAATGATGGGCTGCTCATAATGGCACAATAGAAAAGTCGTGAAATGAAGTTCTCTGGTATTCTGTGTCTCTAACAGGAATGATCTGTTTTGCAGCTTTAACTTACATTGACACAGAAATGTGATTTCTTTTGAACTACAGAAGTAATCTCAGTCTTTAGCTGAATACAGTCAATGTACTAGGTTAAGACAAAACTTTTTCATGTGTTTTTTTTTTTTTTCTCAAAAATGCTGTGGCTGAAACAAGAATTTTCTGTTACATTTAATTAAGCAAAACGAAGATATTTATATAACTTTAATTTTTCCCACTTACATGAGATAGCAGAAACTAAACTTTTGTATACATTACACCAAAGTAAAACGTACTGCCAGTCCTGCAACTTAGTCCCAAACCACACCTAGCTGTGCCTGCTACCTCCCTCAGCTTGCAGCAGTGACTTTAAAATATAGCAGCGTGACATCTGATCGTAAGAGGCTGTGCTGTCTGTGGCTGTACGAACTGTGTTAGTGTGAATAAGGCTCAGTGACTCAGTAATAAGGTATGTAAACATCATTATTCATTTGATCAGTGATGTGTGCCTGAGGCAACTGTAAACAAAGGAGTTTTTCTTACTATTTTCAGGCTCTCAATCTGAAGGGTCAGGCTGGAACCACAGGCTTTCCTGGACTGCACTCATGACTTTGAGAGGCAAATTTTGTATCTTCAGGTGTTGCCTGCCTTTTTCATAGGTCATGTCTTCTGATGATGGAGATGGAAGATAGATTTTCTATGAAAATCCTCTCCTTTTTGGATGAAGCAAGTTTACATTGTAAACTTCAACGTATGGGAAGCTCCTCCAATGTCCACGTGCAGACTTAAGCTGAACCAAAGAGCCTGCAGGCTCTGTTAAATTGATAATAACTGCAACAAACCAGCTACTTAAAACAACTGTTCTCTTGCCTGGAATAGTTGAACCTGTTTCATTTACTAAACAGTAAACCGTAAGAGTAAAAGTAACACTTATTTCTAGCTGTTTGTATTTAGGTCTCTGCTTTGGCAATGTTATTGTGCCTCTAGAAACAATGGGCTGGATAGAACTGCTACTTCCCAAGGGGTTTATACAGACTTCAGCTAACACAGTTTTTCTTATTTGGAGCCAAAAGAGATGAAGATTTCTCATTTTTCCTTTCCATGCATGAAGGTGGTGGTGTTTTCATAGAGTCATAGAATCAACCAGATTGGAAGAGACCTCCAAGATTATCCAGTCCAACCTATCACTCAGCCCTGTCCAATCAACCAGACCATGGCCCTAAGTGCCTCATTCAGTCTTTTATTGAACACGTCCAGGGACAGTGACTCCACCACCTCCCTGGGCAGCCCATTCCAATGCCAATCACTCTGTCAAGAACTTCCTCCTAACATTCAGCCTACACCTCCCCTGACACAACTTGTTCTGTTGCTGGTTGCTTCTCTTCTAGAGAAGACTGTTGAGTATCATGTGTCTACTCACATATTTCAGGAATTTGGTACCATGCTAGTTTGAGGCTAGCTAGAATGTTTTGGTGAGAAGGACTAGATTATAGGCTGTGGAAGCAAGACAAGGCTGATGTCTACTTCCATCATAGGCTTGCTGAGATGTATAGAAACAAAAATCCAAACATAGATAAGGGAGTCTCACTTCCCCTGCTGGGGAGCTCGGAGCTGCATCTCTCTCTCTAACCTCACTCTGTGTTTTTCTGATTAATCCACTTTGCTTCCTAACCCCCTGGCCAAACCTCCATTCTTCCTTGGGACTGGGGTAAGGTTGAGAGGGGTAGGGGGAAGGTGAAGGGGTGGTTGGGAGCCCCTCCCGGGGACTCAGGTTTCTGGAAGGGGAGTTGTGTTTCTGTGTTACCTTTTACCTTGTATATTTCTGTCTATAACTGTATATACTGTACATATCTGCTTGTATATTGTGCTAAGCAGTAAATAATAATCTTCATTCATATTTCCAGAGCCGGCTGAGTCTAGTCTGGGTGATTTCCGAAGTGGGGAGGGGGGAGGGGATGGGTAACACTCAGTTACCTGTTTGACACAAAGTGGTCACTTGGGAAAGTAAAAGTGCCATAAAAGAAACCTTAGCCTAATAGTGCCAGACACGCTTAAAAGGGAAAAGCGAAACACTGGGGAAATCATCCTCTTTCTAAGCAGTATTTCCATAAAGCTCAGGGTGAAGTGAAAAGTTAGCTTAGTAATGCTCAAGCATCATCTCCTTTGCAATAAATTGGTAAAAAGTATTTTTCTCCCAAGGAAGCATTCCATTGCAAGACTAATTTGCTTGCCATGTCTATGGGTTGCTTGCCATGGTGTGAACTTTGTACAAACTCGAGGAAACCACTTCCTGTTACGTCAATATTGATGTTCTTGAGGCATCCTTCCCATCAGTGATTCGTAAGCATCCCTTCAACGCTCCATGATTCCAGGACAAGCTAGATTTATCTTTATTCAGTCGTAGACGCTTTCTGCTGCCTGTTGTAAGCAAGCTGCCTTCTCAAAACAGTGGCCTCCGGAGAGCCTCGGCGCCCGCTTTCCTCGGGCGCACGCTGCTCTCAAGGCGAACAAAGAAGCCGCCGCATCTATGACCACCAGGCTCTCTGCGCGCCTACGTGTGAGAAACTTTGTCAGTGTTATCACTAGAATTCTTCTAACGGAGAGAGAACCCTCGGCTGAAGGGGACAACGTAGCGCTAGAGGAGAAGCAGCAGCCTTAAAAAAAAAAAAGAGGGCGCCGGAAAGAAAATGATGGGAAGTGTCACCCGCTTGTTCCAGGCAGCGCGGGGCTCTCGGGTGTTGGGACAAAGCGGCGAAAGTCCACAGAACGAGGGGAGCGGCGGGGCGAGGAGCACAGCCCGCGCTCTACGGTAAAGCACCTCGCCCTGCGCCACCCGGAACGCACGTCCACACCCCGGCCCGCCTCAGGCCGCCCTACCTGCGCACGAGCGGCCAGCCCCTACCTCCGAGCCGCCCTGGGGCCGGTGCACAGTGGGGGAGGGAGGGGAAGCAGTGGGGGCGGCTGTTTAACCCTGTCCCCGCTGGGCGGCTGGGGAAGAGGCCGAGACGACAGCGCCGTGACGCGCGGCGCTCTGTCCTGTGCCCGGGCGGTGAGGGGTGGCGTGGGGTGGGGGCGAGCTCGGGGCGAGCTCGGGGCGGGGGGGCCCGCGGGAGCCGGTCCTTCCTTTCCGAGCCCAGCCCGGCTCGGCCCGGCCCGGCCCAGCCGAAGCGGTGGCAGGAGAAGGGCGCTGAGCGCGGATATGGCGGCCAACATGTACAGAGTGGGAGGTATGTGGGGATGCAGCAACGCCCGCTTGGCGCCGGGGGGTCCTGCAGACGGCAGCAGACCTGGGGCCTGTCCGGGAGACATTGCCGCGGGCTTTGCGAAAAGAGATGAGTTAGTCGCCTTTGCCTACCGCGGCCACTGCCGTGGCCCCTGCAGGGCTGCCTGACCTCCGCGGGGTGGAGGGACAGGGCGCAGGTTCCTCCCACACCAGCCCTGTACGCCGGGTGGGAAGCTGGCCTTCACCCCTGAAGCGGGCAGTACCGCCCTCCGCGAGGAAGGTGGGGGCAGTACCGCTGTTTTCTGGACCCCTCACCGTGGCGCGGGCTGGGCACGGCCTCCCGTTGCGCCTCTCTTCCTTACCCGGGGAGAGGCGAATAGGCTGCTTGGTGAGTTCCCGGCCCCTTTGCCCGCCGAGCCAGCGCGCTGCACTGTAGTAGACATGCCCGTTTACCAGGGGCGGCCACTGGGGCCGTGCGCCCCTAGCTCGGGGGCCGGCCTCGGCCCAGAGCTGCGGCCTGGACGAAGCGGGCAGTGTGGCGCGGACAGCCGGCTTCCTTCAGTGCCGTTCCTGAGCGCTCCTTCCGCCCTTCAGCAGCGGAGTTTCTCCGCGTCTTTCTTAAATCACTCGGAGATAAAGTAATCGGGGGATTTCTGTCTGCTGTCTTGCTTGCCGATGTGCCTCCTGACGAATGCCCATATAGGTAACTGCTCGGTACTGCATGGAGTGGGTCACTTCGGCAGTAAAAAAAACAACCCATGACAAACGTCTCTTTTCCCATCCATAGCCTAGGTAAGCAGACACTGGTAACTTCCCGCTCCTCTGCTTACGGAGTGAACATAGCTATGTTCCGAGCGCTGTGCCTCAGTGCACCGTTCAAGTTAGGTTTTCAGTAGTTGGTGCTCAAAAAGGTTTGTTTCTTCCTCTCGCCTGGACAGCCTGAGATGAGAAGGAAGATGCAAGGAAACGCTTTATGGTAGTTTGAATCTCTTTCTGCTTCTGTTTAAAATATGCTGAATTGTCCTGTCTGCCTATTCCTTCGTTAGAGTGTTAGTCTTAGACTAGTTTCATCAACCCTTACGCATGAAAGTCCTTGCTAGCGCAGTGCGGTTGAATTCTGGGTAGGATTTGGTTTCTAGGTCATCAGTTGTAATTTTTTTCGTTGTAATCTTAATAAGCAATTGGAACAATCTCCAGAGATCATGAACTTTATTTACAACTGAGCGAGCAAATTACTGGAGACTTTGTAATGTAGGCTCAAACCGTTGTGGAAGAGTTTGATACACCATTATGGTTCTTCCACCTGATGTTTGGGCTTTTTTTCCAATTTTGCTTGTTACAAAAGTCAGATATCAAATGTAAGGTGAGGTTAGCATTTGATGCGTGCTTTTTTGTTTGATCAAAATGAATTAGAGAAAACTATTGAAAAAATGTGTCAATTATTTGCATATTACAATTATTTGAATGGGAGCAGCTTTAAGGATATGAGCAAACCTCCACATACTTTGTGAAAATATTTTTAATGTTAATGATGCTGTTAGAGATTTTGTCCTGAAGAAACCTTGCTAACCTCGTGACCATTGCTGCTTAATGTAGCTTGCATGTTCTCGAACAATGACAACAGCAAACCCAAGTATCGTAAAATGTGCATTACTCATTTGGAGAACTGTACTATCGTGGCACCTGATAACATGACATAGCATATCTTGCAGAAATGTTTATCTCTGTAATATAGAAACGTGCTGCTGTGCTCAGTTCTTAAGTCTTCACTAACCGATTGTGAGAAACTGCTGCTTTTAAATCAAGATACGTGAGGTGTGTGCATTACTGATTAGTGTAAGCTTCAGCACAAGGCATTTATTGTAGTATGACTTTTACAGCACATGTAGTGCAGTGATACCAATAATTTAGAAACAATTTTCTTAAATCTCAGTATAGTTTACTGTCTTAATGTTTATTAAGAAATCTCATCTTTTTAACAGATTCTGTTTAGAAATTTTTTGCACTGATAGTGATGCAGTTTTTACATACTACTTCTGTGTTTCAGTGTCTTTACTACTTTTTATTGCAGATTATGTTTATTTTGAAAATTCTTCCAGCAATCCATATCTCATTAGGAGAATTGAAGAACTTAACAAGGTACACAAATTATCTTCCATTTTCTTCTTTAATCTTTGTTAACAGTCAGTGCACTTATTCAAAACCTGAGAATGATTTCCATCCTGTAAGATTTCTACCGTACTCAAATTTGGTGGTGGTTTGTTTTGAAATTTGCTATGTGTTTGTGTATGTTTAAGTTACTGAAATGTTGCTATGTGATATCCTGTAATTGTGGCCTGTTGCCTATGTAAACTCTCAGCTGATTATTCCTGGTGAGCTGGAATATTCTGTAAAAACTTAAAATCTTCTGAATGCTTGAAGAAATGAATTAAGTTGTGTGCGACACTGAATCCATCTGGAGCGTTAAAGGTCGTGTAATGTGTCTGCTTTTGGATATATGTATAAAGAATTAGGTATCAGTGAGACTTTGCAGTGATCAAGTAACAGTAGGTGTCTTTGGCAGCCGTTTATTGCTCTGTTTATTTGCAGTTGCAAATGAGGGCGTGAGACTTGTGCGTATAAAGAGAGGCTGTATTATGTCTACTTTGTATTTTTTGTGAAGAATGGAGGCATTTCTCTCATTTTTCTTTGTCATTGTGCTGTTGAAAGCCATGCGTGATGTTAATTTCTTTTTATTGTGTCATGTTTTCAGTAGTCCATCAAACAGCATTAAAACTCACTGATATGTTCTGTCAAAAAATAATGATCAAAATGCTAACTAATGCAGTGATATTGATTTATTTTCCTGTGGTTAAAAAAGAAATTAAAAAATTGGTTACCTGAAATGGTTTTCTTCTTATTAATGGAAGAATACACTACTTCGTAGTAGACATCAACCACATTACTTGTTAGTGCTTTCCAATATAGCATTTACTGAACTTGTGTATGGCAAATAGTTTTTTACTTTTATTGGAAAATACTATTTTTTTATTTACAGTAATTGAAGTGATGCCAATCATGTCCTGAATTTAATGTTTCTTATCTTTAAACTACACTGCTGTAGTTTAATCTTGCTTACGGTTGGTAGAGCAGAGTCATATATTGATTTTTTTTTCTCTTTTGTTAAAGAGAGTGATGAGGATATAGTCCAGATATCTTAATTGTGAATTACATGCTTTCACTTTAAAAGTATTGAGCAAGCACAGAGATGTTATGTGTATATGTAATAAAATGCATTTGTAATCATTTTACCAGAGATAAGATGCTTGCCTTTGGTGAGGAGCTTAACTGAAACATGATATTTTTCAGTACTGCATCTCAAGTTTCAAATAAGCAACTCCAAGTAATGAACCAGTTCTGTACTTTTCATATGAGGGAAGAGTATCACAGTTCTTCAGATATTAGTAGATTCTTTACATCATCAGACTAAAAAGCATGATCCCTGTAATGAGTCACAAGAGCAAGTGTGAACTAAACAGCTTTTCTATCTTGGAAGCTGCAGTGAATTTTCAAATAAAATGTGATATATTAAATACAATTAAAAAAAATGGCCAGAGTACCTTGAAATAAGCATTTCTGTCTAAAGCTGGCTTGCAAAGAAGTGTTCAACAGCTTGTAGTATTTCTGAAGTAGCTTCATGTTAACGTGATGATGCAATTGCATCCCTAAACCAGCTGATAAATTCTTGGGACTAAATAATTACAATCAGTACTGTTATCTGATCCAGAATTGATATTGGCTTGTGTCTGGAAGTTACTACTTATTTGAGTAACTGTTGATTTCAGCCTGACTGATCATGTGAGAACTACTATTACAGCAGGGTGTTTAATTTGTATTACTCAGCTGAGGAAGGGTGTATTCTGATTTGATTTACCTTTCTTTTGTAGACTGCCAGTGGAAACGTGGAAGCAAAGGTGGTGTGTTTTTACAGGCGAAGAGATATTTCCAACAGCCTTGTAATACTTGCAGATAAGCATGCTAGTAAGTAGATTGCACAGGGCATTTTTCTCTCCCTATCACAGCCTGCTCAGTTTATACAGCTACTTAGAATTGCATTTCTTTGGCATGTGGAATGTATATTAAGCCATAATTAATAGCCAGTTAGAGGCTTATCATTATCTAATACTGACCCTGGTCCTCATAGTTGCGTCTAGGACTTAAGCTGTATTGAAGTGATTCAAAGTCTTAAATGGAGAAAAAAATATAACCTGAAAGATACAACTATACTTCTTATATCAAAGATGAATCTTGAACACAAGCTGATTTAAACCAAAGACCTTAAGGATTTCGGTCTGCTTTTTTTGAGCTAGACATAAAGACATATTACTGTAAAGATGAAAAATTATCATTGGGACTGAAAAATCACTGGAGCTGGTAAAGCTAAATGTAGATATTAATCAGTAGTAGCCAGTGTCGTCTCACTTTTTTTTTAATAACAGAGCAACAGGTAGTAGTAGGGAAAAAAGTTCCATTTTCATAATGATTTTTTTGTGATAGCTGCTATTTGGTCTACACCCAGGGTGGAATATGTTTCCATAACTTTACAATTAAAAATAGAGTTCTGAAGATAAAACCAAAACATAAAAAAACTGAAATATTTGAGAAAATAGTTATTTGCAAAATACTGCACTCTTGATTGTAAATAATTGAAGTGTTACATATGTCAATGTCTGGTATGTTTTTTGCTATATACAGCTGAATAACATTTTGATTATAATTAATACTTCAATTCTTAAAATTAGTACGTGAACAAGTGAGATAGGGATTATAAATCTCTGCTTTCTAATTTGACAGTATGAATTTCTTTTAAAAATGTAACCAAATGCTGCATTTTGTGTGCAGATGTATTGTGGCATAATTAGGTGCTTACAATTTATTTTAATGTTAAGTTCTGATTCACACACGTACCAATATTTCACACAAATACCAAACGTAAAGAGAAACAGACAGCTTTTGGCTTTTATTTTATTCTTTCACTGGTCCTAGAAAAGTGCAGGTGATTTGAATTTGTTATGTAAAGTACTAACTTGTTTTGTAAACAAGCTAGTACGTATGTTATAAACAACTGACTTAATTGTTTTTTTCTAATATAGTTATTTTAGAATTACTGGTAACCTTTTTTGTGGCAGCCTCCCCCCACAATCAGTAGCCTTTTTAGTTCTTCCATGCGAAATTTAAAGAACTTACAGTGAGGTTCACTAAGCTTTACAGCACTTTTTTATTTGTTTTGATTGTTTGTTTTATCAAACTAGTAAAGAGCCAATATAATTGGCCAACATAATTACTGCTGGGAGGTTGTTATTTTTTGAGTTGTCTTCAAAAAAGTTCCAGGATGTATAAAGAAATTGGTGGAGAAAACCAAAGCTTTCCTCTGGCCTAAAATATTTGAAAATACTCAGGCACAGAGGAGTTCACTTGATTTCAAAGCATCTGACACTAATCTGTGAGGAAACTGCATTTCCTCTTTTTTTTTTTTTTGATGCTTCTGGTGGAAGTTACTGAGCATTTTTATTTGTCTACCATTGTTGTATGATGTCGGTATAGATCTGGGAGTAGTTCTATGATCTGACTGTAGCCACTGAAGTCCAGGTTTTTGAAATGTTTCATGGGCCCTTGAAGACATTACATTTCCGCCCTCTGATTTCTGTTACTATAAAATAGTAACAAAAGTCTACAAAATAGAGTTCATGAAAAGGCCAACTTGAAAGCCAAAACAAAGTACCAGCCAGGATCAGCTGCTTCATCCTGTGCAGCCTCCTGAATGTAGTTAGGGAGTTCTGTTGGAAGTGTTATCACTCAGCAGCATTAAGGTGGTAGCCATTACCTTAGGGTCACTGTGAGGGACTAACTCCTTCATACAGTGGAGTAAGGCTTACTTTATGGGGAAGGAGGGAAAAGAGAGAAACAGGAGACAGCAGGCAGTACAAGAGCTATTGCAACAGATGATTGAAGCACGTGAAGTCTTAGAATCATAGAATTATTTCAGTTGGAAAAGACCTCTGAGATCATTGAGTCCAACTGTTGACCTCTCACCGCCATGTCCATTAAACCATGTCCTGAATCGCCATGTCTACACATTTTTTGAACTGCTCCAGTGCTGGGGTCACCCAGTTCATGCAGGAACCGGAATGACTCTTTGACACCAATGTGATGCATAAGTCGAACCTTTATTGCAGCTAAAAGCCGCACTTATGTAGAGAGCTAATACAACGTGTATACTTCTGATAGGTTACTTAGCTGTCCACACACCCTAGGAGCAAATCTGTCTGAGCTTTAGTCCCCTCACACAGCTAGCTTTGCAACTTCTTTGCTAGCTTTTTCAAGGTTATTTTTTCTGAGGCTGCGCTCCTTATCTCTGTGTCCTGATGTTACCCACTTGCTCTCCTATTTCAGACTACTCAGCTCTGCCCAAACCCTAGCACTCCAGGTACGAAAACTGTACCACCTCTCTGGGCAGCCTGTTTGAATGCCTGACCTCTCTGTAAAGAAACTTTTCCTAATGTCTAACCTAAACCTCCTCTAGTGCAACTTGAGACCATTCCAGCTTGTTCTATCACCTGGTACTAGGGAGAGAAGGCCACCCCCCACCTCAGTGCAGACTGCTTTCAGGTAGTTGTAGGGAGTAGTATGGTCTCCCCTCAGTCTTTTCCAGACTAAGGAACCTCAGTTCTCTCTGCTGCTTGTCATGAGAGTTGTTCTCCAGGCTCTTCACTAGCTTTGTAGCCTTTCTCTGGACATGCTTCAGCACCTTAGTGTCCTTACAGTGAGGGGCCCAAAACTGAACATAGTATTTGAGATGCGGCCTCACCAGTGCCGAGTATTATTTTGCATGTTGTCAATGTACATGAACATCATAAGAAGTGTCAAACACTCCAGGAATGTCACAGAGAATGAGGCTGTTAACATGCCCTCTGGTTTTCCAGAAAGCATTTATATTTGGCGTTCAGTAGCTCCAAGTGCCGGGTGCTGCACTTCGGCCACAACAACCCCATGCAGAGATACAAGCTGGGGTCGGAGTGGCTGGAGAGCAGCCAAACAGAGAGGGATCTAGGGGTGCTGATTGATACCCACCTGAACATGAGTCAGCAGTGTGCCCAGGTGGCCAAGAGAGCCAGTGGCATCCTGGCCTGCATCAGGAATGGTGTGGTCAGCAGGAGCAGGGAGGTCATTCTGCCCCTGCACTCTGCACTGGTTAGACCACACCTTGAGTCCTGTGTTCAGTTCTGGGCCCCCCAGTTTAGGAGGGACATCGAGATGCTTGAGCGTGTCCAGAGAAGGGCTACAAGGCTGGGGAGAGGCCTTGAGCACAGCCCTACGAGGAGAGGCTGAGGGAGCTGGGATTGGTTAGCCTGGAGAAGAGGAGGCTCAGGGGAGACCTTATTGCTGTCTACAACTACCTGAGGGGTGGTTGTGGCCAGGAGGAGGTTGCTCTCTTCTCTCAGGTGGCCAGCACCAGAACGAGAGGACACAGCCTCAAGCTGCACCAGGGGAAATTTAGGCTTGAGGTTAGGAGAAAGTTCTTCACTGAGAGAGTCATTGGACACTGGAATGGGCTGCCCGGGGAGGTGGTGGAGTCGCCGTCCCTGGAGCTGTTCAAGGCAAGATTGGACGTGGCACTTGGTGCCATGGTCTAGCCTTGAGCTCTGTGGTAAAGGGTTGGACTTGATGATCTGTGAGGTCTCTTCCAACCCTGATGATACTGTGATACTGTGTGATACTGTGATATTTCAGTAGTGGAGCAGGCTAGCAGGTAGCAGAGAAAATAGTAAGAAAATGGGCTTCACATGAGAGGTACAATTTAATAGATTTAGTAGTTGTGCAGATTACCATGTAATACTCCCAAAGATATGCAAAACTGAAATGTGTTTTCTTTTCATATGTCATCAGATTTTCTTTATATATGGTTGCTGTTGATTAGTGGTATTCTTAGTACTCAATTCTAGGAAAGACAAGAGGATTTTTCCTCCCTTTTTAATGACTGAAGAAATGTGACTTTGAAAGTTTAATTTTTTAGTATTTTTCTCAAGTGCACATAGAAATAATACGGGAGTAGGCCATTCAGATATTCAGAAAAATACTATGTGTGTGTAGACTGTGCTAGTTTGAAGCAGGCTAGAATGTTTTGTTGAGAAGAACTAGATTACAAGCTGTAAAAAGAAAACAATGGTGATGTCTACTTCGCTCACAGTCTTGCTGAGAAGTATAGGAACAAGAAATAAAAACATTAGATAACATTCTCTGTACTTCACTCTCCCTCGGGCTGCCGACTGAACTGCATCTAACTTCACCCTCCAGTTTGGGCTAACCCGCTTTGCTTCTTAACTTCTGGCCAAACCTCCATTCTTCCTTGGGACTGGGGTAAGGTTGAAAGGGGTGGTTCAGAACCCCTCCTGGGGACTCAGGTTTCTGAGAGGGGGGTTGTGTTTCTGTATTACCTTTTTAGCTTGTATGTTTCTGTCTATAACTGTATATACTGTAAATATCTGCTTGTGTATTGTGCCAACTGTAAATACAAGCTTCATTCATATTTCCAGAACCTGCTGAGTCTAGTCTGGGTGATTTCTAAAGTGAGGGGGGAGCAGGGAACGCCTAAACCTTCACATCTCTTTATTTGGCGTTCCAATGAGGGGCAAATTCATTTTGAGTGATTGTTAATTAACTCTGGGAATCAGAATAAAGCTAATGAAGAAGCTGTTTTACTTAGTGGGGGCTACTGTGTGGCCTATTTTCTGTTTTCTTGTTTATAAACATACATTTTTTGGAGTTGAGGGGATTTCATCCTTAGTTATGTTGGATCCAATGTCACTTAGACTTTCACCAGTAACGTTACAGGCAATGGAAGTAGTACTTCTACTGCTTTATCTGCAGCCCTTATGAGAGTTATCTTACCTAAAACTGAGATGTCAGATCCTTGTTCAAAATTTTATTCACATCAGACTGTGGCATTTCTGTTGAGAGTGATTTTGGGTCTTGTAATTCGATTTTCATATTAATTTTGGCGTTATGTAAGAAAAACTTGAGTGTGATGCCTTTAAGAACTAAAAAATTGTCTGCATCCCAGGCAAAAGATAAACAATGTACCAGTGTAAACCAAAACAAAGATAACTCAGGGGCACAACAAGGAGCTACCACTACATCTCTTCCTTCCCAAGATTCTGGGAAAGCTGCCAATGTTCCTCTCGGGAATGATAACATGGCAGGATTCCCAGGAGTACAGGGAAATAATCAAACTCAAGATGTTCCCTCAAGTAATAACACTCGTGCAGCCAGCTTGAATCCCCAGGCAGCAGACAAAAAAGACTCTACCTCTAAGGCAGATCTGAACTCACAGGCCTCAGGCCAGACCCCCGATAATTCAAACCTGCCAGCAGCCTCGTCAAAGTCTGTCTCTGTGCAGGGCCTCTTGGCACCTGCCAAAGCCCAAGCTAAGACACCACGTTTGACAAAGAGTGATTCAAAAGATAACTTAGGAGAGGGGACCTCTGGTGAGCAAGAGGAGGAAGAGGAGACATACAGTCTTGGAGATTTGGCAAACATGCTTAGATCCCAGTACTCTGAAGAGAGGAGCGCTGTGAGGTTGGCTGCCAAGAAGGAGGATGGTTCTGATGGGTTTAAGAGTGCTCTTAGGAAAGTTCTGTTTCTAGGCCAGAGACAGCCATATCAACAAGAGGAAGAGGAGAAGGATGACATCCAGGACTCCAACAATCCCGGCAGAAAGGTCAGGGAAGTTAGAAAGGAATACTCAAAGGGAATCAGGAGAGCCAATCCTAAGCTGGCTGGTGAGATGCCGTACTATGGATGCCAACGCTCTGCAGGTAGGAGACAAGTCTGCCAAGCAGCTGGGACCACTCACCAAGGAGAGTGGAGTGGACAAATACCTAGCAAGTCCTCTTGGTAAGGTTAGCTTGTGGACACGCCTTCTGTTGGCTGTGGCTATGAGATATCCTTCCCGAGATGATCTGCCATGGTCTGCCAAGAAGTGGAACACCATTGAGCAGGGAATTAAGCTTCTGAAGGAGTTTGCTGTGAAAAAAGTGTATTATGGAGATCATAAAGATGTGTGCTTTATGGCACACATGAGCCTGATGACATTCCTCTTGGAACAGATCAAGCGAGAAGTAGTCCATGCAGTGGGCCTGGGACCTGTGCGGTCTGGTCCGGACATTAAGAACATTCTGTACACGGCTGCCAGTGACAATGGTCCAAATTGGAGCCTTCGGCAGAGAGCTAAAAATGAGACACGTGGTTGTCCACTTGGTTTCTGGGGTCGTGGCTCCAGAGGTTCAGAGGCAAATTGCACCCCAACAGAGAAAGAGATACTAGCAGCCTGTGAAGGAGCGAAAGCAGCTTCTGAAGTGATTGGAACTGAGTCACGATTGCTTTTAGCTCCTAGATTGCCAGTTCATCACCACATCATGCCACAGATGCAACCTGGTCTAAATGGATGGATTTCATTATCCAACGAGCACGAATGGGTAATCTTGATCGACCTGGTCTGGTGGGGGTGATCACCAACTGGCCGGAAGGCACAGACTGTACCAAACCTCCAGAGGAGAAAATAACCCATGCTGAGGAATCTTCTCCCTATGGTGATCTCTCTGATCAGGAAAAGAACTATGCTTTGTTCACAGATGGTTCCTGTCGTCTTGTTGGGAACAAGCGAATATGGAAGTCAGCAGTCTGGACTCCTACCAGGAGAGTTACTGGAGTGAGAGATGGAGAATCCAGTCAGTTTGCTAAGGTAGAAGCTGTCCAACTTGCTCTTGATGTGGCTGAACGTGAAAATTGGCCTACCCTTTACCTCGACACCAACTCATGGATGGTAGGAAATACTCTATGGGGTTGGCCAAAGGACTGAAAAAAGAATGGTTGGCAGAGGAAAGGGAAGCCTATTTGGTGTGCTGATCTATGGCAGGACATTGATGCACGACTGGAGAGAATTCCAGTGAAGGTGCGGCACGTAGACACACACATGCCCAAGAGCAGAGCCACTTAGGAACACCAACACAACCAGCAGGCAGACCAAGCTGCTAAAATTTCTCAAGTTGATACCAACTCTGATCTTGACCTTGATTGGAAACACCGAGGTGAACTGTTCTTAGCTCGGTGGGCCCATGATTCGTCTGGACATCAAGGCAGAGATGCAACATACCGATGGGCTCGTGATAGGTCAGTTGACTTATCCATGGACACTGTCACCCAAGTCATCCATGACTGTGACATCTGTGCTGCTGTGAAGCAGGCTAAGTGAATCAAGCCCTTATGGTATGGTGAGAGATGGTCAAAGTACAAGTATGGTGAAGCCTGGCAGATTGACTACATCACTTTACCTCGATCTCGTTCTGGCAAGCAGTATGTGCTAACGATGGTAGAAGCCAGCACCGGATGGCTGGAAACCTATCCAGTTCCACATGCTACTGCACGTAACACCATTGTTGGTTTGGAGAGACAGATCATGTGGAGACATGGAACTCCAGAGAGAATCGAGTCAGACAATGGTACTCATTTCAAGAACAACCTTGTGAAAAACTGGGCCAAGGAGCACGGTATTGAATGGATCTATCACATACCCTACTATGCACCAGCTTCAGGGAAGATTGAACGCTACAACGGTTTGCTGAAAACCACCCTAAAAGCCATGGGGAGTGGAACTCTGAAAAACTGGGACAAACATTTAGCACAAGCTACCTGGTTGGTAAATTGTAAAGGTTCAGTAAACAGAGCAGGACCTGCACAATCAGACTTGGTCCAAACAGTAGATGGTGATAAAGTTCCTGTTGTATGTGAAAAGAATCTGTTAGGGAAAACTCTTTGGGTATTTTCTCCTTCATGTTAAGGGAAACTTGTCTGAGGGGTGGTGTCTGCTGAAGGTCCTGGTCGCACCTACTGGGTAATGCAAGTGAATGGTGAAATCCAGTGTGTGCCACAGAGAAATCTAACCTTAGCTGAGAGAGTCTAAATTCAGAGTGTATAATCCAAGCTGTTAGGAGTTTTCTGTTCTAGGTACCATCGGTGTCCAACACTGAAAGAATCTACGAGAGAATCTGCAGTACGTGAGCACGAACCCAATGTCACCTGGGAGTCCCTGTTCTCGTCTCATCTGTGAGGAGACAAACTGTTCTGAGCTTTTGAATCCCTTTCATCTGAGCTAGCCGGAATGAAGAGTGAACTGAACTTGTGATATTCATTAGTGTAAATATTGTTTTAGATTAGATTGGACAGTTGTCAGCAATACTGAGTGAAGTAGACGGGTGAATTGTGCTAGTTTGAAGCAAGCTAGAATGTTTTGGTGAGAAGAGCTAGATTACAGGCTATGGAAAGAAAACAATGTTGATGTTGACTTCGCTCACAGTCTTGTTGAGAACAAGAAATAAAAACATTAGGTAACACTCTTCAGCACTTCACTCTTGCTCGGGCTACTGGCTGAACTGCATCTCTCTAACTTCACCCTCCATTTTGGGCTAACCCACTTTGCATCTTAAGTTCTGGCTGAACCTCTACTCTTCCTTGGGACTGGCGTAAGTTTGAGAGGGGCAGGGGGAAGGTGAAGGGGTGGTTGAGTGCCCCTCCTGGGGACTCACATTTCTTCTTGTATATTGTGCCAGCTGTAAATATAAGCTTCATTCATATTTCCAGAGCTGGCTGAGTCTAGTCTGGGTGATATCTAAAGTGTGGGGGTGCGGGGAACACCCAAACCATCACAGTAGACCCCAGCAGCTCAGTAAAGAACTTCAGAATGAATACCTACAGAGGATAACTTTGTGTTCTCTTAGTTGTATATTTGATGTGGGAAAATTCAAAATATTTATAATCTACTATTACTGAGTTACGTTTTTCTGATCAGATGATAACAGAACCAAAAAGTTTTGGTTTTGGTGTGGTGGTGGTGTTGTCATGATTCTTTTTCATCATAGTGTTTTTTATACATCAAACTAAAATGCTGTTACTCAGAAAGGGTACGTTACTGTAATCATGGTCTTTTTTCTGAAAAAAATACTCTAAGGTGAGGGACATTTTCCTGTTACTTAATACAAATCATATAATGTTTTAGAGTAAATATGTCTTTTGGCTGGAAATTTTGTTTGAAATGTTAAAAGGCTTTTGTTTTGTGTCCCTTTAGCTCTCCCAGATACCTGCTTTCTCCACAGCCTATGTTTAGGTAGAAGCAACTTTAATCGTAGAAACATCATAGAATCAACCAGGTTGGAAGAGATCATCCAGTCCAACCTATCATCCAGCTCTGTCCAGTCAACCAGACCATGGCCCTAAGTGCCTCATTCAGTCTTTTTTTGAACACCTTTGGGGACAGCGACTCTGCCACCTCCCTGGGCAGCCCATTCCAATGCCAGTCACTCTCTCTGTTAAGAACTTCCTCCTAACATCCAGCATATACCTTCCTGGGCACAACTTGAGACTGTGTCCCCTTGTTCTGTTGCTGGTTGCCTGGGAGAAGAGACCAACACCACCTGGCTACAGTCTCGCTTCAGGTAGTTGTAGACAGCAATGAGCTCTGCCCTGAGCTTCCTCTTCTGCAGGCTGCACACCCCCAGCTCCCTCAGCCTCTCCTCACAGGGCTGTGCTCCAGGCCCCTCACCAGCTTCGTGGCCCTTCTCTGGATGCATTCCAGTATCTCAACATCTCTCTTGAGTTGAGGAGCCTAGACAAATTAATGTAAGAGATAATCCATTCCATTCTACTTTGCTTTCCATATTGTTGTATTCTGCATAAAATTTCCAGGGAATAAAGTAAGACAATTTTACTTGCTTACAGGTGGTACTAGTAGAGATCGACATCTATCCTAAAGATGCTGAAATACACACTGAGTTCTTAGTTATTCTTTCAAGGGAATTGAAGTTTAAGCAGCTGCCTGTTTAGCAGGCGGTGTTCTGAACAAAAAAAAATATTGTATTGCATTGGTCTTGATATAAATATTTTGGATATAATTTAGGATCATTTGGGTGCAGTGAAAAGAAGTCTGCAGAGCTCAAGAGTTGAAATGATTTGCATCTTGCAGTAATGTGTAAGTGGCTTGGCAGCCAGTCACTAGTGGTGTCTCCCAAGTATCAATGCTGGGTCCAGTCCTGTTCAATACCTTTATTGACGATCTAGACCAGGACATTGAGTCCAGCTTAAGTAAGTTTGCAGATGACACCAAGCTAGGAGCAGGTGTCGATCTGTTGGAGGGTAGAAGAGCCCTGCAGAGGGACCTGGACATGATGAATGGGTGGGCAGAAGCCAATGGGATGAGATTTAACAAGGCTAAGTGCAGGGTTCTACACTTCAGCCACAACAACCTCAGGCAGCACTACAGGCTTTGGACAGTGACTGGAGAGCAGCCAAGCAGAGAGGGACCTGGAAGAACTGGTAGAGAGTAGCTGAACATGAGCCAGCAGCGTGCCCAGGTGGGCAGGAGAGCCGGTGGCATCCTGGCCTGTATCAGTGTGGCCAGTAGGACAAGGGAGATTATTCTGCCCCTGTACTCAGCGCTGCTCAGGCCACACCTTGAGTACTGTGTCCAGTTCTGGGCCCCTGAATTCAAGAGAGATGTTGAGATACTGGAACATGTCCAGAAAGGGGCGACAAAGCTGGTGAGAGGCCTGGAACACAGCCCTGTGAGGAGGGGCTGAGGTAGCTGGGGGTGTTTAGCCTGCAGAACAGGAAGCTCAGGGGTGATCTCATTGCTGTCTACAACTAACTGAAGGGAGACTGTATCCAGGTGGGGTTGGTCTCTTCTGCTAGGCAGCCAGCAACAGAACAAGGGGACACAGTCTCAAGTTGTGCCCAGGAAGGTCTAGGCTGGATGTTAGGAGGAAGTTGTTGGCAGAGAGAGTGATTGGCATTGGAATGGGCTGCCCAGGGAGGTGGTGGAGTGCTGTTCCTGGAGGTGTTCAAGAAAAGTCTGAATGAGGCACTTAGTGCCATGGTCTGGTTGATTGGTCAGGGCTGGGTGCTAGGTTGGACTGGATGAGCTTGGAGAGCTCTTTGAACCTGGTTGATTCTATGATTATATGGTTCTATGATTTAGTGGCTTTCAGAAGAATTTGTGAGATTGTAGTTAATTTTGTAATTGAATTTGCTTAGAAGGCCTCTTTCCTGCTTCCTGTTAAGAAAGCATCTTGTTGGTATTACTTTGTGATGAAGGATACCATTTCTCTGGATATTCAATAGGGAAAGGAGCTAAGGAATTGAAAGGCAGAGTTGGGAATCAAGAATAGGAGACCAATCTCTTGGAGCACTCAGGAGGAAGAAGGCAGCTTGGCTGCTAGATAGACTTGAGTAGTGGGTGAGCAGACTTTTGTAACTGGTCCAGTGAGATACTACTTTCTTAATCTCAAGGCTTCTTGAGATTATGTAAATATAAACTAGTGCTTGTTTGCAGCTTAATGTCCTTGGCTCTGTCATCTCTGTCAACCAACCCTGCCCGCCTGGTGAATATCCAAGAATTAGGAGAAAATTATTTTTGACCTCCCATTTGCCTTCTCTGAGGAAGATCAAAGTCTTTCAAAAGTGAATGTCGGTCAGCAAGACATTGACAGACTCTGGGTTTGCGTTGAAGATAGTGGTGAGACAAAGCCAAATACAGTTAGTCAGTTTAGGAGAATGAGTTCCAATGTCTGTTTTGCTTGAGACTTGGAATTCTACATGTTATACTTTTTTACAGTCAACTAACATCTAAACTGAGCCTCAAGGTATTCAAGTGTGTTAGGTTGCTTTTGGGGATCCTGAAGTCTGTCATTTGGGTGAGGCACACCCTAGGACAACCATTTAAGAATGGTACGGATAATAGATTCTTTAATCGGAGACAGTAGCTTTTATGCTAAGCTGTTTCTGTATTGGTGCAAGTGTCACTGTTGCTGAAATGAGCTTGAGGAATAGGCTGCTTTTTTGTGAGGAACAACATGACATTTTTCATGTTCCCTTGTCTCAGGAGATCAAGTTTTCCTCCTTTACCTGAGAGAATGCCTACAGTTCTAATTTATTTAGAGAGGAAGAAAAACTCAGAACTTGCTGACACAGAGCAGGTCCAAAATTACATCCTTGTCACCAAGGAGAAACATTTCTCAGGGCTCCCAATTATCTTTTTGAAGGGCACTTTGGGTAATCTCATAAATTGTGTTTTATTCATTTGACTTCTGTCCAAGAGCTGCATACTTGTGGATTGTAGGTATTTTTTCCCCTCAAAAGTAAGAGCAATAAAAAAAAAAAACACAGTACTGAGAAGCTTTTTGCTTCTGACATTATCTGCATTTTTTTGTGAATGGCATTTTAGAATGAGTAGTGAACTGTGTGTGTATAGTGCCTCCTTAAGTTTACTGTCAGCTCTTAGTATCATTTGGAATTATTAACTGCTGTGGCCATTCAGACTCCTCTTTTGATGCAGAATGACTTGTTATGTTGTGAATGTTAATGATCTTCTCTTAATGGAATGCATGGATTTCCAGGTTCCCTAATTTTAAGAGTTCTTAGATCCGATGGGAATACATTGTTTTTTTATTCTCACCTGACTACATATGGTCTGTATTTCTGTACGTAGGATTTTGCATGTGTAAAAATGTTGTCTGCTCTGTGCAGTTTGAATAACTGCATCTGACTTTTTTGCATGAACTGGTGAACTAACAGAACTACCTAGCTTTACCTTTTGACCTTTGAAGAGTGAATTTATCATTTTGGGCAGCAATACCTAGATAATTATTTTACTTTTTAAAAACTAAACAATATTATTTTCTGAACATGTAATTTAAAAGGCTTTAACACATTGCTGCCAATCTCTGTGGATATAAACGCAAGCTAAAGCCGGATCCAGGTTAATTCCCCACATTTGTTGTGGAGGGTGGAAAGCTGCAAAATACTGGATGGTGTTTATACTAAAAGTCATTTTAATAATTACCTGAAATTTAGGGTTTTTTAAGTTGCTTGGTTTTGTCTTAATTGCTAAAATTATTTAGTCTGTTTCCTCAGTAGGCAGGGACTTTTCATGAGCACTACTCACTAAATAAATGTTTGCATTTGAGATTTTGGTAGGAGCTAGAATTCACAGAGAGCTTCCAAAGCATTGTGTGCTCTCTGCTTCCGTGTTCTTTAGGATTCTGTTCCCCATGATCAAGTTCAAAGCCATGTATTGATGTTACTGAACTTCTGTGTTTCTTTTGATTAGTGGAAAACATGTAATTGTTATCTCCCAGCTGCTGACTTTCTTGTCTCTTTAATGTTTGTTGATTGGTCATCCCAGCGATCCCACACTCTTTTCTTGCTAACTTTCAAAATATTAGTAACATTTAAACTGACTATTGATGAGAGGTTTTTCCAGTAAAGCCATTTCACACCAGCAAGATTACTCTCAAATGGTTCTACTTTTTCTTTCTTTTTTTTTTTCTTGACTTGTAATTTTTATGACTCTTCCCACGTTTAACTCTGTTTAACTCTGTTAAATGTAACTTGCCCAAAAAAACCTCTACAGGCTCAGAATTACCATTTCTGTTGAGTTTGACATGCCCAAACCACATGGAATATCAGCGAGTGGTTGTGCTATTTGTTAATATGATTTCTCTGTTTGAGCAATACTTTTTCACCTAAGCTACTGTTTCTAATCCTGTCTGAGCAAGAGGAGTTCTGTAGTGTGGACTTGCTTCATTTCTGATTTTGATGTGCTACAGACACGCTTCTATAGGAATTCAAGAGATGTTTTATACTAACAAAGGAGAGAGAATTCCTCTGTGCAAAGCAAGTTTTAGTGGTAAAAAGTGCAGGACTGTTTTTTTTTTAAAATCTGTTTTACATTATTAAATTCATAAAAACTTAGGAGAGCTAAGTAGTTTATTTTGGCTGTTGCCCAGTGTCTACATACACCTTTTTTTTTTTTTCAGTGTGTAAAATGTCTTCTCTGTGCAGATGGCATAGTTGCTGTGTAGTGCACAGAGCACTATGTATACGTACATCCAGGGCCTTTAGTACACGTGCATTTTCTGCTGGTACAACAGGTTAAGTATCTATGAAAAAACAGCCCATTTTTGATATGCTGAGTTGTCATTTGTTTTTGTTTCTGTGAAGGATTGTGATAGTGATATATGCAGCACTGAAGAGAGTAATGTTTCAGTTTTCTGGTTTAACTGTGCAGCCTTGTTTTGGCTTAAACCAGTGCAGAAATTGTTAATATTGATAGGGTCAGTGTCCATTCCTATAAGGTGCTGTGGCCGTTTGCTATGTGGTCCTTTAGGCCAGATCCTTTGACTGATACAGATGGTAGCAGTGAAGTCCTGGTGCCATTATTCTCAGTAGGGCCTCAAGGATGCAGTTTCCTAGGATCACAGAAACATTCCACTTGGGAAATATCCTCAAGGTCACCAAGTCCAACCAATACCCCTACACTGCAAGAGAAAGGGCTTTGGTATATGGACAGCTTTTATATTTATACTTGTCTTCCAAGGGTGACTAACTTCATATACTTCAATGATGTTCTTCCCTTTTTCAATATTTTAAAATTTTCACTTAAGAGGAAAAAATGCCAGGGTCAGAATACTGAACATTAAACATGTCTGAAGTGAATAAATGGTATTATTTTGGGATGTTTTGCTTGATGTGATACCAAACCTGGCATTTGAACATGTTGTCTAGAGAACAAAGTACTGAGGGTAGAAGAAAAACTTTGTTGATTGCCTTTATTTCTATTTATTAAAAAAAGACAACCATCCAACCAAAAAAACCCACAAAAAAGAGACACCAACCCCCCAAAAAAACCACTAGGCAACACCCCTCCCAACCAACCAAAAAACCCCAAAAGGCCACCAAAAGACCTCTAAATGGCATATGTATTCAAGATCTGACTATCTAATACAATGTGTTCATTTTTAATATGTGTTTATTTTTATGCCTTTGTGTTGGTTGTTTGGATGATTCCCCCCCCACACACTGGCATGGGAATTAATAGATAAAAGAAAACCTTGTAATTTAAAGTGATACATACATTCCTTACATTCACATCTCTTTATACTTTTCTCAGTTCATGTGTCTAGTTTCTATTAAATAGACTCTTAAGATCTCTGTACATGCATCAGTGAAATAATATACCCTGAAAGATAACTCTCTAGCATAGTTGAAGATAGGAAAAAAAATGTTTTAAGTCTTACACAGACCATCAGAGTGGATGAACTCCTTTTCCTGCTTATTTTGTCAGGTCTCTGAAGAGGAAAACTCTTACCATGCTGGTATTCAGCAGATATTATCTGGGATAACATTTTTCTCATTTAAAAAAATCTTGCTTTTATGTGTTGGAGTTAAGTTTACTTGAGAATGGGATATACAAATTCTTACATTTCTTTCCCCCTACCCTTCCTTCTCCTTTCTGAAAAAAACCCAAACAAAATCTAGCTCTCTGGAAAGAGGTGCTGTAGAAGATAACTACGTTGTGTTTTATAAGCAGATCATACGCCATTCTGAGAAGGGGCAGGAAGGTGCTTGCACAATCTGTGCCTTTTCATCTCTGCCAACAAATTTTGAAAATCTGTTTACCTATTCTTGAAGATGTGAATTGTATGTTAGAAAAGCTTCTCTAAAGCTCTGTGGCTTTCTTTACAGTGAAAGAAGATGCCAGGGTAGATCTTAAATGTGGACTCCCAGTTCTTAGAGAAAACCTAATGAGATTTTTGATGTGCTTAGTTCTCTACGTGATATATTTAACAGTAAAAAAAAAAATTACACTACCTTTTTTTAAGGAGAGGCAACTATACAGCTTATCTAACTACATTAGGCACATTTGTTGCCAATTCTAAAGGAAAAATCGTCTGGTAATAACATGATACTATGAATAGATTTGTATGGAAAAGAGGAAGATCCAAGTGATGGGAAAAGTTAACAGCATCAGTCTCATGAAAATGGAAGATACAAATTTCCTTTTCTCCAAGTGAGGTCTAACATTTATTCCTGCAGGCTGCATGGCGTTGTTGGAGACAAGCCTTGTTATTTTGTAGAGTCAGGATAGGTTAAAAAAAGTACTTCTTGGGTACTTCCCTTCACACACTTTTGCTGTGTGGGTAGTCTGCCAGCCTGGATTTGAGGGTACAACAAAAACTTTTGACTTAATTTCCTACTACAAATCTAAATGTGTTTACGCTGGAAAAATTACTAATTGACTTCTGATTTAGCAGATGAGCTGGGTACCAATAACTGGACATTGAAACTATTTGTCAGATTGCAAATAGCTGTGTCTGCATCACAACCTATTTAAAGCAGCACTACGCAAGACTGTTGCTTCACACATCCTTCAGCAGGTTGCTACAGTTCATACAGGTGCACACATGACTGAAAACATTTTGAGCCCTGTAACAGAGTACTTGCTCACTTGGAAGAGTTAGGAGGAATGTGTGATACACAAACTAGATAGGAAGGAGAAAAGGGAAAAAGATTCTAGTTTAGATTTATGATACAATGCTTTTCCTACATGTCATTATTTTCAATACTTCTATGGAATGCTTTTCTTCTGTAGTGTTCTCATGAACTTGTTTGCATTGCTGGGTAACAGCGTTCAAAATACTACGTGTTTGTTTATTGCATTTATTCGTGTCACATTTAATTCATTAAGATACATTTATTGATGTAGCACATCATGATTCATGCTACTTAAAGGTAATCCTTCTCTGCCTTCCATCCACATGCTCCTTCCTCTCAAAAATCTCCAAAACCAGTTACTTAAAAAACCCATCCATTAAGCTTTGGAAGGCAGAGTTTTCTGGTAATGAAAACATGAGAGTGTTATCCAGTTGCTTTTAACTTACTCTTGTCCTGGAAATTCTTAATGTGATACTGTACTTGGAATTACTCAAAGGCTTTTGCATGATTTTAGATTTTTTTGTTGTTTATTACAGAATAGGTGTAGCATATTAGTATTTAATAGCTGTACTGTGTAATTTATTTCTTTGTTTTGTGACCTTCTTCAGAAGAAAAAATAAGGTAGTGTAGGAGAATCACCTGGATGAATAACCTAGAGGCCACATGTGTAGCTGTGTTATCCAGTGGGAATTAAAAATACACCTCTTCCCCGTAAACACAACTGATCAGTCTTTTTTTTTCCCTACATACAGAATTGTGACGCTTTTAAGTGACTTAACAATCGCAGCAAGCTGTACTTTAGATTTCTAATCCTATCTGACAGTAACAACAAATACCTGATTGATGTTTTATATTGTAGGAGCCGTCTGAACATTGTACTAACAGATGTGGTCTGAGTAAAGTTAATTAATACAATTCTTGACAACATAACCATGTATACATGATTAAACTCAAAGTTGATTAAACTGCATTATTACCACACTAGAGGATTAAATATCACAACTAGATTGGTACAGCACAATGTGTGGCAAGAGGCCTTGCTCAGGTGAAATGAAACTTCCCACTGAAGCTGCTTGCTTCATTCACTGTCTGAATAGAGTTATTTGAAACATTAGACTTAATGTTTGTCTTTTGTACTCAATTTACCAGGAAATAAATTTACTTCCTCTCCCCAAAATCTACATTTGTAGTTCTTACTGTTGTAGCATCTGATTACCAAATACTTACTTGATGGTTTTGCCACAGACAGCTAGGAGAAGAAGGACTTACAGATGTCTTTTCATTTGATGTATGTGGTAAATGTGCTGCTCTTCAGCATTCGCAGCTTTTTATCTGTAGGTTTTAAAATATGTTGATGATGTCTATGACTTATCTAGTTTTGGACTGAGCACAGAAGCAAAAGGCAGGAAGGAAAAAAACATAGCAATTATTTAGAAACTGTTCAGAATGTAAGTATTAGTCACATTCTTTGGATGGAAATTTAGACTGATCTAATAAAATTTTAAAGAGATTTTAACAAACTTAGTGAAACTGCTGTAACTCCACAAACTCTGGTAGTGATCTAAATCTCTCCATCTAAGATTGCATAAACTGGGTGCAGATGAGCTGTGGTTTCAAAATTGGAAACAGTTGAGTTTAAGAAGGAGGAAGTTAATGCTCTTCTGTTTTTTGTTACACAGATGGGTTTAATTCAGTGTTGGTCCTAGCTGCTGTTGAAAGGAGTGGTCTTAGAATCATAGAATCAGTCAGGGTTGGAAGGGACCACAAGGATCATCTAGTTCCAACCCCACCTTGTTGCCGTGGGCAGGGACACCCTACCCTAGATCAGGCTGGCCAGATCCTCATCCAGCCTGGCCTTAAACACCTCCAGGGATGGGGCCTCAACCACCTCCCTGGGCAACCCATTCCAGCCTCTCACCACTCTCATGGTGAAAAACTTCCTCCTCGCATCCAGTCTGAATCCACCTGCCTTCAGCTTTGCTCCATGGTCTTTTTTTTTTCACGTCTTGTCTTCTCAACTGAAATGTTATTCCTGCTTTTTTTGCTTTGTGCCAGTACTGATCTGGAACTGATCAGCATTAAGATACAACTAGGTGACTAAAAACTAATTGTATAATCTAAGTCAGGGTGGTGGTGAAGGGTTCATACTGCATGTGGAGTCCCACAGGGACCTGTCTGTCAGTGGCTGGAGCTTGTAATGTGCAGTCTCATTACATTCACAAGTGACACCATGCTGTGGGTTGATGACCAGGTGATACACTTCAGAGAAGTGCCATCAGGCAGAGGTTCTTTAAAAGCAGAAGGAATGGTTGGTTGAGAACTTGAAGATATCCAGGAGGAACAAATGCCAGATCTTGAGCCTTTGAAGGCAGAGTCACTGGTGGGGATACAGGCTGAGGACAGAGAAGCTGGGAAGGCAGCTCTCAGAAAAGGCCTTGTGGGTGCTGGCAGACAGCAACTCCCTGTCAACAAGGTTGACCAGTTACCATATCACCAGGCACATAGCCAGTAGATTGAGACAAGTAATTATCCTCCCTTATTATTGGCCACTCATTGTGTTGCATCTGGAGGCTTGTGGTGCAGGAAAGTTGCTGATGAACTCGAGCAAGGTTAGTGGTGGCCACCATGACAGGCACTTGTTCTGCTAGGAATGGCTATAGGAACTGAGCCTGTGCAGTTTGGTGAAGAGGTGGTGTTACAGTTCAAAACTGCTAAGTGTAAATAAAAGTTTTCTAAAGAATATGAGTGTACTTTTCTCCCTAATCTTGGAACAATGGCTATTGTGTATGTCATCACCATGTTGTTCCATTAAAATACTTGCTCACTCTGAGGCCTTACTTTATTTCCCTCCCTGAGTGCTGAAAATGTGCTTAGCTTAGTGTTAATTTATGATATCCTGCAGGTATCTTCCATGTCACTCCTTTTGATAGGAGTAATGTCTCCTTGGATGGCAGATTAAATTGATAATGCACTGCAAATCTGAGTAGAAAAGGTGAAGAGATTTCTAAAAGTACTCAAAGTTCATGGACCACTTTTCTTCTGATGGGGGTTAAGGCCTCATCTGTGCAAAGCCCTGGTTCGAAAGCAACTATCTAAAGGTCCATTCAGATGTAGAATTCTTTGTATTGCTATCAAGCAAATTTAGTTTTCTCATGTAGTTGTGCTACCCAGTGTTTCTTTTCCTGGTGCAAGTTTGTGTTACTGCTGGGGCAAGCTACTACTGTTTTACTAAATGTTAATCCTACTGTTAACATTTATTTTGGTTAAAAGAAAGTTAAAAGAAAATTGTAGAATTATCCTGGTGGTAAGTTGTACTGTATTAAGAGTGAAACTGTTCTATGGCTGGATGTATTTTGTTCCACTTAATACTGAGCTTCTCATCTTAGTAAATAAAACATTGAACTTTTATTTCTGAAAATCCACCAGAAGAAGTTACATTGATTCATATTGAGGTTTGGGGTGTTTTAAGAGATGTGCATAAGAGAGATGTAATTTCAGCTTCGAGGTCTTGGATCAACACTTACTTGGCATAAATAGGATTAGTACAATAAATTTTGTGGGTTTTTTTAATTGCATTTTCATGTGAATTTTTACTCTGAGGGAGCTATTAAGATACTTGAGTGTAGTTGTATTAAACTGTTTTAAACTCTGGAATATCATCTATGGCTCCCTGAAGCCACTTCAAAATGACACAAGCCCTTTCAAGATTACCTTGCTTCAATATTTTTCAGGAAGGAGAGAGGGAATTTTTAGCCAGCTGAGAACTTTGGACCTGTGGAATACTACAGGCAGTACACTAATTTAAAAAACAAACCCCGAGCCACTACAGCAAGCACTGGCATGTCTTGGTACTTTCAGAAGAAATGTTGATGCTTGATCTTTGAAATACAAATGCAACTTGTAACGACCACTTACTGCGATTAATAGTTGCAGCTATTAATTGCTTGAAACATAAACTTTTAATATTTATTTATATTTTTAATTACTTAAGAAATATTTTGCATTTAAATCTTTATTTATTATTAGAATTTTAGATGCCAGTGTGATTCTGAGCTGACTTGTAGTTTGACGTGAACCTATATGTGTATTAGGTGAGGCTGTGGGCCAGCAGATGTGAGACTGGGGGAACTCTTGATTTCATTTTCTTTTTTTTCTTTAATATCCCCATAAACCATTCCAAACAAGGAAGGCAACTGAGACAGCACCTACAACAGGATAGACTTTATGTGGGTGGAACTGGGTTTGAAGAAGTGGGTTACATCAGAGTGCATTGTTTTATTGCTTTTGTGGAAAGAACTACTAGAAGTGGAATGAACTACACATGGGCACAGTTAAAAAAAATTCCAGTCCTGTGTTTAGAGAGAACTCTGGTTGCCATGAGAATGCAGATAGGCTTCATTTTGAGTTAGTGTCTGTAGGTTGTGAAAATGGTTGTTGTTGAAAGAGAGAGGGAATGGGGTGATCTGTCTCAGGTAGTTAGATGAAATACTACCTAATGCTGAGGTTTTCTTGTATAATTTCTGAAGCATACTTTGTAAAGTACATGAGATAGGAAATTACCAAATATTGGAGAAGTTATAAAAGTGCTAATATTTTCACGTACAGTATTCATGGAGACTTCCTATCCTTTCTTGGAAGCCACAGCAGGTATAGGTTCAAGTTCCATATGTCCTAAGAATCTGCTAGAAAGGCAGATAACATTCATAAAGATCCTGGGGTAGCCATTTAGGAAGACTTGCCCTCATATGACATGTCAGCAACCACTGTGTACATTGCTGTTTAACTCTGTGGTGAAGCTTTCTAGTATCTGCTTCTGTTTCTTTCTTTGTGGTCCTAGTTTACTGTTTTGTTTAAATCTTTTAAAGGAATGATTCCCTTGATTTTATGAACAGACAGTACTACAGAATTCCAGATTAGATTAGCTATGATAACTGAAAATATCCCTCAAAAAAGGTATATGATTAGTGATTTGCCATTGGAGATTTTGTCTTTGAGGTCACGTAGTGCTGTTTTGCTTAAAACAGAAATTATTTTAAACCTTATTTAAATATAAAGTATATTTGTTGTCAGTAGCTAGTAAGTTTAACCTGATGAAAGGCAGTAGGCTTTTTCAGTTTTCTTAGAGTGCATCTTGGCAGTCTTAGGCTGTAATTGTTCAGTAGTTTTCTATTCATAGGAAGTGTGCTTTCCCCAAGACTTGGGTAAAAAATTCAGTAATAGCAGTACTAGCCAAACCAGACGTGGTCAGCAAGCAAGGGGTTCTCTCAGAGGAGAGGAAAAAAGAAGACAAGAATGAAAAATATTAAAGAATATGAAAAAGGAATGAGTAGTCTTGTCAGGATTGTTTTTAACAGCTATGTTAAAGACATCAATGCAATGTACAGTAGGAGAGGAGCACATTTTTTTAAAGAGGTATAGAATTCAAAATAATAATCTGTCAAATTACATAAACTGTAGTCTTAAACTCCTCTTAGTACTTCAGAGGGAGGTTGCAAAGAGTTGGGGGGGTATGTCAAGTGAAATGGCTGCAGTGGTATTATGCAACACAGTTAATTTCAACCTACGCTCTGCTTCTCTGCAGAAGAAGTTGAAGAAGAGTCTGAAATTACAATTGAGATTGATTTGACTGATAAACAGAAACATCAACTGAAGCACAGAGAGCTCTTTCTTTCTCGACAGTATGAGTCCCTTCCAGCAACACACATCAGGTAAGAAAAGTAGATGATCGTTTATCCGTATATTCGATTGAGGTAGGTTGCCTGCCAGTAGTACCTACTATGATTGATTAATGTTGATTTATTAATTTTGAATTTTTGAAAATTAATAAATGGTGGAAATTTATTTATTGATATGAAATCTCTCCAGAAAACTTATTTATAAGGTTTGAACGCACAGCTGTGGTTATTTACACAAAGAGAACAAGCAGTTTAAATAAGAAAAACTAGCAATGTACAAACTATTTAAACTGGAAAGAGTTTCAGTATGCCTCTTGCCCTTTAGAGTGACTTGAGAGACTCCTTTTGGCTGAAGCAGAAGGCACAATAGAGTTAATTAAAGAACCAAATCAGAATTTAATTACAAAGGGACTTTCTAGAATATTAACTCACCAAATAGCATCTCCAGATTTCTGGGGCTGCATTATAGTCCCAGAGAGTACCCAAACACGTGGAGGGGTTGCTGTCAGTGGTTTGGTAGCCACTGAAGGCTTTGGAGTTTTACCCAGGGCTCTAGCAGCATGCTGGGGTTTAGATGGTCTCTGACCTGGTCTTTGTTCCTTCCAGGGCTGACAATATCTTGCTGGTGGCTAATTCTTGCCTACAGCCGGAGGCACTTAACACCTCTCCCTTGTAAATTGAGCATGGCAGTTTCCAGGTGGACAAGCTTGAAGCGTCAAAGCTTGTTGTTACACAGCAAAGCTGGTCTGAAGCATGGCAGCATAGTAAAACGAAGCAGGGCAGAGCACGTGGCAGAGCACGTGGCAGAGCAGAGCACCATGAGGCAAAGCATAGCAACAGATGTTGTCAGAGCAGAGTGCATTGCTTTGCAGACTTGCTTACATTTATCATTTGCTCAAATCATGGCCCATTTGCCCACAGAGATTCACAAGTCAGAATGGCACTTTGCCAAAACTGACCATATTAGGTGAAGCCAGGGCTTGAGAAAACATGAATCATGCATAAACAAGTGTATGTACTATGTTTACCACTGCAGAGTAGACTTGGTGGCTCTAGGCCTTTTGTCTCCTTTCCCACATTGCTCCCCCCTTCAGGGGAAGAGATGGGCAGGAGATCATACTTGGCTGAGACAAGACATGTAATAGGCCTATATTGGCCTTTCACAACAGTAGCCCACCTTTATCTTCCAAAAGAATGTGATTGATCACAGGTGAGTTGTCCCACATTGTCCCATGAACAGCTTTAGAAGTGCTTTTGATTTTTCCTTCTGCTACTTTATGTTTGAGCCTTGGATCAGACAAGTGGCTCAGAGCTCTGCCTTTGCAGTTTGAGCATCAGTTCCATTCCTACTTTGGAGGAGTTGGGGTTTTTTCCTTCTTTGTTTTGTTGGCCAGAGGAGCTTTAATCATTTAGTCTGCCCAAGGAGATGACAGATAGGTTTGGATAGGAGACACTCAGTGATCTGCAGTTTAGGGCTGCATTCATGAAAATAACATTACCCAAACTTAATTCAGTAAATGTGACAAATTAATGATTTGAGTTTGGCTAAAGGTTGCAAAAGTATTTTGAGTATTGTTTTAAATTGTTCTAATGTAGGAAGAGGTTTGCTAACGCTTGAAAGGAGTTTGTTGGTTTGCTTCTGTAAATGAGGTGAATGCTCATGTCATCTTGCTTTTGTCAGTCAAGCAAATCCTTTTGTGTTGAGGAGGGAGTGACCTATGTACCTAGAAATGGAGAAGAACGAACACAGTAACAGGGAGAAGTGTAGTAAGTGTAAAACAAGGGCTCCTACATTGCATTCTGAAGGAATTCCTGTTTTCTTCAGCTGCTCTCCAACATTTCAGACTATAAATTACTAGAAGCTACCAAAAATTGGAGAAACACTTCTTCTGTGTGTTTCTCTCTCATTGGCAAATACATGGCTTATCTTTCTCACTGCCATCACTAAAACTGGAAACTGGAAATTTTTCATATTAATTTCTTGTGTTTGATTCAACTACTTGTTCTCTGACTTTGAGAAAGTAATTTAACTGTCAGGTCTCTGCTTCTCCAACTAGAGCACAGAGATAATAATCTTCTGCAGTTTCTCTTACTCACTTTGACATTTAGCTACTGAAATAAGGTTTTCTGTTCGTAGAGAGATGATTACACAGAAGAAGTATCGTAAATGTCTTCTTGCCTCACAACTCAGGAAGCAAGTACAGTAGAGTTTCTTCAGTGCATATTTCACAAAGAAACCTGAGAAACATGAGAATTCATAGTACATGATGCTTTGCACAGCAGGCAAAAGCAGTGATGACTTGCATCTACTTCTCAGAATGCTGTGGGGCTGTGCTGCCATGTGTTACTAGGACCTTTACCAGGCACATTCTGGACAAGCTTTATGTGGTCTATTGACATTATAGCAGTCTTGACTATTAGAAACAAGAGGGAAAACAAACTGTGGTGTATTTGTTATATAGTTTTTTAGCTTGCTGATGTTCACAATCTGTAGTTCTCAGTAGTTTTTGCAATTTTTATTCATTAGCTTCTCATGTGAAAGAAATACTGTGAAGGTGGTACTTTATCACTGCTCCTGAATATCCTTTCATGCATATTCCACAGCCTTTTTGGGTGTGTTTCAGTGTTTGACCACCATCGTGCTGAAAATTTTTATTCCTGTCATCTAACTGGGATTTGACTTGTTGACATATACTGTCCACTGCCTCTTGTCCTAGCCCCGTGCTTCTCTGAAAAGAGTCCAGCTCTGGTTTGCATGTCTCTTCATTAGCTAATTGAAAACAGCATCAGGATTTCTCACCTCAGTTGTCCTACCTTTGGAGTGAACAAATCCAGTTTAGTGTAATCTGCAGAATTGCTGAGAGTGTATTCAGTTAACTTATTGAGATTCTTGATGAAGATGTTAAATTGTTGGCCTGAGTGTCAGCACTTGGAGGATGCACCCAGTGCCCAACTGCCACCTAGACTTTGTACCACTCATCTTCATCTATAGAGCTAGCAGCTACTCTTGCAGTGAGTTCATGTAGCTCTATTATCTGGGCCTTTGCTCTTACCACAACACCCACAGTTCTAGCCGCTAGGTACAGTGGAGAATGGAGATCAGTTTTCTCAAGAGTAAGAATACAAAAGCTCGGTCACTTTGGAAGGAGAAAACTAAGTATGATTTTAAAAGAATGGAGGGGACAACCATTTACAGTTGCTTTTGGTAGTTATGGATCACAGTATCATCAGGGTTGGAAGAGACCTCACAGATCATCAAGTCCAACCCTTTACCACAGAGCTCAAGGCTAGACCATGGCACCAAGTGCCATGTCCAACCTTGCCTTGAACAGCTCCAGGGACGGTGACTCCACCACCTCCCCGGGCAGCCCATTCCAGTGTCCAATGACTCTCTCAGTGAAGAACTTTCTCCTCACCTCAAGCCTAAATTTCCCCCGGTGCAGCCTGAGGCTGTGTCCTCTCGTTCTGGTGCTGGCCACCTGAGAGAAGAGAGCAACCTCCTCCTGGCCACAACCACCCCTCAGGTAGTTCTAGACAGCAATAAGGTCACCCCTGAGGTCCTCTTCTCCAGGCTAAACAATCCCAGCTCCCTCAGCCTCTCCTTGTAGGGCTGTGCTCAAGGCCTCTCCCCAGCCTCGTCGCCCTTCTCTGGACATGCTCAAGCATCTCGATGTCCCTCCTAAACTGGGGGGCCCAGAACTGAACACAGTACTCAAGGTGTGGTCTAACCAGTGCAGAGTACAGGGGCAGAATGACCTCCCTGCTCCTGCTGGCCACACCATTCCTGATGCAGGCCAGGATGCCACTGGCTCTCTTGGCCACCTGGGCACACTGCTGGCTCATGTTCAGGCGGGTATCAATCAGCACCCCCAGATCCCTCTCCGTCTGGCTGCTCTCAGCCACTCTGACCCCAGCCTGTATCTCTGCATGGGGTTGCTGTGGCCAAAGTGCAGCACCCTGCACTTGGAGCTATTGAATGCCATCCCATTGGACTCTACCCTTCTGTCCAGGCGGCCAAGGTCCCGCTGCAGAGCCCTTCTGCCCTCCAACTCAATCACATCTGCCCCCAGCTTGGTGTCGTCTGCAAACTTGCTGATGACTGACTCCATGCCCTCATGCAGATCATCTATGAAGATGTTAAAGAGGATGGGGCCCAGCACTGATCCCTGAGGGACACCACTAGTGACAGCTGCCAGCTGGATGTGGCACCATTCACCACCACTCTCTGGGCTCGGCCCTCCAGCCAGTTCCTAACCCAGCACAGAGTGTTGCCATCCAAGCCATGGGCTGACAGCTTAGCCAGCAGTTTGCTGTGGGGGACAGTGTCAAAGGCCTTGCTGAAGTCCAGATAGACCACATCCACAGGCCTCCCCACATCCACCAAGCAGTCACCTGATCATAGAAGGAGATCAGGTTGGAGAGGCAGGATCTGCCTTTCCTAAACCCATGCTGGCTGGACCTGAGCCCTTTGCCATCCCTCAGGTGCGCTGTTATCACCCCCAAGATAACCTCCTCCATCAGTTTCCCTGGCACTGAGGTCTGGTTGACAGGTCTGTAGTTCCCAGGTTCCTCCATCTGACCCTTCTTGTGGATGGGGACCACATTGGCAGTTTCCAGTCTCCTGGGACCTCTCTGGTGAGCCAGGACTGCTGGAAAATGATGGAGAGCAGCTTGGCCAGCTCAGCTACCAGCTCTCTCAGCACCCTGGGATGGATCCCATTTGGTCCCGTGGACTTGTGGGTGTCCAGGTGGCTCAGCAGGTCCTGAACTAATTCTTCATGGATTTCCAGGGCAACACACTGCTCCCTGACCCCATCCCCCAGTTCAAGAGGCCTCTTGCCCTGAACTCCTCCCTCCTTACTGTTGAAAACTGAGGCGAAGAAGGCATTCAGGACCTCAGCCTTTTCTTCGTCATCAGTTATAGTGTTCCCCTCCTGGTCCAGTAAGCAGTGGAGGCTCTTCTTGCCCTTCTTTTCAGAATTTATAAATTTACAAAAGTGCTTTTTATTATCCTTCACAGAGGTGGCAGCCTAAGTTCTAGCTGGGCCTTAGCCTCTCTAATTTTTCTCCTACATAATCTGGCTACCTCCTTAAACACGTCAGGAGAAGCCTTCCCCTCCTTCCAGAGGTGATACACCCTCTTTTTTTCCCCCAGTTCCTTCAGGAGCTGTTTGCTCATCCAGGCTGGTCGCCTTCCCCGCCGGCTCATCTTTCGGCACATGGGAACTGCCAGCTCCTGTGCCTTCAAGAGCTCCTGTTTAAAGTAGGTCCAACCATCCTGGACCCCTTTGTTCTCAAGGACTGCTGCCCAGAGGACTTTGGAAATAAGTTTCTTAAGCAAATTGAAGTTTGCCCTCCGAAAGTCCAAGGTGTGGATTCTGTTATAGTTCCTCCCTACCTCCCTGCATATTGAAAACTCCACTATCTCGTGATTACTACACCCCAGGCAGCCTCCCACTGTCACATCTCCTACCAGCCCTTCTCTGTTGGACAGCAGCAGGTCAAGCTGAGCTTGATCCCTAGTAGGCTCACTTAACAGCTGGGTCATGAAGCTGTCCTCCATGCACTCTAGAAACCTCCTGGACTGCCTCCTCTCTGCTGAATTAAGTTCCCAGCAGATATCTGGCAGGTTAAAGTCACCCACAAGGACAAGATCTGATCTTGAGACAGCCTCCAGCTGTTTGTAAAATATCTCATCTGCTTCCTCATCCTGGTTGGGTGGTCTGTAACAGACTCCAACCAAGATGTCAGATTTATTAGTCCTCCCTCTGATTTGATCTTGAATTTTTGCTGACATCTTCAGACAAGAAGAAAGAATGCTGAATTTGGTTGCCTTTCTGCTTGTAATGTAAGGGAATAAAGCAACTTTGCCTGATGTGGTATAACTTTATTTAATATTTACTAATGTACTTTTACTGCGTTTATTTCAGTTATGTTTTTTAAACTGAATGGCAGAGGAAATTGCAGACACCATGACTGAGATTACTTATGATTCACAATTACAGAATACAGTTATGTCTCATACACCTGATGCCACCTCTTTATAGTTGAAATGCAGGTTAAATTTGACGTACAATAATTTTGAAGCTTTTTGGTTTGTGGTGTTGAGTTTTGAAATTTTTAATGGAATTTTTTTGGATGTTTTGTAATTACTGAAATACAGTTTATCCCTTATTCTCATACTTTTATTTTGCTATATATGGTGTATGTAACTATCAAGATATGCTATGTTTTGTTAGAAAGATTGGGAATTTCACGATGTCTTCTTGTTTCCCTTTTACATTAGCTGTTGCTATGCTGTTTTAGTAGCTTTAGGAAGTAGTTTAGTTTTGGCACAAAAAAAGAATAGTGCCAGATGTAGAAAATATTTAGAAGTGAGTAGTGTAGCAGTACTTTAACATGGCAACACTGCCTTTGTGGACACAGTGTTCCTGCAGTGGAATGTGTTCATTGCCTAGCTCAGTGCAGCACCGTTCTGGAATGATGGCATGTGGTACAGTACAAGACTTGCTTTTCAGGTTACAGGCGAAGTCATTCCCTCCCAGATCTTCTCAAACTTGTGCATTTAGAAGCACCCTACCAATGAATGATCTCCCTTCTTCCCAATCCCTGTGTGTCACAGATCCAGTTTTTCCCAGGTTGTGTAATCTCCAGATGTCATTGTAGCAGAGTATGCTGCCAGCCAGACTTAGTGAACACTCTTCATTCACACAGTGAATGCACCCAGAATTCATGCAGATGGCTCCTGTAAGCAATGCCAGTCTCTGAGAGTGTCTGAGTTTAGCCAAAGTGCTGTGTATTTAACTTGGGTTTTCCGAGCCTTGGGCATTACCAAATACAGCATTTTTGTAAAAGTTGCCATAGAAGTTAAACAGTTTGCCAGGGTTGTAAAGTTCACCATAAAATGTAGCACGTGGTGAAATTCTAGAATTTAGAGCTTAGGCTGCCACAGCTGTTAAGGAAAATAAAAAATGTTTCTATAAATACATTAATGGCAAGAGAAGGGCCAAGGACAGCCTCCAGTCCTTATTAGATAGAGAGGGGAACATAGTGACAAAGGATGAGGAAAAGGCAGAGGTGCTTAACACCTTCTTTGCCTCAATCTTCACTAGTGGGACAGGTTGTCTCCAGGACAGCTGGACTCCTGAAGTGGCAGATGGAGTCAGGGCCCAGTATAGTCCCACTCTAATCTAGGAGGAAGCAGTAAGGGACCTGCTGAGCCACTTGGATCCTCACAAGTCCATGGGACCGGATAGGATCCATCCTAGGGTGCTGAGAGAGCTGGCAGCTGAGCTGGCCAAGCCACTCTCCATCATTTATCAGCAGTCCTTGCTCACTGGAGAGGTCCCTGAAGACTGGAACCTGGCCAAGGTGATGCCCATCCACAAGAAGGGTCGAAAGGAGGAGCCAGAAAACTACAGACCTGTGAGCCTGACCTCAGTGCCAGGCAAGGTCATGGAACAGGTCACCTTGAGTGCCATCACAAAGCACCTCCAGGATGGCCAAGGGATCAGACCCAGCCAGCAGGGGTTTAGGAAGGGCAGGTCCTGTCTCACCAACCTGATCTCCTTTTATGATCAGGTTCCTGCCTGGTGAATGTGGGGCAGGCTGCCTGGACTTCAGCAAAGCCTTTGATGACACCATCTGCCACAAGAAGCTCCTGGCCAAGCTGACAGCTCCTGCCTTAGACACATTCACTCTGTGCTGGGTCAAGAACTGTCTGGATGGCTGAGCCCAGAGAGTGGTGGTGAATAGTGCCACATGCAATTGGCAGCTGTCACTAGTGGTATTCCCCAAGGATCAGTGCTGGGCCCAGTCCTGTTCAGCATCTTTATTGATGATCTGGATGAGGGGATTGAGTCCAGCATCAGTAAGTTTGCAGATGACACCAAGCTAGGAGCAGGTGTTGATCTGTTGGAAGGTAGGAGAGCCCTGCAGAGGGACCTGGCCAGGCTGGATGGGTGGGCAGTGGCCAGTGGGATGAGGTTGAAGAAGGCCAAGTGCAGGGTTCTGCATTTTGGCCACAACAATCCCAAGCAGCACTACAGGCTGGGGACGGAGTGGCTGGAGAGCAGCCAGGCAGAAAGGGACCTGGGGGTACTGGTGCATAGTAGGCTGAAGATGAGCCAGCAGTGTGCCCAGGTGGGTAGAAGAGCCAATGGCATCCTGGACTGTATCAGAAACAGTGTGGCCAGTGGGCCGAGGGATGTTATTCTTGCCCTGTACTCAGCACTGGTCAGGCCACACCTTGAGTACTGTGTCCAGTTCTGGACTCCTCAATTCAAGAGAGATGTTGAGATACTGGAACATGTCCAGTTAAGGGTGACAAAGCTGGTGAGGGTCCTGGAGCACAAACCCTATGAGGAGAGGCCGAGGGAGCTGGGGTTGTTTAGCCTAGAGAAGAGGAGGCTCAGGGGTGACCTCATTGCTGTCTACAACTACCTGAAGGGAGGCTGTAGCCAGGTGGGGTTGGTCTCTTCTCCCAGGCAACAAGCAATAGAACAAGGGGACACAGTCTGAAGTTGTGCCAGGGGAAGTATAGGATGGATGTTAGGAGGAAGTTGTTGGCAGAGAGAGTGATTGGCCTTGGAGTGGGCTGCCCAGGGAGGTGGTGGAGTCCCTATCCCTGGAGGTGTTCAAGAAAAGCCTGGCTGAGGCACTTAGTGCCATGGTCTGGTTGACTGGATAGGGCTGGGGGATGGGTTGGACTGGATGATATTGGAGGTCTCTTCCAACCTGGTTGATTCTATGATTCTGGGGTCCCATATATAACTATCTGTGAGTGGTTATCCTGTTGGAGAGATGCACTGGGCTATCTCACTTGGGTTTTACACTGAAATTGTTTTAATTCTTAAACTCTCAACAGTGAATAAACACATTTAGATTGGTGTGAAAGACTGCATTAACTTCAGAGATCATTTGTAACAGGTTTTAAGTGTAGTACTTGATAGAGGTTGTGCAGAAGTTATCCATTGGTGTTCGTCTTGCAATTTCATTACCTGTACTCAGCTATTGTTGGCTAATAAGTGTTGCAGTTTTGGGGTTTTGACTTTTCGTGTTTGTTTTTATTTTTTCTTTCTAAGTGTTTGGAAAGCATACTTAAGCCAAGCATTCTGAGGTGTCATAACAAAATCAAGTGTGAATCTTCTGGTTGGCTCTATGCTGCAGTAACACTCTTCCTCTTAAAACAAAACCAGACCTGATTTATGCAGTATAAAGTCAGAGTAGCTCAAGAAAGCAGAAGAATTTCACAGTGGTGGTCATTTCTGAAGAGGAAAGAGGGTTTAAAATATGTAATGATATTTGTGAGCTGTGGGAGTGCAGAATGCGCAAGAGTTGTGGCGTGCGGGTGGAGAGCCATGGGAAAGGATGTGAGGAGAAATAAACAACAGGCATATCCTTGTAATAATAGACCTTGGTTCTCACATACAGCTGGCCACCTTATCTCAGAAGGGGTAGATAACGGACCTCGCTAACGAGGATAACAAGGCATGGACTTATGCAGATGTGGTGGGTCATCCCTGACTAATTATGCTAATGTGTAGGCCTATGCTCTGCTGGCTGAGTGTATAAATTTGGGCTGTCATGATCAATAAAGGGCTTCAGCATAATTCATATTTGAATCGTTCTGAAGACTCAGGCGGCTCGCCTGGACCATACTGGTTTATGGGCCTGTTTACCGTTGGTGCCTGCCAGCAAGCGTAACTAGCAGGCAACACGGCCTGCAACATCTGGGTCCCTGCCTGCAGCTAGCTCATATCGAGTCCTCTCGGCAGTACCCTGATCCTCCCACCTCCGCTGGCTTCATGCAACAGCAGTGTGCTGTCGTGTTGATGTTTTAGTTGGTTGCTGTGGTTGGGGGGGGTTTTCCATACTGTTCAAGATTAAACTACTACTGTGTTAAAATTCTTTCTTAGTTACAGCAGGGCAACAAATACTTTGAGTAATGAAAATTTGCTTAATGGCTTTTATTCAGTAGTCTTATTAATGCAACTCAACATCCCGTTGGCTTTCTGTGGTAGCAAAGTGTGGTGCTTTGGGCGTTACCTGCCTCCCCTCCCTGACTTTGGAAGTCACCCAGACTAGACTCAGACGGATCTGAAAATTTGAATGAAGCTTATATTTACAGCTAAGCAGAATAGACAAGCAGATAGTTACAGTATTTACATTAATATACAGAAATATACAAGATAAAAGGTAATACAGAAACACAACAGCCCTCCCAGAAACCTGAGTCCCCAGGAGGGGCTTTCAACAGCCCTTCCACCTTCTCCCACCCCTCTACCTTACCCCAGATGTTGCCTCGTGCCCCAAGGAAGAACAGAGGTTGGCCAGGGGGATTAGGAAGCAAGTGGATTAATCAGAGAGACGGAGGGTGAGGTTAGAGAGAAATGCAGCTCAGGCAAAGAGCGACTCCCTTATCTATGTTTGTATTCTTGTTCTTACACATCCTGCAAGCCTATGAGTGAAGTAGACATCACCCTTGTTTCTCTTTCACAGCCTGCAATCTAGTTCTCCTCACCAAAACATTCTAGCTAGCTTCAAACTAGCACACAAAGCAAGCCAACAGGATCATGAGTTGCATTAATAAGGATATTGCAAGCAGGGACAAAGATGTCATTCTCCCACACAGTGCTGGTCAGGCTGCACCTTAAGTACTGTGTACAGTTTTGGTTCCTGCTGTACAAGAATGGTGTAGACAGGCTGGAAGGGGTCCAGAGAAGGGCCACAAGAATGATCAGAGGACTGGCATGCCCGTCATATGAGGAAAGGCTGAGAGATCTGCATTTGTTAAGCCTTGAGAGAGGAAGGCTTAAGGGGAGGCCTTCTGACCATCTACAAGTACACAAAGGGTGGCTATCGTGGGGAGGGAGACTCCCTTTTTACAAAGAATCACATGGCAAAGACCAGGGTTAATGGGCACTGATAGCTACTGGGGAGATCCAGACTGGATAGTGGAAAAATTTAATTTCCCCATTCAAACTATTAAGACATTGGAATGAACTCCCAAGGAAGGTAGTGGATTCTCTTACATTGATTAGACAGTTTCAAGGCCCAACTTGACAGGGTACTGGGCCGTCTCATTTAAGCTATATTCTTGCCCTGAAAGATGGGACCAGATGACCTGATAGCACTTTATGATGCCATAACTGAATGGGTAGATTCAGAGAAACCAGTGGATGTAGTCTACCTTGCCCTTAGCAAGGCCTTTGACACCATCTCCCATGACATTTTAGTGAGCAAGCTGAGGAAGTGTGGGATGGAAGAGCGGACAATGAGGTGGGTTAGGAACTGGTTGCAAGAGAGAGTTCAGAGGGTGGTGATCAACGGTGCCAGGACCAGCAGGAGAGCTGTGACTAGTGGTGTCCCCCAAGGATCAGTGCTGGGGCCAGTCCTGTTCAACATCTTCATCAGTGACATTGATGAGGGCACAGACAGACAGAGTCTGCTCAGCAGGTTTGCTGATGACACCAAGCTGGGAGGCTTGGCTGATAGAGCTGCAGGCTGTGCTGCCACCCAGAGAGCCCTGGGCAGACAGAGCTGGGCACAGAGGAACCAGATGAGGTTCAACAAGGACAAGTGCAGAGTCCTGCTTCTGAGGAGGAATAATAAACTGCACCAGAACAGGCTGGGAGGTGACTGCTGGAGAGCAGCCCTGTGGAGGGGGTCCTGGTGGCTAACAAGTTCCCCATGGCACAGCAATGTGCCCTTGTCGCCAAGAGGGCCAATGGGATCCTGGGGTGTGTTAGCAGGAGTGTGTCCAGCAGATCAAGGGAGGTTCTCCTCTCCCTCTGCTCTGCCCTGGTGAGACCTCATCTTGAATCCTGTGTTCAGTTTTGGGCTCCCCAGTTGAAGAGGGACAGGGACCTGCTGGAGAGAGTCCATCAGAGGGCTACGAGGATGAGTAGGGGACAGGAGGGCATGGCTGATGAGGAGAGGCTGAGGGCCCTGGGGCTGCTTAGTCTGGAGAAGAGAAGGCTGAGAGGGGATTTGATAAATGTTCCTAAGTATCTGAGGGCTGCCAGAAGGGGGGGGACAGACTCTGCTCACTGCTCCCTGGGACAGGACAAGGAGCAATGGGTGTAAATTGCAGCACAAGAGGTTCCAGCTCAACACAAGGGGGAGCTTCTTTACTTGTAAGGGTCCCAGGGCACTGGCACAGGCTGCCCAGAGAGGTCGTGGACTCTCCTCTTCTGGAGCCTTTCCAGGCCTGTCTGGATGTGTTCCTGTGTGATCTGTGTTAGATAGGATTGTCCTGCTCTGGCAGGGGGTTTGGACTGGATGATCTCCTTGGGTCTCTTCCAACTCCTAATATCCTGTGATCTTTGAGGTCACTTCCAGCCTGGTATTCTGTGAATCTTTCTGATAAGTTGGAATTTGAATACAAGTTTTTAAAGTGTTCTTCTCTGGGAAGAAATCTGAGTGATACGGGGTTGTCATCTGTAGTTGCTCTTTTACCTGATTCAGGCCACACAGTTTTGCGCTGTGACTGCTGATGTAATCCTAACCGTTTGTGCTTGATTTAAGTTGCGTATTTCAGTGAGGCATCAGTATTGAAAGTTTTCTAAGTGATGGATGATTTACCATATTATTTATCATTTTATCAGTTGATAGCTACATATGTCTGTAACACTCTACTTCTTTTATAAATGCAGGGATTCTGATATTGTAGTATTTTAATTTATTTTTTTTTTGCTTTCTGCTCGTGGAAACTATTCACTGAGTACATTTTACTTCATTTGGACACCATCTCAAGAAGCTGAAATTCTTGCTGAGCTTGATTTCTGAACTCGCCATAGCTGTGTATGATACCTGTGCATTACACACATATTTGTCATTGTGGAGATTATTCAAATAACTGTAATATATCAGCTGCTTAATGGCCAGTGTTTATTTATCTTCAACTGGATGAACTAGTTGTGTCCTTTAATTCTTGGAGGATTTTTTTTTCTTGGTAAAAGCAGTAAATTCAAGCTTTGTATATTCCTGTAGCTTTAATTAAAAGAAACTCTCTGACCTGTGATTCAGAAATCTTCAGTTCTAATTTAATAATTCTTTTTGCACATACTGTTTATTTAAAATAAAAGGCAAAACAAGCAACACCAAAAAAATCTCACAAACCTCAACCAATTCTTAAGGTGCTCTTCACTGGTTCAATATGCTCCCACATCGAAAGAACTTGATGAGCCTTTTGAAGATTGTGATCACATGAATTCATTTTATTAAGGGCTGATGAATATGATTGAGAAGGTGATTACTTTGGTAGAATGCACTGGTGCCAAAATCTTCCAAGTAGTATAACCATGAGAAGAGTTATTATTTTTTTATTAAGAAATTCAGAGCTTCTGCATATCTTTGTGTGTAACCATATGAAAAAAGTGTACCTAAACTTCAGAAATATCAAGCTCTGCAGACTGCCCCCAAGCTAACCTGCTCCATCAGTTTCCCTGGCACTGAGGTCAGGCTGACAGGTCTATGGTTCCCAGATTCCTCCATCCGACCCTTCTTGTGGATGGGGATCATGTTGGCCTTTTTCCAGTCTCCTGCGACCTCTCCGGTGAGCCAGGACTGCTGGAAAATGATGGAGAGCAGCTTGGCCAGCTCAGCTGCCAGCTCTCTGAGCACCCTGGGATGGATCCCATCTGGTCCCATGGACTTGTGGGTGTCCAGGTGGTTCAAGCAGGTCCTGAACTAATTCCTCATGAATTTCCAGGGCAACACACTGCTCCCCGACCCCATCCCCCAGTTCAAGAGGCCACTTGCCCTGAACTCCTCCCTCCTTACTGTTGAAAACTGTGCTAGTTTGAAGCAGGCTAGAATGTTTTGGTGAGAAAAAGTAGATAATTGGCTGTGAAAAGGAAAACAATGGTTGTGTCAACTCCCCTCACAGTCTCGCTGAGATTTATGGGAGCAAGAAGGGAAAACATTAGATAACACTTTCGCCATTTTGTCTTCACTTTCTGGCTGGGTTTGGACGGAGCTGCATCTCCCTAACCTCAATGCCACTAACCTTGCTTCTTAACCTCTTGGCTGAACCTCTTTTCTTCCTAGGACTGGGGTAAGGTTGAGAGGGGCAGGGGGAAGGTGAGGGGTGGTTGAGAGCCCCTCCTGGGGACTCAGGTTTCCGGGAGGGGAGTTGTGTTTCTGTATTATTTTTAACTTGTATATTTCTGTACATAACTGTATATACTGTAAATAGCTGCTTGTATATTGTGCTGCTGTAAATAAATAGCTTCATTTATATTCCCAGAGTCCGGCTGAGTTAGCTGGGGTACCTTCTAAAGTGTTGGGGGGCGGGTAAGAGCCAAACCACCACAAAAACTGAGGCGAAGAAGGCATTCAGGACCTCAGCCTTTTCTTCGTCATCAGTTATAGTGTTCCCCTCCTGGTCCAGTAAGCAGTGGAGGCTCTTCTTGCCCTTCCTTTTAGCACTGATACATTTATAACAGTGCTTTTATTGTCCTTCACAGAGGTGGCAGCCTAAGTTCTAGCTGGGCCTTAGCCTCTCTAATTTTTCTCCTGCATAATCTGGCTACCTCCTTAAACACGTCAGGAGAAGCCTTTCCGTCCTTCCAGAGGTGATACACCCTCTTTTTTTCCCCCAATTCCTTCAGGAGCTGTTTGCTCATCCAAGCTGGTCGCCTTCCCCGCTGGCTCATCTTTCGGCACATGGGAACTGCCAGCTCCTGTGCCTTCAAGAGCTCCTGTTTAAAGTAGGTCCAACCATCCTGGACCCCTTTGTTCTCAAGGACTGCTGCCCAGGGGACTTTGGAAATAAGTTTCTTGAGCAAACTGAAGTTTGCCCTCCAGAAGTCCAAGGTGTAGGTTTTGTTGCAGTGCCTCCCTACCTCCCTGCATATTGAAATCTCCACTATCTTGTGATCACTACACCCCAGGCAGCCTCCCACTGTCACATCTCCTACCAGCCCTTCTCTGTTGGACAGCAGCAGGTCAAGCTGAGCTTGACCCTTAGGTAGGCTCACTTAACAGCTGGGTCATGAAGCTGTCCTCCATGCACTCTAGAAACCTCCTGGACTGCCTCCTCTCTGCTGAATTAAGTTCCCAGCAGATGTCTGGCTGGTTAAAGTCACCCACAAGGACAAGATCTGATCTTGAGACAGCCTCCAGCTGTTTGTAAAATACCTCATCTGCTTCCTCATCCTGGTTGGGTGGTCTGTAACAGACTCCAACCAGGATGTCAGATTTGTTAGTCCTCCCTCTGATTTTAACCCATAAGCTCTCAACCCCTTCGTCCCTCGCCTCAAGCTCTGTGGCAAGGAGTGACTCCCTAATATACAGAGCCACTCCTCCTCCTCTTCTCCCTTGCCTATCTCTCCTGAAGAGGATATATCCCGCCAGTATAGCACTCCAGTCGTGCCTGTCATCCCACCAAGTGTCTGAAATGGCAACTATATCATAGTCACCCTGGTGGACCAGGACTTGCAGTTCCTCCTGCTTGTTACCCAAGCTGTGTGCATTGGTGTAGATGCACTTCAGCTGGGCTCTGGGTTCCTCAATTGTCCCTAGTTTCCTTCCCACTCTCTCCTTCTCAGAGAGAGTAATTGCCTCACCCACCCCCTTCATATCTAGTTTAAAGCCCACCTAATGAGCCCTGCCAACTCCATTGCCAGGACTCTCCTGCCCCTCCTAGACAACTGCACCCTATCAGGATCAAGCAGGTCTGGTGCAGTAAAAGTTCCCCCTCCGCAACACCACGGGCGTCAAAGAACCCAAAGTGCCTCCTCTCACACCATCCCTTGAGCCAGTTGTTGAAGTCATAGGTTCTGCTGTTCCTCTCTGTGAACTCCCTTGCCACAGAGGGAACTGAGCAGAACACCACTTGTGCTCCTGCCCCATCTATCAATTTCCCCAGGGCCTTTAATTCCTTTTTAATTGCCCTGGTGCCCTTCTTCTCGATCTCATCCCTGCCAGCCTGTATTACCAGCAAGGGGTAATAATCAGAGGGCCGGATTAGGTTTGGGAGTCTCCTGGCGATGTCCCTAACCCGGGCACCAGGAAGGGAGCAGACCTCCCTGTGACATGGGTTGGGACTACAGATTGGTCCCTCTGTCCCCCTCAAGACGGAGTCCCCAACAACTATGACTCTTCTCTTTTTTTTTGTTTCTTTGTGGAGCTGGTAACCACAGTTGGTGGGGACTGCTCCACCCTAGGCGTCATCCCAGCTGGATGCTCCTCAGCCCTCCCATCCTCCCTGCCCTCTGCATACAGCGCCTCATACTTGTTGTGCAACGGCAGAGGAAGAGGAGGAGAGGGCCGGGGTGGATTTCCCTTACTACCCCTGACAGGGATCTGTACCCATCCCTCACTGTTTCCAGGGGCAGTTTCCTTAGCAGGGGTGATCTGCAGTGCCTGTTCCCACAGATCCAGCTCCCTTTCGTTCTCCCTTCTCGTTGTGTTTACTACACTGACTAGTATGTCTTGCCGTTTCCTTATAATCCTCATTAATGCCCCTGTGCTCTGCAGTTTCACTTGAGGATCATTAGCATTTTGATTTGGGGGCTATATGGTCCTGGCTTTCTGCAAAACTGTCACAGCACTTTTTTCCAAGGTAGTACTCTTTGTGGAAAATGCACGAATCTCATGGTCTAGGTGTGCTCTCATGCTCTCGTGTTCCAGGTGAGGGGCCTGGAACACAAACCCTATGAGGAGAGGCTGAGGGAGCTGGGGTTGTTTAGCCTAGAGAAGAGGAGGCTCAGGGGTGACCTCATTGCTGTCTACAACTACCTGAAGGGAGGCTGTAGCCAGGTGGGGTTGGTCTCTTCTCCCAGGCAACAAGCAATAGAACAAGGGGACACAGTCTGAAGTTGTGCCAGGGGAAGTATAGGATGGATGTTAGGAGGAAGTTGTTGGCAGAGAGAGTGATTGGCCTTGGAGTGGGCTGCCCAGGGAGGTGGTGGAGTCCCTGTCCCTGGAGGTGTTGAAGCCAAGCCTGGCTGAGGCACTTAGTGCCATGGTCTGGTTGACTGGATAGGGCTGGGGGATGGGTTGGACTGGGTGATCTTGGAGGTCTCTTCCAACCTGGTTGATTCTATGTTGTAATAGAAGGACTTCACTGAAGTATGGAAGTAGCTTGTAGGTGTGGAGAAATAGGTTGTTAGGCATCCCTGTAAAAGTCAGGAATTGACAACCTACTGACGGAGACACCTGAAGCACAAAATGAATTTACAAGCATGCAGCAGCTTCTAACAAATGAAAGAAGGTGTAACATGTGAAAACAGCTTTCCTATGGGTAATGCTTTAAGGAATGAGAAGTTATATGAGCAATTATAGTTCTTATCATAGAGGATGATAATGCCACGAGCATCTGCGCTGGTGAGCTGTGTTGTCTCCTACTATAAGACTTAAAAATTAACTTTTCATTGTTGAGAGATTTAGTATTGTAATGAGTTTTGTTGATGTCATCAGCTCAATGAATAACTTCTTATTTATTACTAGTTTGAATACAAAGTGCATCTAAGAGCAGAAAGAGTTCTGAAGTGACAATTCTGCCTCATCAGAATTAAATTGAAAGTGAAGACAAGAAATATAACTTTTTTTTGTTAGCAGTTATGTGCTGGTTTTGGCTGGAATAAGTTAATATACTCATCTTCCTAGTGTCTGCTAAAATGCTCTGATTTTTGGATTTAGTGTAAGAGTGGTGCTGACAACATACTGGTTTAGTTGTTGCTGAGCAGAGCTTACACTAAGTCAAGGACTTTTCAGTTTCTGATGCTGCTATGCCAACTGGGGCTACACAAGAAGCTGAGAAGGAAACATAGAAAGGACAGCTGACCAAAAAAAACCCAAAAAGGGTGTTCCATACCATACAGCGACATGTCCAGTATATAAACTGAGAGTAGTAGGTTGGAGTGCCATGACTTGGAATAGATTGGTCCAGTGAGTGCAGAGCACCCAAGTAATTGGGTATTACTTGTTATGTGTATTCTATCCTGTTGAACCACCTTTATCTTGACCTCATTGAGCTTTATTTTTCCCTCCTCTGATTCTCTCCTGCTTCCCATGGGGGGAGGGGAGCAAGAAAGTGGTTGTGTCATGCTGGGGTTAGTGTCAGGTCATTTGTTTGTAATTGAGGTATCTGAAACTTTTCCTCAACGTTATTATAAGATAAATTTTGCCTAAATCTGTTTCTGGATACTATTTAGTTAGAGAGAAAGATCAAAATCAGATATGTAACTTCAGCATTGTTGAGACCTTTGGGTATGATTTGCTGGTTGTTAACTCTATTGATACCAGTTATGAATGCTGCTTGGTGGAGAAGTATAGTGTATGTTGGGCAACAAGTCTCACTTAAGAGGAAGGAAGTTTCGTATTTGAATAACTCTTAGCTTTCCAGTGTTATGATTATTGGATTTTTGTTGTTGGTTTGGGATTTTTTTGTGTTTTTGTTAGTTTGTTCTTTTCATGAGAGCTGGGTAGTTCTTCATAACTTTTATCTTAGTTTAGTTAGTTTTTGTGACGTTTCAGGTAGGAGACGCTACCTATAGAACGATGAAGCTATGCAGGTGAGTCCTCCTCAGTCTTTCTGGGCTAGCCCTTTCAACAGGGAGGATGGAAGAGAACACTACCTGTACTCCCACTCCCTTGACCAGTTGACTGGAGGCTCTGAAGTCTTTCTTGATAGCCTTCAGTTTTCTTCTTTCAAGGTCATCATTACCTATCTGGAAGGTTAATAGTGGGTAGCAATCTGTGGGCTGTACCAGGGAGGGAAGCCTTCTTATCACATCCTTGACCCATGCCCCAGGAAGGCAGCAAGCTTAGCTTCCCTTTGTGGGTCAGATCTGCATATTAGGCCTTCTGTTCCCACCAGAAGGGAGTCTCCTGTAACAATGACTCTCCTCTTTTTTTCTGATATAAGGTGTTTGTATGCTGAGCTTGGGCTTCCTTAATATTGGGAATTCTTCCAAGGCAGGCGATTCATCTTCCTCGTTGACCAGCTGCACTTGCAGGACATCAAACCCCTTCTGCAAGAGCCCTTGAGGGGCTCTGGTAATAACTGAAGCAGCCCTCATACCACAGCAGGTGGGAACTTGTTGCCACAGCTTCCTGGTGAAGAGGTGAAGGGAGGCAGACAAGGCAGGAGTTTGTTTACTGCCTTGACCATGGACTTGCCTCCCCTCCCTCTTTTCCTTTTGGTTACTGGCTTTAGTTTTTGGTTCATCTTCTCACCATTTATCTCTGGTGGTCTGTTTTTTGTTACAGATGTAGAAATTAAAAGAAATTGAAGAAGTAATGTACTGCAGATTTAATGAGTGGTTTAATCCCATTGTCTATGATGTGCAATGGTAATGAGTTAAAGGTTAGCTGGGTGCGTTCTCTTAATGATCGCCTTTTAAGAATTGGTGTCTAATGTTTATGGTTCAAATTAACATTCATCAAAATGAACAGTACTTTTTGCAATAACCTTTTCTCTTAAGAACAAGGAAGCCTCTGCAAGCAATTATTTTTTTCTAGAAAATTATTCTGGTCTGTTCCATGGGAAAGGAGTATTCTGTGCTATATGTATAAGCTCCCTGGAACCTCCTGACTATATTTACAGAAATTGAAAAGTGCATGAAATGCAAAGTGATGTATATGAGGGGTAAAAATATATATATATGATGATAAAATAGTGGTTCAGTTGAAAATAATAGCATAAAAATGCCAGTTGCCAGCAAGATGATTGACCACGCAGCATTTTTTTGTTCACATCCATGTGTGTCTTTTTTAAACATCATTTGTTAAAAAAACATTTCTGCAGTTTATTTGCAGAAAAGTTGGAAGCAGAGGAATTCCACGGTGAAAGGAGTGGTGGGGAAGAAGGGGAGGCGAAAGAGGGGGGAGAAAAGGAGTGGCAATAATGGTGTCAAACTCCCTTTGTGTTGTCTGTGTGTTTGTGTACTACTGCTGAGTGATGGGAAGTTTCTACTAGCAGCCTGCACAAAATTGTGTTAGTTAGCATTTTAATGTGGCCATATTGCTTTCATGGTAATTGTGATCTCTTAAAAGTGTGTACTTTAGTGTAGTTTTACACTGAAAGCTTATAGTATGTCTAGATTGTTTTCTTGCCGAACAGCTTTCTAACTTCAAATTTTGAACTTTGAAAAAAGTAACAATTCTTCCTTATGTTTGTGTAGGGGAAAATGCAGTGTTTCACTTCTGAATGAGACAGAATCTGTGTTGTCGTATCTGGAGAAAGAGGTAATGTGTGGCATCTATTTGGGTCAATACTGAGATAGATTTATGTGATCTTTTACAGCTGTCTTTTTAGTAAATGGAAATCCTTAATGATAGAATAATTCTGTTGTTGAAAACACTGATTTGAGGAAGTGAATAAAAAAGTTGACACTATAAAATGGCTTCATTATAAATATGGTTATGGAAGAGTATGGTTATGAAAGAATTTCCCTCCATCTTTGTCCATTGACAGAGAGAGCAAGAGAGGCTTCTGTAGAGAGTAACTTATCATAGAAGTTTAATATTAAGGGTTCTGAATTACTGTATAGAAAGTACCTCCTCACCTTTAATTTCCTGTGGAAGGAATTTAGGGTGTTTAGCTTTACCAAACAGCAAAAAAAAAAAAAAAATCCCCAAGAATTTGAAGCACAATTGTACTGCATGGTGCCTTCAAAACAATCACTTTTTTCTTTGGAGTGTCTTGAAATCTCATCAGGCAGATGATGGGTTTTGACTGGAATTAACATGTCATTCTCTAAAGGTTTCTCCAGGACTGATAGTCATAGAGTCGTAGAATGGTTTGGATTGTAAGAGACCTTAAAGATTATCTAGTTCCAACCTCCCTGCCATTGACAGGAATGCCTACTAGCTTTCTCAAGGCCCTGTCCAACCTGGTCTTGAACACTTCCAGAATTGGAGCCTTCACAATTTCTCTGGGCAATTTATTCCAGTGTCTCACCACCCTCATGGTGAATAATTTCTTTCTAATGATTAATTTAAATCTAGCTTCTTCCAGTTTGAAGCCATTACCTCTTGTCCTGTCATTACATGCTTTTGTAAAAAGTTCCCTTCCAGCTCTAGGCCCCTTTAATGGACTGGAAGGCAACTGTATGAACTCCTCAGACTTTCTCTTCTCCAGGCTGATCTCTCTTGGCCTGTCTTCATGGGAGAGGGGCTTCAGCCCTCTAACCACCTCTGTGGCCCACCTCTGGATCTGCTGTAATAGTTCCATGTTCTTCTTGGACTAGGACACAGTACATCAGGTGGGGACTCATGAGAGCTGAGTAGAGGGGAAGAATCACCTTCCTTTACCTGTTGGACACACTTCTTTTGTTGCAGCTTAGGACACAGGTATCTTTCTGGGCTGCAAGCACACACTGTTGACACACATCAAACTTCTCATCAAACAGCGCTTCCAAGTCCTTCTACTCAGGACTGCTCCCTTTTCATTCTTCTCCCAGCCTCTATTTGTGCTTGAGATTGTCCCAGCCCAGGTGAAGAACCTTGCACTTGGCTATTTTGAACTTTACAAGGTGAACACTGGCTTACCTCTCAAGCCTGTAAAGGTTTCTCTGAGTGACATCCTTTCCCTCCAGCATGTTGACCACAACACACAGCTTGGTGTCATTCACAAACTTGCTGAGGATACACACAATACCATGATCCATCTCACTGACAGACAATCATAGCATTGTCAGGGCTGAAAGGGACCACAAGGATCATCTAGTTCCAACCTCTTTGTCATGGGTAAGGACACCTCACACTAGATCAGGATGCCCAGATCTAGCCTTGCTTTAAAAAATTCCAGGGATGGGGGCTTCTACCATCTCTCTAGGCAATCTGTTCCAGTGTCTCACCACCCTCATGGTGAAGAACTTCTTCCTAACATCCAATCTGATTCTACCCACTTCCAGTTTTGCTTCCTTCTCCCTAGTCCTGTCACTACCTGACATCCTAAAATGTCCTTCACGAGCTTTTCTGTAGGCCCCCTTCAGATACTGGAAGGCCACAATAAGGTCTCCTCAGAGTCTTCTCCAGACTGAACAGCCCCAACTCTGTGTGCTCATAGTAGAGGTGCTTCAGCCCTCTGATCATTCACGTGGCCCTTCTCTGGACATGTAAGTCTTCTGAAAGATGAATATTAGATAGTTCTTTTGGAGTTAGAATCTAGCCACGTGGAGGGACATTAATCCTAGGTCATCTAAAACATCAAGTGACCCAATGCACACACTGGGTCCTTAGACTCAGTGGTTCCAAGTTCTTTGTCCTCTTTCCCGTGGTTGCTTCTCCCCATAGCAGAAGGAGGGAGAGCAGAAAAACATGTCTCGGCAGGCCAGGACATGTTCAGGCCTATTTTGGCCTATTCAGGCCTGCCACGACAGGGACATGGAGGTGTTGGGTAGAAGGTTGGACTTGATGATCTTAGAGGTCTTTTCCAACCTGTCGCTGTTAGCATACTGCTGCTGCTGAAGTTGAGGAAATGGACTTACGGAATCCAATATGGATTGTGAATGTAAGCCGTTTAATGCATAAATCAGAAGGCTTTTATACTGTTACAGAAGGCTGTTATAGGATTACATCAGGATTACATGTTAATTTCTAATTGGTCCATGCTACACGTTGCTACATATTTTGTGGTTAAGGCATATTCGTTAGTGAATACAAAGGCATATTGAATATTGAATAAACAAAGGCATATTGAATAAACAAAGGCAGCACTCAATATAACTAGCTAGGGAGGCATCGTCCTTGCAGGGCAGGATACAGCTAACTCTAAGATATATCTATGACTATTTATTACTATGTTTCTTCTACATAGCTGTACAACACAGCATCCCTACCTGCTGTGTTCAAGTCTCTTACATATCGATTGTAAAGCAACAGCTCCTACAAAGTTTCCCACACCAACCTTAATGATAATGATACTATGTTTCAGTACATCTTTATCTTTCTTGTAATAAGAGCTCCAGAACTGGATGCAGTACTCCAGATGGAGTAGAGGGGGAGAATCATCTTCCTCAGCCTGCTGGCCACACTTCTCTTGATGCAGCGCAGAGTACAGTTGGTCTCTAGGTTGCAAGTGCACACTGGTGGCTCATGTTGAGCTCCTCATCCACCACCCAAATCCTTTTCTTCAGGGCCGGTCTCAAGTCAGCCACTGCCCAGCCTATACTGGTGCTTGGGAATGCCGCAACCTAAGTGCAGGACCTTGCACTTGGTCATGTTGAACTTCTTGAGTTTGGCTTGGACACACCTCTTCATCCTGTTAAGGTCCCTCTGGGTGGATCCCTGCCCTCCAGCTGTCAGCTCCACCACAGCTTGGTGTCGACAGCAAACTTGCTGAGGGTGCACTCAGTTCCACTGTGTCACTGATGAAGGTGTTAAAAAAGACTGATCCCAGTACTAATCCTTGAGGGACTCCACATGTCATTGGCCTCCACTTGGATGTGGACCCATTGACTGCCACAATTTGGGTGTGGTTGTCAAGCCAGTTTTTAATCCACTGAGTTGTCCATCCATCGAACCCATGTTTTACCAGTTTGGAGATCAGGATGTTGTGTGTGACAGTGTTGAAGGATTTTGCTCCATGATCTTACCAGGCACAGAGGTGAAACTGATTTGCCTATAGTTCCTTGGCTCTTCCTTCTTTCCCTGTTTGAAAATGTGGGTTGATTCCCCTTTTCCAGTCAGTGGGGACTTCCCCATACTGCCATGACTTTTGGAATTTAATAATCAGTGGTTAAGTGGCCTCATCTGCCAGTTCCCTCAGCACCTGTGAGTGTATCCCATTGGGTCCCATGGACTTGTACACTCTCAAGTTCTTCAAATGGTCATGAACCTGATCTTTGCTCACAATGGGCAGTTCCTTCTTCCAGCTACTGCCATTGTCTTGTGACTCAGGGAGTGTGGCTGGAGCCCTTGCCAGTGGAGACCAAGGTAAAGAAGTCATTGAGAACTCTGTGTCACTTGTCACCAGTTCACCTGTTTCTATCCTATTGCCCATCATAAGTGAAGATCAGGTTCATGGCCACCTGAAGAACCTGAAAGTGTTCAAGTCCATGGGACCTGGCAGGATACACCCACAGGTGCTGAGGGAACTGGCAGATGAGGTTGTTAAAACCCTCTCTATTGTATTCCAAAAGTCATGGCAGTCTGAAGTCCCCACTGACTGGTAAAGGGGAAACATAACTCCCATTTTCAAAAAGGGTAGGGAGGAGGAGCTGGGGAACTCCAGGCCAGTCAGTCTCACCTCTGTGCCTGATGAGGTGATGGAGCAGATCCTCCTGGAGGTGCTGCTGAGACAGAAGAATAGTGAAGGGGTGGTTTGGTACAGTCAGCATGGCTTCACCAAGGGCAAATCCAAAGCTTTTCTGAACAGGTCCCTTGCTGCTTGGGCTGCTTCCTTATATACTACTCATTCTAGCTGTCCTTTCTTCCAGTCCTTATAGATCTCCTTTTTGTGTGCCAGTGTGTCCAGGAGCTCCTTACTCATCTGGAAAGGTCTCCTATCATTCTTTCCTGCCTTCCTCTTTATCAGTATACTTTGTTCCTGGACACAGAGAAGGTGATCCTTGAGCACTGACCAGCTGTCCTGGGTTCCTTTTCCCTCTAGGGCATTGTCCCACAGTGCTTCGGCCATCAGATTCCTGAAGTGATCAAAGTCAGCATACCTGAAGTCAGGGGTTGAGGATCTGAAATTCTATCATTTCATGATCACTGCAGCCAAGGTTATCTCTGAACCTCACATTGGTCACCAGCCCTTCCCTATTGGTGAGAACAGGGTCCAGCATAGCACCTTTTCTTGTTGGTTCCTCTACCATTTGGATGAGGATGTTGTCATCTCTGCACTCCAGGTGGCTTGCTGTGTTGTCCCTTCAACAGATGTCAGGGTGACTGAAATCCCCCATGAGAACCAGGGCTTGTGAACGTGAAGCCACCGCTGTTTGCCTATGTAGGGCCTCATCTGCTTGCTTCTGCTGTTCAGGTGGCCTGTAGCAGACCCCTACTGTAACATCACCTTGACCTGTCTTCCCTTTAAACTTAGCCCATACACTCTGAACCAGCTCATCATCCTCCCCAGGTGGAGCTTCACCGATTCCAGCTGGTCACTGATGTAGGGGGCAACATCTCCCCTCCTGCCCTCCCTGTCCTTCCTAAAGACCTTATACCTGTCTATCCCTACATTCCAGTCATGGGAACCATCCTACCAAGTTTCAGTAATAGCCACTATGTGATGGCTTTCCAGCAAGACAGTGACCCTTAATCCATCCTGTTTATTGCCCAAGCTGCATGCATTCAGAGGCACTTCAGCTGGGCTGTGTCACCCTCTTAGGCAAATCCCCCTTGACTCCTGTGAGGTGTCTTGGTGCACTGTCCCTGGCTTGCCTCAGGGCAACAAGTTGAGAGCCCTTACTAGCACTCCATCCCTCTGCCTCTGGTGAGCACCCCTGCTGTTTCTCACAGGCCAGCATGAGATTATTAGCCCCTTCCCCCTTCAAATCTAGTTTAAAGCCCTATCAGTGAGCTCTGCCAGCTGCTGCCCCAGAATCCTCTTTGCCCTCTGGGACAAGTGCAACCAATTTGTTGCTCACAGCTCTGTAGCCTTGTATACTGAGCTCTGATTATAAAACCCAAAGCCCTGCTGATGGCACCAGTCCCAGAGCTATTAACTGACCCACTGACTCTTCCCTGTATATTCTCTTATCCATCACTGATGTCAGGTGTATGGAGGAGAATCCAACTTGAGCTCCTGATCCCTTTACCAGTTGCCCCAAGGTCTTGAAGTCTCTTTTAATTGATTGTGATCCTCTCATTGATGCATCATCACTGCCCACCTGAAATACTAGAAATGGCTAATAATATGAAGGACTCACAAGGGTGGGAATGGGCACCAGGGAGACAGCAGAGGTCTCTATGAAGCAGGTTTCATCTTCATATCAGGCCTTCCACTCCCCTCAGCAGGGAGTCAACTACAACATGACCCTTTGATTTTTCTTTTCAGGGTCAATTCTGATGGCCAGCTTAAGGTGAGTCAGCCTTGTTGGCACTTCTGGCCTTTGTGAGCCCTAGTCCTTGCTCACAAATAGAGCTTCTTATCTGGGCAAGGACACTGTAGACAGAGTGCTTCTTAAAGGAGCATGCTTGCTCGATTTGTAGCAATTGTTTTGTCTGGCAGAGAGCTGTTCCCATTGACCCTGCTCATGCAGGTTACTACAAGGAGGCTGGGGGACTTGCTGCTGAGAGATCAGATCCTCCGCTCCACTGGGAGTAGTCCCGTTCTGTTTTTGCTGAGATCATTTTGTGGAGATAATTAATTTCCATCTCACTCTCCCTGATGCTTTTCAACTTACCTCTTTCCTGAGCTCTATCACTTCATTATGAAACTCTGCCACCCAACTGAGCAGTTCAAAAACCTGCTTGCACTACACAAAACATTAGTATTGCTCCTTCAGTAAGCTGCAGCACTTCATATTGCCTACATGCCTTGCCTGTGCAAACTACTGAGCCAACTCGGAAGGGGCCCTTTGTCACCCTCTTTGGTTGTGATGTGACCCTCCCAATACAGACTTACCACACTGAAGCTGGTCACTCTGAAGGTGAGCTTACCTCGTGCTCAGTACCCTGTCCAATGGGCGGTAAACTTCCCCTGAGGCACACACAGTCATTATTTGCTTGCCCTGTGCCTGTTGGCCTGCCTGTACCAATGGCCATACTCTCCCAGCTCCCTTCCCTTGTGTGCCCTGCTCACTGCCTTCCCAGGAGCAAGAAATCTGCCAGACAGTTCTGATCCTGCTGCCTCGTGGTTTGCAAGCTGACAGCCTCTGCCAGTTTCACTGGATTTAAATCTCCTGCCGCTCCTTTGGCAATGCTCCCAGCACGTTACTGTCTCAGACACCCTTGTGAGAGATGCAGAATCGTGTGGGACCTCCCTCCCGCTTTCCCTCCCTCCCTCCCTCCCTTCTTTTCTGCCTTCAGGAGCCCCCTGTTGTCTTCCAAAGATCATGACATAGCATGGGTCTAGCTGGTGCTGACCCTGCTGCCTCACGGTTTGCAAGCTGAGCAAATTGCAAGTTAAAACACTGTTTGTCCTGTTACTGACCCCTGAGGAGTACTGCTCATTGCTCATCTCCACACAATGGTTATGTTGATTTTAGTGCAATCGTTAAGCCAATTCTGATGCACTGAGTGGCCCAACTATCAGATCCATGTCTTTCCAATGTAGAGACTAGGATATCAAGGTGTACAGTATCGAGTGCACTGCACAAATCCAGGTACACATCAATTGCTCTTCACCTGTCCATCAGTACAGTTAAACCTGTCACAGAAGGCCACCAAAACTGAAATGCAGTTTGTGCTTGGTGAAGCTCCTTGTTTTTCATGTGCATTTAGGGAGTTTCCAGGAGGATCTTCTCCACAGTATTGCTGGGCATGGAAGTGAGACTGGCTGGCCTGTAGTCTGCCTAGTTTTCCTTCTTTCCATTTTTTAGAATGGGGCTTATGTTTCTACTTTTACAGTCAGTGGAACTTCCCCAGTGTTAGGACCTCTCAAATACAATGAAAAGCAGCTTAGCAACTTAATCTGCCGGTTTCCTCAAGATCTGTGCCTTGATGCCATCGGGTTCCCTGGGCTTGTGCACCATCTAATTCAGGGGTCCTCAAACTTTTTAAACAGGGGGCTGGTTCACTGTCCTTCAGATACTATCGGGGCTGGACTATAGTTTGGTTCCAGCCCAGTCCCGGCGGGTGCTTGAGGGCTGGCGCGGATTAAGTGGCAGGAAGTGGCTGCTTGGTTCCCCCTGCAACCCCCGGCGCAGGGGATCTGTAAACACTGGCAGGCTGTAGTTTGAGGACCTCTGATCTAATTCTTTGGGTGGTCTTGAACCTGATCTTCAATTACAATGAGCATTTTTTTCCCCCCAGTTTCTGCTTTTATCTTCTGTAACTTAGGCAGTGGTTAGAGCTGTTGCCAGTGAAGAGTGAGGCAAAAAGTCATTGAGTCCCTCAGTGTTCTCTTTGTTACAGGTGACCAGGTGCCCTGTTTCCTTCTGGAGAGGACCCACATATTCCTTGGTCTTTCTTTTATCATCAGCATACCTATACAAGTTGTGATGGTTTGGGTGTTCCCCTCCCTCCACACTTTGGAAATCACCCAGACTAGACTCAGCCGACTCTGAAATATAAATGAAGCTATTTATTTACAGCTAGCACAATATACAAGCAGATATTTACAGTCTATACAGTTATAGACAGAAATATACAAGGTAAAAAGGTAATATAGAAACACAACTCCCCTCCCAGAAACCTGAGGCCCCAGGAGGGGCTCTCAACCACCCCTTCGCCTTCCTCCTACCCCTCTCAACCTTACCCCAGTCCCAGGGAAGAACAGAGGTTCGGTCAGGGGGTTAGGAAGCAAAGTGGTTTAGTCCAAACTGGAGGGTGAGGTTAGAGAGTAAGATGCAGCTCAGCCAGCAGCCCAAGTGACAGTCGTTACCTATTTTTTTATTTCTTGTTCCCATACATCTCAGCAAGCCTGTGAGTGAAGTAGACATCACCATTGTTTTCCTTTCACAGCCTGTAATCTAGTTCTTCTCACCAAAACATTCTACCCTGCTTCAAACTAGCACACAAGTTTTCCTGGTTGCTGTTGCAGTCTCTAGCCAGATTTAGTTCTGTCTGGGCTATTGGTCAAAATGGTTATGACAAAAGGACTTGCCTTCAAATGAGTGCAGGAAGTATGTCAGTATTGTTTTTCTCTATCATATTTTCTCTGGCATATTTTTTGCATTTTTCAAAGTAGTCTATATTGCAAAGTTGGTATGGTAAAGACACCTAGAAAACATGTTAAATTCAGGAAGCTGTTAACATTAATTCTACTCAGTATATTTTTGTGTATGATTCTCATCATTATTGCTCTGAAATAACTCTAAGCAATGAGAGATACTCCCTTTAGTCATTTAAAAAACTTATAGACATCTACATTATTTCAAATAAGGGTTGATGTACCAAAATTGTGTTCTATAAAAATGGATAAAGGGAGGTTAGTTTTAATATCCTAATGGAAGGCAATACACACTCAGAACCTGAATTTTAATCAGATGTTTAATCATTATGCTGTCCAAATGTCTTCTTTCTTTTAGGATGCTTTTTTTTATTCATTGGTGTATGATCCATCACTGAAAACACTTTTAGCAGACAAGGGAGAAATCAGAGTGGGGCCTAGATATCAAGCAGATGTGCCAGACATGCTTGCAGAAGGTAAATATATGATCTTTCATTAGTAAAATAAATAATAAACCCTTCATTTTGCATTATTGCTTGTGCTGACTTTGAACTAATCTAATTGGTATAGATGCAGTGAAAATATAATAGTAGGCCTGAGAAAATTGGCAGATAATATGAAGAAAGGAAGGATACTTGAGTAGTTGTTGAAAACATATTGTCAGTTTCCACTTTGTACATAACAAATTTTAGACATTCCCTGGTTTTTCTTCATTTAATCATAGGGTCTTTGATATTGGCCTCATGGAAGAAAGATGTTGAGGACCAACCCGTTTTGTAGAATAATATGTTAACAAAACAAATGAAAAATGTATTCTTTCTCTCCCTTTTAAAACAGATTGTACATAGAGAATGTGTGTTTTTATGTCTGATGGAAATCAGTATCTAAAAGTAAGACCACCTTTGTTTTGTAGCAGGGCTGAAACAAGTACTTCAAACTTTGTCGTATCTTTTAGATCATTGGTGGTTTAAAATTCTTACTTTAATCTAGCACGACTCCCCTTTTCTCTGTCTTTTGCTATGTAGGAGCTTCAGTCTTTCAAAAGCATTCTAGATTTCGGATGCTACTTATGAAGCATGAGCCACTGTTTGACATTTTCTATACTCAGTAAATTTTAATTTGAGCTGGTTTTGTCAGTGAAATATGGACTCTGAATATAGCACGAAGTAAAAAAAAAGCTTTCCTGAGAAGTATCAAGATACAGATACTGATTTCAAGAATCTTGGTATTTGTTCCTTAACAAGACAAAATTATGTGACGGGAATAGCAGAACTCCTTTTTCTTACCAGAAATTGAACGTCCAAACGTCTATTTGTGAGCTTAAATGGTATGTTTGCCCTTCATCCTGATCTGCCTTTTTTATCTGCTGTACTTTTTCTGTCATACAAAACAAGCACTATTTCTACAAGGCTTATTTAATAAACTGTATAAAATAAGAATTACTTGATTTCTGGCAAGTTACAGATTATTTTGCAATTGATGCTGTTCAGTAGCTCACTTGTGTCACTATTCTGACTCTGGTTAACCAGAAATTAACTACAGTGAGTCTTTTCCAAACTGGTTTGTGAGGTGTGCAGATCTGTTTCAGAACAAGTTTACGATTGTGATAGGATACAATGCTGTGTGTGGGAAACAAGTAATGATGCAGATATTCGTATATGCTCAAGAGTGAAAGTTTCCAAGAGGAGTAGTATCCAGGCAGTACTAACGTGTTTGTGAAGCCAATGGCTGAATTGTGTGTTGTCATGATGAACTGTGTTTGTCTACTGGGCAGGAAGGCTTTTCCTATTAGATTCTGCTGCTTTAATTACCGAAGACAAAGCCTCGTTATGGAATGGTGAATATTATCTCTGACATAAATGTTTTTCCTATAAAATTGTCACCTGATCATTTTTTTCTACTATTCCATATTATTGAAGGTTATGCTACTAGGTTTTTCTGGAGTTTCACATTCTTAATAAAATACTTAGTGAAGTGTGTGGCATATCTTTCCCTAATGGCAAATCTTTCCCTAATGGCGTGAGGACAGGGTTTTAGTCTTTGTTTTCCTCACACCCCATTAATCTGCACTTGCAGTGAATAACGCAGTCGTCTTGCTGTCTTTGGTAGGCAATGATAGTCCATCAGTTATCAGGGTTCAGAAACACCACGTTGCCCACGGATCAGCAATCTGGTAGCACACAGCACACTGCTTTGGGGCTTCAGTTGAGTTAATATGACCTTTTTTTCCAGTGCACCTGGTGGAAAAAACAGTTTGGTTTTAGGAGGATAAAAATAGTAGTTTTGAGTGATGGGTTATCTTAAATGTTTCCGTAGCCTTTTGAACTCTGAGGAATAGAAAAAGATGATTCAGCTGTATCTTTATGTAAATTAACAGTCAAAAAGTTAATCCATCAGTTGTCAAACCCTTTCACTGATGAAAGTAAATCTAAAAAATATTCAAAATCAATGTCATAAAATAGTTATGTTTGGAAAATACAGGATTGTGTGGAGATTTTTGATTCTTCATATAAATTTTTCAGCCTGTATTTTAAAAAGTGGCTAACGACATGTATGTCCAAATTATTATGCTCTAATGTATGCTTTTTTAAACTAAAAGCCTAGAGGAATTAGATTATAATAAAGGATCTATGCAACTTAAAATCAATCTTGGATCTCTTGAGAAAAATGTGGGTTTTGTAATCTAATAATGTTGTTATTAAATAGAAAGTGTTTCTAGTTTTGTGTGCATGTGGAATTTGTCTTCACATGTAAAAGAATGTAGGGGCAACAGACCTTTTTCAAGGTTATTGACAAGTGTGCTTTATAGAAAATCTCTGAAGCCATTCCTGGGGAAAAAGAACGCAGGACCCACAGTCCCTTGTTTTAAAAAGTTACTGACATAGAAATGCAATTCAAATAACTGAAGACATGCCAGTTCAGAGTAGCTTTTGTAAGACTAGTCACAACTTGACTAAAATCTGAGGAAAATTCTTTGAGCTGTGAAAGCCCTCCCACGTATTCTATAAACACGAAATTATTTTGATGTAAACACAATGATGTGTTCTCGTAGATGAAAAATGCAAGTTGCTTGCATTTCGTCTGTATTGTGATAAAAACTATTTATCGCTGTGGGCTGCTGCTCTGGTTTTTGGTGGTGGGTTTTAGAAAAAAAAATGTTTGATGGAGAACTATATACTGTGTGTGTCACTGTTAGTAGTTATTTTATTGTTAAAGAAGTGCAGTCCAAGACTTAGGCTCCTCGAAGCAGTCTTGGGCATAGAATCTCATAAAAATGAAGAATTCAGTAGAATGGTACAGTAGCTGGGTCAGCTTGAGCTGGGTGCTGTCAGAGAGGGATCCTGAACAAAGGAATGCACAGATTTCTCGGGTAGGCTATAGACTATTCATCCACCCTTCATGTGAACATGCATCTTTTGTGTGCCCATTTGTTCAGTGGTGATTTTGGTTGAGATCCTAAACCAGCTTCTGTCTTCTTATTCACTGTCTCCAGTCTGCAGGCTGTTACCTGGACTAGTTACAGCTGCTGCTGATGGTTGTAGCATTGAAGCCTCCTTATCTTTTGCTTTATGCTCGTTCTGGAGGCGCTGTTTTGACTGAGTTGGTACAGTTAAGTAAATTCAAATACACAACTTCTTGCCTAAGGCTTCAGCAAATCTAGCTAAGCAAGTACAGCTAAGCAAACAGCACACTAAAGCACACAGTATTAAAACTCTAAGTGATTAGTTCTATTTAAAACTTACTTAAACAAAACAACTGTTATCTCTTTGCAGTATCATTAAGTTCTTGTATAAATCTTGAAAAGATTCTCATCCAAACTCAAACAGCTTCTTCATAGCATACAGTTCTTCTGATGCTTCACTTTTAGATCTCTTATGAAGCACATGAACCTGTGCAGTTTTGTCCAGTTGTCAAAAATCCAGAGAATTGATTTGATTTCTCTGCTAACAGTTAACTCAAATGTCTCAACCTTGTTCTAGTTTTAAACTGATCATGTTGCCAAAGTCTTACAGACCTTTTGACTCTTAGTAGTTATCTAAAACTAGTTACAGAATCACAGAATTTTAGGAGGAAGGAATCTTGAAGATCATCCAGTCCAATCCCCCTTTCAGAGCAGGATCACCTATACAAGATCACACAGGAATGCACTCAGTGGGTTTTGAGCATCCACAGAGAGGGAGACTCCACAGCTGCCCTGAGCAGCCTGTTCCAGTGTTCTGTCACAGTAACAGTGAAAAAAAATTTCCTCACATTTGCATGAAACTTCCTATGCCTCACCTTCCACCGTTGCCCCTTGTCCTGCCATTGGGCATCACCGAGAACACCTAGGTCCCACCTCCTGGCACTCATTCCTTACATATTTATAAATATTAACGAGGTCACCTCTCAGTCTCCTCCAAGCAGCACAGCCCCAGCTCCTTGTAAGAGAGATGTTCCATTCCCTTAATAATTTTTTGTGGCTCTCTGCTGGACTCTCTCAAGCAGTTCCCCGAAGTCCTTCTTGAACTGAGGGTTCCAGTACTGTACACAATATTCCAGATATGGCCTCACCAGGGCAAAGTAGAGGAGGAGAACATTTCTTGACCTACCAACCACAGCCCTTCTCATACACCCCAGAATGGCATTGGCATTCTTGTCCATTTGCAAGAGCACATTGCTGGCTCACGGTCAACCTTCCATCCACCAGGATCCCCAGATCCTTTTCCCCTTCACTGTTTTCAGCCTGTGCTGATCTCTAAGGTGGTTCTTTTCCAGGTGCCAGACTCTACACTTGTCCCTGTTGAATTTCATTCCACTTCTTTCGTCCTAACCTTCAGCCTGTCCATGTCAGGCTGAATGGCAGGACAGCCTTCTGGTGTAGCAGCCACTGCATCTAGTTTGGTGTGCCCTCAGCCTGGGTATTAATGACTGTATTGAACAGAACTGGTACCAGTACTGACCCCTGAGGGACTCCACTAGTCACAGGCCTCCAACTAGACTCCATCCCACTGAGCACAACTCCCTGACTTCTTCCCTTCAACCAGTTCCAAATCCACCTTAGTCCCTGATCCTCCAGACCACACTGCCTCAGTTTAGCCAGAAGGATGCTGTGGGAGACAGTGCCAAATGCTTTATACTGAAATCAAGATAAACCTCGTCCACTGCTCTACCATCATCTAGCCACCTGGTGATGTCCTCATAAAAGGTTATCAGGTTGGTCAAACATGACTGCCCCTTGGTAAAACCATGCTGACTGCTCCTGTTGACCCTCTTCTCCTTGATATGCCTAAGGACAGCACCAAGGATAAGTTTCTCCATTACCTTTCTGGGGATGGAGGTGAGGCTGACAGGTCTATAGTTACCTGTGTCCTCCTTCTTACCCTTTTTGAAGATTGCAGTGATGTTTGCCCTCCTCTAGGCCCCAGGCACCTCTCCTGTCCACCATGACTTACTGAAGATGGTAGAGATTGCTCTGGCAATGCCGTGTGCCAGCTCCCTCAGTACCCACGGGTGCATGCCGCCAGGACTCTTAGATTTATGGATGTGCAGATTACTTAACTGTTCCCTAACCTAGTCCTCACCAACCAAGGAATACTCCTCCTTTGTCATGTCTTCTTCTGGGTCCTCAGGGGTTTGGGGCTCCTGAGGACAGTCTCCAGCAGCATGGACAGAGATGAAGAATGCCTTTAGAAACTCTGCCTTCTTTGTGTCCTATGTCACCAAGGCACCCACCTCATTCAGCAGAGGGCCTACATTTCCCTACATCCCTGCAGTGTGTTTGAGGGAGCCTTTTTTGTTGTCCTTGACCTCCCTTGCAAGATTGAATTCCAGGGAGGCCTTAGCTTTCCTAGTTGCCATGCTGCGTCCTCTGACAACAGTCTTGTACTCCTCCTAAGTAACCAGTCCCTCTTTCCATGATCTGTAGACTCTCTTCTTCCACCTGAATTTGCTCAACAGTTCCCTACTTAACCATGCAGGTCTCCTGGCTTATTTTCTTGGTTTCCTACTTGTTGGAATGCTCTGATCTTGAACTTGGAAGACTCTTAATTGAATATTAATTATTTGAATGCCCCCTGAAATTTGGACAATGTTGAAGCAGTTAGGATCAAAGAAGAGTAATGAAACTGAAAAGAATAAATTATTAATGCTACATATGATAGTGTCTTTGTTACAAGTAGAATTTTCCTCTGTGGCTTAAGATTGCTCTGATTTTGTTCTAGCTAAAGGCAAAATTGTAGCATATGAATGTAACTCCTCTTTATTTATTTAATGTATGTGTATGACATTTAGTAGGGACTGAAGGAAGCAGATCTGTGGGAAGGGCTCTGGGATGTTGGTGGACAGCAAAGGGATTTAAGACAGTACTGAGCCCTGGCAGTGAAGTCACCTAGCAGCATTCTGGGTTGTCACCTGGCACATAGACACTAGGTTAAGCAGAGTGACCACTGAGCATTCATTAGACCGCATCTAGATACTGGACTTAGACTTGAGTGTCCCAGTATGGGAAAGTTATTGATAGACTAGCAAAATGCTAACAGTAAGCTTTTGGAGATTCTTGAGGTGCAGTATGTTTCTTGCCCTCCGGAGGACTCCTTTCTGCTGAAGCAGAAGGCACAATTACAGAGTAAGCAGAGAACTTACTACAAAGAGGCTTTCTAGAATATTTACTCACAAATTAGAATCTCTGGATTTCTGGGGCTGCATTATAGTCCAGACAGTACCCAAAGCACTTGAAGGGGTGCTATTGGTGGTATGCTAACCATTTTTGGGCACACATCCTTCTGAGACTCTGGGCTTGGCGCAGGGACTCGCAGTGTTCTCAGGCAGACACGCTGCCTCGCTGCATGGCAGTAACGTGCTCTCTGTCGCCACGCAGGCTGCCATGAGTGCATGCTCAGGCTGGGAGCGACTTACTGCTTTCAATAGCTGTGACTTCTAGTGGCAGTAATGCAGCTTGGGGGCACTTGGCTCTCCTGCTCTTACCGCTTCTGCACAGTCTAGGCTGTCATTACCTACCGGCAGGGTTGTTCACGCTAAGGCTGGCCATGGACATCTTTTGGCAATGACTCTTGCCTATGGTGTGAAGGGCACTTAAGCTTCTGCCTTGCCAACTGAGTCACGGCAATGTTTCCAGATAGGCAAGCTTGCAGCATCAATGTCTGGTATTAAGCAGCAAGGCTAGGCAAAGTATAGCAAGGTGAGGCATGGCAAGGGAGTTGTTTTATCAGTTGCCTGAGTCTTAATTGCTCCAATGGGCAAATGAGATAAGCATGTCCATTAACTAATCAGAACAGCACATTGCCAGAACTAACCATATTAGGTAAAACCATGGGCTTGCTTTGCCCAAGTTTGAGAAAACATAGGCTTTGCATGAGGTAGGCACAAGCCATAGATATGTACCTTGTTTACCACAGGATGTGAACAGGAGCAAAGCAAGTCTGGGCAAGCCCTGATCCCTAGACTCAGTGCCACCAGGTTCTTTGTCCTTTTTCCTGTGTCTTTCCCTACTTCAGAAGAAGGAGGGAAGCAGGGGACCATGCCTGGACGTGCCAGAGCACATATTAGATAGACTTGTTGTGATGGTTTGGGGGTTACCCCGCCCCCCCCCACTTTTGAATTTGCCCCAGCTAACTCAGACGGACCCTGGGAATATAGATGAAGCAATTTATTTACAGCTAGCAGAATTTACAAGCAGCTATTTACAATATATACAGTTATATACAATTATATACAGAAATATACAAAGGATAAACACTATAAAAGCACAACTCCCCTCCCAGAAACCTAAGTCCCCAGGAGGGGCTCTCAAACCACCCCAACACCTCCCCCCGGCCCTCTCAACCTTACCCCAGTTCTCAGGAAGAAGAGAGGTGCAGCCAAGAGGTTAGGGAGCAGGGTTAGTAGGAGCAGGGTTAATGAGATGTGACCAGGTCCAAGGCAAAAGCAAGAGTGAGAAACAAAATGGAGAAAAAGTCTTTCTTCTTCCCAGAGTTCTCAGCGTAACTGTGAGAGAAGTAGACACAATTGTTTTTCATTTCACTGCCCGTTATCTAGTTCTTCTACCAAAACATTCCAGCTTGCTTCAAACTAGCACAATCCACCCCTTGTCTACTTCGCTCAGAGTATCGCTGAGAATTATCCAATCTAATCTAAACCAATATTTACACTAAAACAATATATACAAGTTCAGTTCACACTTCAATCAGATGTAGGTGATTCAAAAGCTCACAACAGGGACTCCCAGGTGATGTTGGGTTCGTGCTCACGTACTGTAGATTCTATTGTAGATTCTCTCAGTGTTGGGCGCCGATGTTACCTAGAACAGAAAAACTCCTAACAGCTTGAATTTAAACTCTCTCAGCTAAGGTTAAATTTCTCTGTGGAATACACTGGATTTCACCATTCTCCTGCATTACCCAGTATGTATGACCAGGACCTTCAGCAGAAACCACCCCTCGGACAGGTTTCCCTTCGCCCGAAGGAGAAAATACCCAAACAGTTCTCCCTAACAGATTCTTTTCACGTACAACAGGAACTTTATCACCATCTACTGTTTGGACCAAATCTGATTGTGCAGGTCCTGCTCTGTTTACAGAACCTCTACTATTTACCAACCAGGTAGCTTCTGCTAAATGTTTGTCCCAGTTTTTCAGAGTTCCACCCCCCATGGCTTTGAGGGTGGTTTTCAGCAAACCATTGTAGCGCTCAATCTTCCCTGAAGCTGGTGCATAGTAGGGTATGTGGTAGATCCATTCAATACCATGCTCTTTGGCCCAGTTTTTCACAAGATTGTTCTTGAAATGAGTACCATTGTCTGACTCGATTCTTTCTGGAGTTCCATGTCTCCACAAGATCTGTCTCTCCAAACCAACAATGGTGTTACGTGCAGTAGCATGTGGAACTGGATAAGTTTCCAACCATCCAGTGCTGGCTTCTACCATTGTCAGCACATACTGCTTGCCAGAACGAGATCGAGGTAAAGTGATGTAGTCAATCTGCCAGGCTTCACCATACTTGTACTTTGACCATCTCTCACCATACCATAAGGGCTTGATTCGCTTAGCCTGCTTAATAGCAGCACAAATGTCACAGTCATAGATGACTTGGGTGATAGCGTCCATGGACAAGTCAATTGACCTATCACGAGCCCATCGGTATGTTCCATCTCTGCCTTGATGTCCAGATGAGTCATGGGCCCACCGAGCTAAGAACAGCTCACCTCGGTGTTTCCAATCAAGGTCAATGTCAAGTTCAGAGTTGGTATCAACTTGAGCAATCTTAGCAGCTTGGTCTGCCTTCTGGTTGTGTTGATGTTCCTCAGTGGCTCTGCTCTTAGGCATGTGTGCATCTACGTGCCGCACCTTCACTGGAGTTTTCTCCAGCCGTGCATCAATGTCCTGCCATAGATCAGCACACCAAATAGGCTTTCCTTTCCTCTGCCAACCATGCTTCTTCCAGTCCTTTAGCCAACCCCATAGAGCATTGGCTACCATCCACGAGTCGGTGTAGAGGTAAAGGATAGGCCAATTCTCACGTTCAGCCACATCAAGAGCAAGTTGAACAGCTTTTACCTCAGCAAACTGACTGGATTCTCCTTCGCCATCTTTCGTTTCGGTAACTCTCCTGGTTGGACTCCAAACCGCTGACTTCCATATTCGCTTGTTCCCAACAAGACGACAGGAACCATCTGTGAACAAAGCATAGTTCTTTTCCTGATCAGAGAGATCACCATAGGGAGGAGCTTCCTCAGCACGAGTTATTTTCTCCTCTGGAGGTTTGGAACAGTCTGTGCCTTCCGGCCAGTTGGTGATCACCTCTACTAGACCAGGTCGATCAAGATTACCCATTCGTGCTCGTTGGGTTATCAAAGCCATCCATTTAGACCAGGTTGCATCTGTGGCATGATGTGGTGATGAACCTTTGCCCTTGAACATCCAGTTAAGAACTGGCAGTCTAGAAGCTAAAAGTAATTGTGACTCAGTTCCAATCACTTCAGAAGCTGCTTTCACTCCCTCATAGGCTGCTAGAATCTCTTTCTCAGTTGCGGTGTAATTTGTCTCTGAACCTCTGTAACAACGTCCCCAGAAACCAAGAGGACGACCACGTGTCTCATTTGGAGCTCTCTGCCAAAGACTCCAAGTTGGACCATTGTCACTGGCAGCAGTGTACAGAATGTTTTTAATGTCCGGACCAGATCTCACAGGTCCTAAGCCCACTGCATGGACTATTTCTCGCTTAATCTGATCAAAGGCTGCTTGTTGTTCAGGTCCCCACTCGAAATTGTTTCTCTTACGAGTCACATCATGCAGAGGTTTGACAATCTGACTGAAACCAGGAATGTGTAGTCTCCAAAATCCCACCACACCAAGAAAAGCAAGTGTGTCCTTCTTACTGGTGGGAACTGCCATGGTAGAGACTTTGTTAATCACATCCTGAGGAATGTAACGGCGACCATCCTGCCACCGCACTCCCAGAAACTGAATTTCTTTGGCAGGTCCTTTGACCTTGTCTCTCTTAATGGCAAAACCTGCTTGCAACAGAATGTCAATGATTTTGTTACCTTTCTTGAAGACTTCCTCAGCAGTTTGGCCCCACACAATGATGTCGTCGATGTACTGGATGTGCTCTGGAGCTTTACCTTTCTCCAGTGCATTGTGGATGACTGAGTGACAGATGGTTGAGCTGTGTTTCCACCCCTGAGGCAAACGATTGAACTGGTACTGGATTCCTCTCCAGGTGAATGCAAACTGAGGCCTGCACTCCTTTGCTATGGGAATAGAGAAGAAAGCATTAGCAATGTCTATGGTTGCATACCATTTAGCCTCCTTCGATTCCAGCTCGTACTGGAGTTCCAGCATGTCTGGCACAGCTGCACTCATGGGTGGCGTCACCTCGTTGAGGGCACGAAAGTCAACTGTCAGTCTCCAGTCGCCCGTAGGTTTACGCACAGGCCAGATGGGACTGTTGAAAGGTGAATGAGCTTTCTCGATGACAGCCTGACTCTCCAATTGACGAATCAGCTGATGAATGGGCAACAAAGAGTCACGGTTAGTTCTGTACTGCCTATGATGAACAGTTTGAGTTGCAATTGGCACTTCCAGATCCTCTATGTCATGATGTCCCACAACTGCAGATTCATTAGAAAGTTCAGGCCTAATGGACAATTTCAATTTATCATCCTCAATCTCTACAGATGCTATTCCAAAAGCCCATTTATGACCCTTAGGATCTTTGAAACAACCTTGTCTCAAAAAGTCAATTCCCAAAATGCAAGGCGCATCAGGACCAGTTACAATAGTATGTGTCTTCCACTCTTTACCAGTTAAACTGATCTCAGCCTGTATCTTAGTTAACTCTTGAGATCCACCAGTGATTCCAAAAATAGAAATGGACTCTGTCCCTTTACAATTTGATGGCAATAAAGTACACTGAGCACCTGTGTCAACTAAAGCCCTGTATTTCCGAACTCTTGAACTGCCAGGCCACCTAATGAATACATTCCAATAGATTCGGTTCTCTCCACTATCCCTTTCCTCCTCCTGGCTGGAGGCAGGGCACCCCTAATGCTGAACATGGCATGTGGGGTGTACACAGTGATTGGTGTTGTTGTGAGAGGAACTGCAACTGTTGGAACAATTGCAGTTGCTCTCGGGAGCTGAAGAAGTGACAGCTACTTTTCTGGCATTGCTGCCTCTGTTTCTGCCACTCTGCAGATCCCTGACCCTCTTTGAAAGAGCTGAAGTAGGTTTACCATCCCATTTGTTCATGTTCTCCCCATATGTGTCACGCAGAAGTATCCACAGTGACGCACGTGATTGCTGATGTCTAGGTGGAATTTGTCTCCTCCTGGGCTGGAATTGCCTTGCAGGAGGTGGGCGTCTGTTCCTGACAGCAGAAACATGCACCCATTCAGATGATGCAGGAATGGTATCCTTTACCAGATTGGAAATTGAGGTTTTAAGGTCCTCCTTCAGTTCTTTCATGCTCTCCTGAAAACCATCTTTAAGCTCTGTAGTCATAGTCTTTATGGCACAGATTATACCAGAATGTGACAAGCTATCCTCTATCTGCCTGAGCTGGTCAGTGAATTCACCAACAGTGAAAGATCTTCCATTATCACTCCTTGCTAGAAACTTACTGGCCAAGATGTTAGCATAGGATGAAGGAGCAAGCTTAATCAGCTTCTTCATGAGACCTGTTCCCAAAGGAATATCATCAGGCTCATGAGTACCATGATCTCCATAAAGCACTTCCTTCACAGCAAACTCCTTCAGAAGCTTAATTCCCTGCTCAACGGTGTTCCACTTCTTGGCAGCCCATGGCAAATCATCTCGGGAAGGATATCTCATAGCCACAGCCAATAGAAGGCGTGTCCACAAGCTAACCCTACCAAGAGGACTTGCCAGGTGTTTATCCACTCCACTCTCCTTAGTGAGTGGTCCCAGCTGCTTGGCAGACTTGTCTCCTACCTGCAGAGCATTAGCACCAATGCCACGGCATCTCACTAGCCAGCTTAGGATTGGCTCACCTGATTCCCTTGTGTATTCCTTCCTAACTTCCCTGACCTCTCTGAGTGGATCCTTTGAGCCTTGGATGTCATCTTCCTCCTCTTCCTCCTGTTGTTCTGGTGGTGCCTGGCCTAACACAATCTTCCTCATAGCATTCCTAAACTCATTGGAACCATCCTCTCTCTTGGCAGCTAACCTCACAGCACTCCTCTCACTTGAGTATTGTTGTCTCAGCACATCTACAAGGTCTCGCAGACTAACTGCCTCCTCTTCCTCCTCTTGCTGCTGATCACCAGAGGTCCCCTGTCTTACATCCTCCTGCGAACCACTCTTTGTTTTAGCTTTTGCCTTAGCAGGTGCTAGAAGGGCCTGAGCAGCAACAGACTTGGATGTGTCTGCTGGAGGATTTGAATCTTTAGGAGTCTGACCCGAAGGGTTTGAATCCTTAGGAGTCTGACCTGGAGCATTTGAATTATTGGAGGTCTGACTTGGAGCATTTGTATCCTTAGGGGTCTGACCTGGAGCTTGTGAGTTCAAATCTGCCTTGCTTTTAACAGGTGGATTTTGGTTCTGGTCTGCTGGCTGGGGGTTCGAATTGGCTGAGCTGGTATCATTAGGATTTGGACTGACTGGGCTAGCGTTACTAGCACTAGTAGGATTGTTTGCCTGTCCTCCTGGGATGCCTGCCAACCCTGAGGTGTTTTGATTGTTGCTAGGAACATTCTGATTTTGGGTACTTGCCTGTGCTCCTGAGGCTCCTGCTAAACTCTGCGGCTTGTTTTGGTTATCCTTATCATTGTTTACGTTAGTGGCGGGAACGCTGGCTGTGTTCCCAGAACCTACAGAGGAGGGTGGAGAGGCTGGCAAGGGGGAAGCCGATAACTGTGTTCCCTTGTTTTGCTGTGAAAGAGACTGCTTCTGAGACACAGAAATTTTCCTAGCTCTTACAGAAGCTGGTTTTGAATTTTTCACCAATAATGCCAAAATTAATATGAATATTAAAATCATGAGGCAAATATTAAAAACTGTGAGAAGAAAAACAGTTTTACACGAGCATGTGCCTATACAAACAGTTGGAATTCCTGTCTTAGGCTGAATAACTCTCATTAGAGCCATATTTAAAGCAGAATTTCCATTGATTGTCACATTATTGACCAGAGCTCCTGTAATGTCCTTGGTAATATTCTCAGAGATATTAAAACCAGCATAACCAAGAATAAAATCACCCCAGCTCCAGAACATATCTGAAACCTTAGCTTTAGCCTTATTATAAGCCAGATCAATGAAATAAGCAACAATTTGACCTTTTAACCAACTAAATGCCAAGAAAACAAAACCAGACCAGAGCAATGCACCAACCAAATAGAATAGCTGCTTGATTAGCTTCATCTTAATTCCCAGAGCTAATTTCCACTGACTCCAAAATATCTAGCCCCACGTTGGGCGCCAATTATAAAATGTGATGGTTTGGGGGTTACCCCGCCCCCCCCCCACTTTTGAATTTGCCCCAGCTAACTCAGACGGACCCTGGGAATATAGATGAAGCAATTTATTTACAGCTAGCAGAATTTACAAGCAGCTATTTACAATATATACAGTTATATACAATTATATACAGAAATATACAAAGGATAAACACTATAAAAGCACAACTCCCCTCCCAGAAACCTAAGTCCCCAGGAGGGGCTCTCAAACCACCCCAACACCTCCCCCCGGCCCTCTCAACCTTACCCCAGTTCTCAGGAAGAAGAGAGGTGCAGCCAAGAGGTTAGGGAGCAGGGTTAGTAGGAGCAGGGTTAATGAGATGTGACCAGGTCCAAGGCAAAAGCAAGAGTGAGAAACAAAATGGAGAAAAAGTCTTTCTTCTTCCCAGAGTTCTCAGCGTAACTGTGAGAGAAGTAGACACAATTGTTTTTCATTTCACTGCCCGTTATCTAGTTCTTCTACCAAAACATTCCAGCTTGCTTCAAACTAGCACACTTGTTTTGGTTTACCACAACACCAGCCTGACCTGATCTTACTGTGGTGCTCCAGCTTAAGAACCTGCAAATACAATTCAGCTCAGTCTTTCTGCCTGTTACCCTGAAGAAGTGCTTCTTTATACACAGAGAAAGAATTGGGAGTAGAGTTTTACATCTTGATGAGCAGGAATGTGAGTGGACAGTTTAATCAAAACATCTGTGTTTCAAAGATGAACTTAAGTCACATCTCCTGTGCTTACATAATGAGCTATCATCAAGAAAAGCTGCAACAGAAACCCTAAGCTGCTACTTAGTTGCCTTTCCTCCAGATGATGCTGGGTAACATTAAATGTTCTCAGTCATTGCTAATAACATGTTCTGTTCCCTGACTTTACCGCAAAACCTTGAGACAATATATTGAGCTTTTAGCAAATCTCAGTCTAGAAATAAAAGGAACTCCTGAAGATTAGGAAGTGCAAACATTAATGTTAAGCTAACTGCAGTAATACCTACCAAGAAGTCTTCGGTATAATTAGATTATGATAGTGCGATGTAAGAAGAAAATTAACATATGCACAGTGTGACTCAGTTAACAGAGCAGCTACTGACCTTTAAAAAATTTATTTCTTTCTAGTAAAAACATGGGCGAATTCCTGAGACACAGTGCAAACCCACCAGCTTGAAAGTAGATTATAGAGGGAGTTACCCTCTGAACTTTCTCTACCTCTATTATGTTGTTCAGATGGTTGAAGAGATTCTTCGGGCATGCAGAGACTCCCACCTTATGTTATTCTGGGCAGCATCGTAGTGACAGCTATTCACAGCTATCTGTGTGCACACATTTAGCTGAGCAGGGGAAAGTGCCTGGTAAGAACATTTTACTGCTAATTAATTTCCTATGTATAGCAGTGGCTTCTCTTGGTTCAGCCAGCCATGCTCATAGTGCCTGCTGTTAGAATGCTGAGTGCTGAGCAAGTCATGTGGAGCTGGAAACCACTGGACCAAACAGAGGCACATCAGAGTGGGAATCATAGAGTCAACCAGGTTGGAAAACGCTTCCAAGATCATCCAGTCCAGCCCATCACACAGCCCTATCCAGTCAACTAGGCCATGGCACTAAGTGCCTCATCCAGTCTTTTCTTGAGCACCTCCAAGGACGGTGACTCCACCACCTCCCTGGGCAGCCCATTCCAGTGCCAGTCACTCTCTTTGTGAAGAATTTCCTCCTAACATCCAGCCTAGACCTCCCCCGGCACAACTTGAGACTGTGTCCCCTTGTTCTGTTGCTGGTTGCCTGGGAGATAAATGTCAAGAGGTTGACCCATGGTGGGGAGTGATTGTTTTTAAGAAGTTTATCTAAAGAACTGGTTGGTAGTCCAAACTGGGTACTGCCACCAGCAATGGCAGATCCCTGTTTTAATTACCCTGGCCAGCTGTCATGAGAGCCACTGTTAAGGAATGTCTCTGTAGTGCTGCATGGATTCTTTTCTCCTGCTGATGATCCCCTTCCAGCAGCAGTCCTGTTCCTGGCCCAGTGCTGCACATCTCTTATATCAGTGTTCTGGTGAATTCTTTATGGAGCAGGGATCTGACACGATTAGGTACTCTGATGATTTACAGCAGTACAAAGAGTTTGGAGCTGGCAAAGAGGACTGCCCCCTTATATAGAGATGAAGAGGAACTAAGAGTCTGTAAAAAGGAGGAAGAAGCAGCTTGTAGAAAGATAATCTGTTTGAGGCTTTTGTTTGTTTGTTAATAAAATTATAAACTGTATTTAAAGTATTAATATAATACCCCAGAATCCCTCTTGCATGTCTGAAAATATGCAGAGAACACTTTGACTCAGTTCCACTTCTTGAAGATGAGGCATTTTAGAATGAAAAAAGTAGCCAAGTGCTTAACAGGAAAAAGGGGAGCAGTTGGTCTAATTCAAAAGTGCAGATTTTGAATGATGTATACAGAAATTGTATCCAAAGCTTTTCTCTGTTTTTGAAAAGAACAAAATAATTCCTTTAGAGGTGTTTTCTGATGTCTCCTCTGGTTTGGGAGTACTGGAATTCCAAGATTTTAAGCTTGAACATGGTTACAAGTAAAAAGGCAGTTAAGAAAACTCATCTACATACTGTTTGGATTTTTAACATTAGGGAAGTTCAGGATGCTTAGTGTTTCGCATTTTTAGTTCCTTAAATGCTTCTCACATACGCTTTTTTTTTTTTTTTAATAAATGAAAGATACCTAAGGAGGGATCTGTTCTGTTACTTGTGGGACGTAACAGTCCTGTTTACTGGAAGAACCACTGCTGAGTTTGCATATCACTCATACTAGCCAGAGACTTGGAGGAGTTTTTTCAACTGTGCGTCTGGTTGCCTTGTCACAAGTCTAGGTACTGGATTATCTCTATTGGTGTTGCTGTAATGATTTCGTTCTGTTGTGAGAAAAAAAATCAGGCCTTTTAAAAATCAGTCAATGTGAAATTTTCAGAAGATTCTGTGTTTAAATATTTAAGTTAAAAATTGGAGAGCCCTACAATTGTTAATGGATAACCTATGAGGAATGTCTGATGAGGCAAACATACTGTCTTTGGTGTCCTTCAATTTTTGCTGTTTGTGCTAAGTGATCAGATTTATGACAACTACTGGGTATGAGGAATGGACACAGTACAACAGACAGTTCTTAGAATATAAAATGCAGAAAGATTTACTTCTTTGTTCCTGAGTTCAGTGTTTTATCTTTAACTGGTTTTCAAAAATCCTGAGGGCGGATGATTTTGAGGCCACATTAGTGTTTTCTTTGAGTGAAGCAAGTATAATAAATTTGTGGATTTATTGTATACCTATTTGCAACCATTTGTTTAGGTACTATGGGTACTATAATTAAAGACAGAGTTGTTTTTTTCCTGTGCACACAGAAAAGGAGACAACAGTAGCAGCTTAAGAGGCTTCAGTAATCTCTATGTTGGCATGTCAGGAGACATTTTTGTGGAAAATGTTGACCAGAAAGTATTTTTTAAGTGGATCAGAACAACTCATATGTGTAGCAGCTTGCATGCCTCTTGTTCTACCTACAGGAACTTTGGAGTCTGTAGTTTGTTATTTAAAACCAGATTTCCTGTCCCTTTTAAGCTTGTCTGAACAGGACCTGTAGAGCAGAAAGCAAAGCTCAAATTCTGAAAACAATTATGCCAGAAATGGAGAAAGATTTTTGAGGGCTGTTGGTTCAACTAAAAGTTAGTGACTTCGTGTTTGTCGCGGAGGGGTATTCTGCCGCCTACGCCAGTTGTGGCAGAGAGGAGAAATTAATTGGTGTGAGATAATATTCTATAAAAACATGTATTTATTAACTTCAGTAATCTGAACTCTCACCACCCCCAACCACTGTATTTAATATTAAAAGGATTCTACATGGTCATGGAAACATTCTAGGATTAATACCACGCTATAACTTATTAATACCTAGCAAACAGTTCAAACTATAAACAGAGAGAGTTTTCCCCATGGCTTAATGCCACTTGGGGTCTATATGCTATTCGCCCAGCAGAGTTGGCTGAAAACTCTTTCTGCTCTATGGCAGAGGCAATAGATAATACAGAAGCATTAAAGCATTCACTTACAACTCTTATTAATTATCAGTCACCCTCCGGGGCTACGTCACATCCTAGTACTAATGTCCAAAGTTCAGGGGAGTCTTGCCCGTGGACTTTGAGGCTGGAATCCTCCTGGCTTGAGGGGAAAGGAGAATCTTCCTGTTTTCTGGGGAAATGACTGTCTCTGATGTGGTTCTGCAAGAGAAGGATGCAGTCTCTGCCTTTGTGCTGCTGGCTTCTTCTGGATGCTCTGTCCAGGGATTCTTAGGCAGGATCTCAGGTGCAGAGGCAGCAGTGTCTCAGCATGATGCAGCGCTGGCTAGCAGGCCATAGCATGCAAATAATTCAGAGTCTGCTTCTTGGTTAATCAGTGGCAGTGGCACGCTTACCAGGCAATGATAAGGCAGCAGGCATATAATAGGGTGCACGGCTGCTCGGGAGTCTGCGCTCTGTAGGTAAAGGCAGGCAATACAGGATGTGGTCCTGATAACTCACCACAGTGGTGTGCAAGTGTGCACAGCTGGCTGGGAGTCTGAACTCCGTAATAACAGCAAAGCAAGCAGGCTTAAGCAGTGCTGGTGAGTCTAATAGTGAGCCTGAGTGATCAGAGGAGTCTGAGCATGTTGTTTACCTGTGTACCCCTATTTATTAAATGTGGGCTGAGATTAATGGCCCTTTGGACACTAGAATGACCAATCAGGTTGGCAGTCAGCCAAACCTTACCATAATAGGCAAAAGCCACAGGCCTGCATTCTCTAAATATGGTGAAACACTTGGGCCTTACACTAGGCAAGCACAAGCTGAGTGTGTGGGGCTTACACAACATGTTTACAAACAGGGGTCCTGGCAGGCCAGACTTTGTGGCATTAGGCCTGTTGTACCCCTTTTATGCATTTTTACCTCTGGTTTGGGCAGAAAAACATGTCCAGGCAAGGCAAGGCATAAACAAGCCTATTTTTGGGCCTACAGGCCCTCCACAACAGTGTTTTAATGAATTTTTCAGGAAGATATAACAAACAGAGTCAGGAATTCCTACTTGCAGAAGCTGCAGTAGAATACCAGACATAAAGGGGGTGATCGTGCTAGCCTGGTAACTTACCTGTATGGTCAGAGTAGAAAAATGTTGCCTAGTTTTGATTCATCTAAGTTTTGATTCATCTAAGAAGCATCAACTCAGTTCTTCTTCCTCTGCCTGGAATATTTTGTATTTTACCTTGGGATCATTATTGCGTGTTCCGGAAGCATCTTTGTACAGGAGGCTTACTCAGGGACCAAAACGTTGTGAGTATGTCTGCTGGAGTCGGTGCTAAGGCTCCATAAGCATAGTTAGATTTTCCTGGTTATGCATTACTATTTTTCAAGTTCTGAGTGTTTAAACTGTTAATTCTGTGTTTATAAATACCCTCTCTGCAACTACTTCCCATTGACTAAAAATCCAAAGAACCTCAGGGAATTTTTGAATATGAGTAATAAAAAATAATAGTCATACAGAAGTTGATATTCATAATTCAAAACTGATTATTAATTTCCAACATAGTGTTTTTTACAAAATAAAATTTGCAGACCAGAGGTTTCATATGGCTTTAGTGGGAGGGTTTTTTAAAGAATGTAACGTCTATGTACTGTAGTATCCATCTTTCCAAAACAGCTGTTTCAGCTATTTAGTGGGCTCAGGAGAACCTCATGAGGTTGAAGAAGACAAAGTGTCAACACAGACTGGGGAATGATGAGATTGAGAGCAGCTGTGCAGTAGAAGACTTGGGGTGCAGGTGGATGATAAACTGAACATGAACCACCAGCGTGCACTTGCAGCCCACATCCTAGGCTGAATCAAAAGAAGTGTGGCCAGCAAATGGAAAGAAGTAATTGTACAACTCTGTTCTGGTGAGACTTCACCTGGACTACTGTGTCCAGCTCTGGAGCCCCCAACACAAAAAGGACATGGACCTGCTGAGGTGCCACAAAGAGGTGCCACAAAGCTGATCAGAGAGCTGGAGCACCTCTCCTGTCAAGACAAGCTGGAAGAGTTGTAGTTGTTTAGCCTGGAGAAGAGAATTGTAGTAGTTTAAGGCATATTGGAATATTGCAATAAGATAAATTGGTATTTTCCTAAAAGTTCAGTGCAGAATCTAACTGAATGAGATCATTGGTTGTAAAGTCTGTATCATTCATTGGTTCGCTAAGAAGTGTAAAAAGCCAATGTGTAAACAATTCTTCTTGGCTCTTAGGCACTGGATCTGTTCGCTGTTCCTTTGCCTCTCTCTCTAACCTTGACTGACCAGATAACACATCAGCTTCGCTGGTTGTGTTCTCTCTGGGGAGACAGAGGGTGGCATTGGCTCCTTGTAGGCTTTTTCTTTGCCTGAGAAGGGAAAGATTGGATTTTTGCATTATTTCTAAATTGCATATAAATAGTATGTAAATACATGTAAATATATTTTGTATATATTCTTGTACATTTACCTTTGCTGTGAAATACAGCTTTATCTTATTTCTAAGCCATTTGAGCTGCTCTGGTAAATTTCAATTGGTAGGGGATGAAGTTCCTAACCCACTACAAGAAGGATCTGGGGAGATCTTATAGCTGTATTTCAATTTCCAAAAGGGACTTACAGGAAGGCTGGGGAAGTGCTTGTAAGGATGAATGATAGTGGGTTTAGGCTGGAGCAGGATAGGCTTAGGTTGCACAAAAGGAAGTTCAAGTTCTTAACAAGAGTGGTGAAACACTGAGAAAGGTTATCCAGGGATGTGGTTGAGGCCCTATCCCTGGAGACTTTCAAGATAGAACTTGATGTGGCCCTGAGGAACCTGATCTAGTAGGAAGTGTCCCTGCAGGGGGGTTGGACAAGATGAACTTCGACGGTCCCTTCAATCCTGATGCATTCTATGAAATACTGTTAATAAGTAGTATGATACTGCTGTTATTTATACACAGAATTATTTTCGTTATGTTTTTCTAAAAACTGTTACCTCATGGTATGATTTCAAGAATTAAGAAAAAGAGTTGCAGTGTCTGTGTTCAGATTGGAGCAGGTGCTAGACCACTGAACAGTGTCTACCAAACAAAAATATCATCTCAAATAGGGGAGAGGACTGATCAATCTTGATGCAAGTTATGTTTATTTGCATATATTAGAAGAGTACAATCAGCTAATTCCAAAATTAAGATGAGTTTCAAGTATCTTTTCATTAGGTGAATATTTTGCCTTTGAGCTGTAGATGACTGTGGTTGTTTTGTGCAGTATATTGATCTAGGTCATTGCCTTTAGATTTCCCATAAAAAGCAAAAATTAAAGGTCTGACTTACTATTTCGTTTCTGTGGCAGTGGGGATTCTGACTAAATGTAGTTTATTATAACCACTATAAAGTGAAGAACAGTGTGATCTGAGGACATTGTGCCTCCATGTTCTTTGATATTGTGATGGTTTGGGTGTTCCTCGCCCCCTCCACACTTTGGAAATCACCCAGACTAGACTCAACCAGCTTTGGAAATATGAATGAAGCTTATATTTAGAGCTAGCACAATATACAAGCAGATATTTACAGTATATACAGTTATAGACAGAAATATACAAGGTAAAAAGGTAATACAGAAACACAGCTCCCCTCTCAGTAACCTGAGTCCCCAGGAGGGGCTCTGAAACATCCCTTCACCTTCCCCCTACCCCTCTCAACCTTACCCCAGTCCCAAGAAAGAATAGAGGTTCGGCCAGTGGGTTAGGAAACAAAGTGGATTAGCCCAAACTGGAGGGTGAGGTTAGAGAGATGCAGCTCATCCAGCAGCCCAAGTGAGGGTGGTTATCTGTGTTTTTATTTCTTGTTCCTATACATCTCAGCAAGCCTATGAGCGAAGTTGACATCACCATTGTTTTCTTTCCACAGCCTGTAATCTAGTTCTTCTCACCAAAACATTCTACCCTGCTTCAAACTAGCACAATCCACCCCTGTCTACTTCACTCAGAGTATTGCTTAGAACTACCTGATCTAATCTAAACCAATATTTACACTAATGAATATCACAAGTTCAGTTCACTCTTCATTCCAGCTATCTCAGATGTAGGTGATTCAAAAGCTCAGAACAGTTTGTCTTCTCACAGATGAGACGAGATCAGGGACTCCCAGGTGATGCTGGGTTCGTGCCCTCTGTAGATGCTCTCGTAGATTCTTTCAGTGTTGGACACCGATGGTACCTAGAACAGAAAACTCCTAACAGCTTGGATTATACACTCTGAATTTAGACTCTCTCAGCTAAGGTTAGATTTCTCTGTGGAATACACTGGATTTCACCATTCTCCTGCATTACCCCGTAGGTATGACCAGGACCTTCAGCAGATACCACCCCTCGGACAGGTTTCCCTTCACCCGAAGGAGAAAATACCCAGTTTTCCCTAACAGATTCTTTTCACATACAACAGGAACTTTATCACCGTCTACTGTTTGGACCAAGTCTGATTGTGCAGGTCCTGCTCTGTTTACTGAACCTCTACTATTTACCAACCAGGTAGCTTGTGCTAAATGTTTGTCCCAGTTTTAAAGGGTTCCACTCCCCATGGCTTTTAGAGTGGTTTTCCGCAAACCGTTGTAGCGCTCAATCTTCCCTGAAGCTGGTGCATAGTAGGATATGTAGTAGATCCACTCAATACTGTGCTCTTTGGCCCAGTCTTTCACAAGATTGTTCTTGAAATGAGTGCCATTGTCTGACTCTATTCTCTCTGAAGTTCCATGTCTCCACATGATTTGTCTCTCCAAGCCAAGAATGGTGTTATGTGCAGTAGCATGTGGAACTGGATAGGTTTCCAGCCATCCGGTGCTGGCCTCTACCATCGTTAGCACATACTGCTTGCCAGAACGAGATCGAGGTAGAGTGGTGTAATCAATCTGCCAGGCTTAACCATACTTGTACTTTGACCATCTCTCACCATACCATAAGGGCTTGATTCACTTAGCCTGCTTAATAGCAGCACAGATGTCACAATCATGGATGACTTTGGTGATAGTGTTCATGGATAAGTCAATTGACCTATCGCGTGCCCATCGGTATGTTGCATCTCTGCCTTGATGTCCAGATGAGTCATGGGCCCACCGAGCTAAGAACAGTTCACCTCAGTATTTCCAATCAAGGTCAAGATCAGAGTTAGTATCAACTTGAGCAATCTTAGCAGCTTGGTCTGCCTGCTGGTTGTGGTGATGTTTCTCAGTATCTCTGCTCTTGGGCATGTGTGCGTCTATGTGCCACACTTTCACTGGAATTCTCTCCAGCCGTGCATCAATGTCCTGCCATAGATCAGCACACCAAATAGGCTTTCCTTTCCTCTGCCCACCATTCTTCTTCCAGTCCTTTAGCCAACCCCATAGAGCACTGGCTACCATCCAGGAGTTGGTGTAGAGGTAGAGGATAGGCCAATTCTCACGTTCAGCCACATCAAAAGCAAGTTGAACAGCTTTTACCTCAGCAAACTGACTGGATTCTCCTTCTCCATCTCTCACTTCGGGAACTCTCCTGGTTGGACTCCAGACTGCTCACTTCCATCTTCGCTTGTTCTCAACAAGACGACAGGAACCATCTGTGAACAAAGCGTAGTTCTTTTCCTGATCAGAGAGATCACCATAGGGAGAAGCTTCCTCAGCCTGGATTATTTTCTCCTCTGGAGGGTTGGTACAGTCTGTGCCTTCTGGCCAGTTGGTGATCACCTCCACCAGACCAGGTCGATCAAGATTACCCATTCGTGCTCGTTGGATTATCAAATCCATCCATTTAGACCAGGTTGCATCTGTAGCATGATGTGGTGATGAACCTTTGCCTTTGAACATCCATTTTAGAACTGGCACTCTAGGAGCTAAAAGCAATTGTGACTCAGTTCCAATCACTTCAGAAGCTGCTTTCGCTCCTTCATAGGCTGCATAGATACGTCTCTTTCTCTGTTGGGGTGTAATTTGCCTCTGAACCTCTGGAGCCACGACCCCAGAAACTGAGTGGACAACCACATGTCTCATTTGGAGCTCTCTGCCGAAGGCTCCAAGTTGGACCATTGTCACTGGCAGCTGTGTACAGAATGTTCTTAATGTGTGGACCAGATTGCACAGGTCCCAAGCCCACTGCATGGACTACTTCTCGTTTGATCTGATCAAAGGCTGCTTGTTGTTCAGGTCCCCAATTGAAATTGTTTCTCTTATGAGTCACATCATGCAGAGGTTTGACAATTTGACTGAACCCAGGAACGTGTAGTCTCCAAAATCCCACTGCACCCAAGAAAGAGAGAGTGTCCTTCTTACTGGTGGGAACTGCCGTAGTAGAGATTTTGTTGATCACATCCTGAGGGATGTAACAGCGACCATCCTGCCACTGCACTCCCCGACACTGAATATCTTTGGCAGGTCCTTTAACCTTGTCTCTCTTAATGGCAAAGCCTGCTTGCAACAGAATGTCAATGATTTTGTTACCTTTCTCGAAGACTTCCTCAAGAGTTTGGCCCCACACAATGATGTCCTTGATGAATTGGATGTGCTCTGGAGCTTTACCTTTCTCCAGTGCATTGTGGATGACTGAGTGACAGATTGTTGAGCTGTGTTTCCACCCCTGAGGCAAGTGGTTGATCTGGTACTGGATTCCTCTCCAGGTGAATGCAAACTGAGGCCTGCACTCCTTTGCTATGGGAATAGAGAAGAAAGCACTAGCAATGTCTATGGTTGCATACCATTTAGCCTCCTTCGATTCCAGCTCGTACTGGAGCTCCAGCATGTCCGGCACAGCTGCACTCACGGGTGGAGTCATCTCGTTGAGGGCACGAAAATCAACTGTCAGTCTCCAGTCTCCGTTAGGCTTGTGCACAGGCCAGATGGGACTGTTGAAAGGTGAATGAGCTTTCTCGATGACAGCCTGACTCTCCAGTTGACGAATCAGCTGATGAATGGGCAACAAAGAGTCACGGTTAGTTCTGTACTGCCTGTGGTGCACAGTTTGAGTTGCAATTGGCACTTCCAGGTCCTCTATGTCATGATGTCCCACAACTGCAGATTCATCAGAAAGTTCAGGTCTAATGGACAATTTCAATTTGCTGTCCTCAGTCTCTACAGATGCTATTCCAAAAGCCCATTTATGACCCTTAGGAACTTTGAAACAACCTTGTCTCAAAAATTCTTGTCTCAGAATGCAAGGCGCATCAGGACCAGTTGCAATAGTATGTTTCTTCCACTCTTTACCAGTTAAACTGATCTCAGCCTGTATCTTAGTTAACTCTTGAGATCCACCAGTGATTCCAAAAATAGATATGGACTCTGTCCCCTTGCAATTGGATGGCAATAAAGTACACTGAGCACCTGTGTCAACTGTATTTGCCCAGCTATTGAACTGCCAGGCCACCTAATGAATGCATTCCAATAGATTTGGTTTTCTCCACTATCCCTTTCCTCCTCCTGGCTGGAGGCAGGGCACCCCTAATGCTGAACATGACATGTGGGGTGCACACAATGATTGGTGGTGTTGTGAGTGAAACTGCAAATGTTGGAATAATTGCAGTTGCTCTCAGGAGCTGAAGAAGTGACAGCTACTTTTTTGGCATTGCTGCCCCTGTTTCTGCCAAATCTGCAGTTCCCTGACTCTCTTTGAAAGAGCTGAAGTAGGTTGACCATCCCACTTGTTCATGTTCTCACCATATTGGTCAGGCAGAGTTATCCACAGCAACACATGTGTTTGTTGATGTCAGGGTGGAGTTTGTCTCCTAGTCTGAAATTGCCTTGCAGGAGGTGGGCATCTGTTCCTGGTGGCAGAAACATGCACCCATTCAGATGATACAGGAATGGTATCCTTTACCAGATTGGAAATGTTTCTAAGATCCTCCTTCAGTTCATTCATGCCATTCCTAATGTCATTCTCTATGCTATTCTTAATACCATTCTCAAGGCTGTCTTTATTGCCATCTTTTATCTCTGTACCTAGAGCTTTTATAGCAGAAACTATGGTAAAATGTGACAAGCTGTCCTCTGTCTGTCTCAGCTGGTCAGTGAATTCACAAATAGTGAAAGACCTTCCATTATCACTCCTTGATAAGAACTTGCTAGGCAAGATATTAGCATAGGATGAAGGGGCAAGCGTAATGAGCTTCTTCATGATACCTGTTCCAAGAGGAATGTCATCAGGCTCATGTGTGCCATAAAGCACACATCTTTATGATCTCCATAATACACTTTTTTCACAGCAAACTCCTTCAGAAGCTTAATTCCCTGCTCAATGGTGTTCCACTTCTTGGCTGTCCATGGCAGATCATCTCGGGAAGGATATCTCATAGCCACAGCCAACAGAAGGCGTGTCCACAAGCTAACCCTACCAAGAGGACTTGCTAGGTATTTGTCCACTCCACTCTCCTTGGTGAGTGGTCCTAGCTGCTTGGCAGACTTGTCTCCTACCTGCAGGGCATTTGCACTAATGCTACGGCATCTCACCAGCCAGCTTGGGATTAGCTCTCCTGATTCCCTTTGAGTATTCCTTCCTAACTTCCCTGACCTCTCTGAGTGGATCCTTGGAGTCCTGGATGTCATCTTTCTCCTCTTCCTCTTGTTGATCTGGATGTCCCTGGCCTAGAAACAGAACTTTCCTAAGAGCACTCTTAAACCCATCAGAACCATCCTCCTTCTTGGCAGCCAACCTTACAGCGCTCCTCTTTTCAGAGTACTGGGATCTGAGCATGTTCGCCAGGTCCCGAAGACTAAATGTCTCCTCTTCCTCCTCTTGCTCACTAGAGGTCCCCTCTCCTAAGTCCTCTTTTGAATCACTCTTTGTCAAATGTTATGACTTAGCTTTTGCTTTGGCAGGAGCCAAAATGGCCTGCGTGGAAACAGACTTTGACAAGTCCCCTGGCAGGTTTGAAATACTGGGGGTCTGGCCTGAGGACTGTGAATTCAGATGTGCTTTAGAGGTAGAGTCTTTTTGTCTGCTGGCTGGGGATTCAAACTGACTGAGTTAGTGTTATTAGCTGAGGGAACATCTTGAGTTTGATTATTTCCCTGTGGTCCTGGGCATCCTGTCTTGTTATCATTCCCGATAAGAACATTGGCAGCTTTCCCAGAATCTAGGGGAGGAGGTGTAGTGGTAGCTCCTTGCTGTTCCCCCAAGTTATCTTTGTTTTGGGTTGAATTGTTGCTTTGTTTATCTTTTGTGTGGGGCACAGAAACTTTACTTCTTAAAGCTACCACACTCCATTTTTTCTTACATAATGCCAAAATTAATATGAAAATCAAAATTACAAGACCCAAAATCACACTCAACAGAAATGCCACAGTGTGACTTGAATAAAATTCTGAACAAGGGTCTGCCTGAGTTTTAGGTAAGATAACTCTCATGAGGGTTGTATATAAAGCGGAAGTACTACTTCCATTTCATTAATGTTACTGGTGAATGCCCCTGTAATATTACTGGTAAAAGACTCAGTGACATTGAATCCAACATAACCAAGGATGAAATCCTCTCAACTCCAAAAAATGGATGTGAGTTTAGCTTTGATCTTCTTAAAAATTAGATTAAACAAAAAATAACCAATCTGGGCTTTGATCCAATTATAAACAAGAAAACAGAAAATAGGCCACACAGTAGCCCCCACTAAGTAAAACAGCTTCTTCATTAGCTTCATTCTGATTCCCAGAGTTAATTAACAATCACTCAAAATGAATTTGCCCCATGTTGGAGTGCCAAATAAAGAGATGTGAAGGTTTGGTCGTTCCCTGCCCCCCCCCCCCCCCACTTTAGAAATCACCCAGACTAGACTCAGCCAGCTCTGGAAATATGAATGAAGCTATTTATTTACAGCTAGGACAATATACAAGCAGATATTTACAGTCTATACAGTTACAGACAGAAATGTACAAGGTGAAAAGGTAATACATAAACACAACTCCCCTCCCAGAAACCTGAGTCCCCAGGAGGGGCTCTCAACCACCCCTTCACCTTCCCTCTACCCCTCTCAACCTTACCCCAGTCCCAGGGAAGAATAGAGGTTTGGCCAGTGGGTTAGGAAGCAAAGTGGATTAGTCCAAAATAGAGGGTGAGGTTAGAGACTAAGAAGTAGCTCATCCAGCAGCCCAAGTGAGGGTGATTATCTGTGTTTTTATTTTGAGTGAAGTAGACATCACCATTGTTTTCCTTTCACAGCCTGTAATCTAGTTCTTCTCACCAAAAAATTCTACCCTGCTTCAAACTAGCACAGATATGCAGAAGTTTCTTTTTTGCATACGCTACTGCAGGATTTTGGGAAAAAGATAACCTTACTTATTACTGCTCCAAGCATTGGACATTCCCATATGCCAACCATTCTTGATGAAGCATTATGAAGAATTCTGTTGCTACTATGTAATTACAGTACAGTTTATTCTGAGGTAGATTGTACTTCTATTTATTTCTAGGAATTTAGAACATGATGAATTAAGCTTCTTTTGAGTACTTTTTGAGGTCCTGGCCTTTCACTCACCAGTGGTTGATTAATAAACACTGTGAGATTGAGCACTTAAGCTCTAAAGTCGTTTGAGGCAGTTTAATTTGAAAGGGATTTTTCCAGTGAAAAATGACAGGGGTTTTGGGCTTGATTGTGGGTTTTGTTTGGGTGTTTGTTTTTTTTTTCAGTCTAGAGCTCTGGAGGATAGGAGATGATTGGACTGTGCATGCTTTATTGGCTTAGAAAATATTCAGTTTTAAGTTGCTGTAGACAAATGAGTTTGTATTACTTGACATCTTCCATTTGCACTTTCTATGCATTTAGTCTTCTTGAAGATTGGTTTTCATTTCTAGTCTTCATACATGTGTTATTTTCATAAATGGAGTTGTCTTAATGTAAGTCATCTGAATGACTAATTGAAATCTTAAGTATACAAATATTCTTTTTAAAATTACATTAAAATGAGTAATAATTCTATGTCTGCAGAGCTTTTCTAGTGAAAGAGTTTGAATTTCTGTTAGTTAAGACCAATAGCTGTATGCCAAGAATTCATCTTACGCAGAGTTGAGCTTGTTAAGTGTCTTACCTCCTATGCTTCATGTAAAACTTAACTTTGCCAGTAGCTGTCTTTCTCTTTCAAGCTGTAGCCCACTTATCAGTTTGTCAAAATCTGTGTGTTGTTTTGTGATAATTAACCTCTGTCTATGAATGTCTAATTCATTTTATTCAGAATGAATATGGTGAATGTTTTAGAAGGGGAACTGAAAATCTTTTTTTTTGAAGTGGAAAGCTCAGATTCTACTTTAGACAATCTGAACGTCTGGAACTTTGTTCATAGCTGGACAGTATGAGAAAATCCTTGGTGGTGCTTTTTTTCCCCTTATCTGTAAGTTAATGAGTGTTTTCAGACAAGCAGTGTAAATAGAGCATGAGAAGATGGTTCAAAAATTGAAACCTCTTTTTATTTTTGTGATTAATTGCCTATTTTTACAGTGTTCTCTAGCACATGGAGTTGTGTTCAAAAAGACATTTAGGATTACCTGCAGTCAGTACACTGCCCAACAGTGCCCAACAAAAATCTGCTAAATGCTGTCTCTAAAAATATAATCCCATAGTTCAGAAACAGGAATTTGATTGTGTTATACTGAACTGGACTATGGGAAAATAAGAACTGACAAATATCTCTCTTCTACATCCTTGAGGTATAGCTAAACGAGATTCTGGTTTCTCAGGTATAAAACTGAAGCACAGAGATAAAGACACTGAATTTACATCTTGGAAATGTGCCTAGAGAATATAAGACCATAAAATTAAAGGCCAGCATAGATTTGTGTTTACTTGCTTAGGTATCTAGTGAATTAATGGGTAGTTAATGCATGAGTCAAAACTTTTGGCTAAGTTCAAGAGATTGTATCAAGTCCTGAATGAATTTCCGTGCTAGGAAGAACTCTGGAGTACAAGCTAGCGGTCTAGTGTCCAACTGCTGTCTGCTCAAAATATTGCAGCTACAGATTTTCTGTCCCAACTGATTGAGCATCCAGCAACTGGTACCTCTGTTTTCCATATCATGGAAGATAAATTTAGATAAATTCACTCAGAAAGCTGAACACTTGTTTGGTTTATATGTTTGTACTGAAGTGAGACCACAAAATTACTTTTTGGAAAAGCAAATGAAAAAGTATTTTCAGGCATAGTGCAAGCTGTGCAAAATAAAAAAGTAAGATATGCTACTAATTCTTGCAGCACATTCAAAGGAAGTAAACAGAATTTTTATTCCTGAAATTAGCTTTTCATGATTTCCACAGCATTACTTGACTGCTTCCTTGATTTGACCTGTTAAGGTTACTTTTCTTCCTGTTTAAGCGATAATATCCTGCCATTTAAGTGGAAAATCACAAATGAAGGAGTTTTTGGAAGTGTAGTTTGACAGAGATGATTTATCTTCTGGAAGTCTTCCTGTCCACTGTTGTTGCAAATAACTTACTTTATATGTCTGGATTGTGTGATATAGGTGGTCCACTGCTTGTATCTTGCCTGTGTGCCACCATTAGAAAATATTTACTTCTAGCAAGAGTTAAAACAACTTTTGGTAGTAGCAGTTTTAAATTTATTTTGAACTGAAGTAAGATGTATAGTGGTGCATTTTCTTTCATCTTTTTGCAAACAGTTCAGGAGAGTGGCACATTTTAGTTGAATACTCACATGTTGCTGGTATAATGCTTTCTCTCCATGACAAGTACACTCTGTCCTGAGTATTTTCATGGTCTCCAGGATATGATGTCCTGAAACAACTAACACTAGAGATATTAGCACTGCTGAATTAACAGATTGTAAATAAAGTACTGGGAGATGGTTTTTAAAATGTAGACTATCACCCGCAATGTCTCTGTCTCAGATGGGAAAAAAACACTAGAACATGTTGACAACTGTAAGTTTATAGAACTAAAATGCTACCCAAGATTGCCAGAGTGTGTCTCCCATACTGGATGTGAATTAGCTTAAGCAGAAGTCCCATTAGGTAGGCAATTATTTATTGTCTGTAAACTAATTTACTATGTTTTTCTGGGAGTATGACTGTGGCATTTGTTCCTGAAACATTAACCAGACACCACATTTTCATTTCCTTCCATAATGAATGTGCTAGAGAAGCTCACCATACATTATTGAATTTCGGAAGAGCCAGTAGTTAGCCTGGATGTAGGCTGCAAACTCTTAAATGTACAGGTTATTTCATGTCTTGGTGATACTGTGGGTATTTAGACTGGCTTTCACTACATCATAAGAAATAGCACAGACTAAACTGATTTTCTGTGTGCTTGGAGGAGTTACCTACACAGCCTAGATTTGCAAAGGAAATGGAATAGCTGTACTTCAGAACAGGTTTTTATTCTTGTAGCAGCTTGTGAAAGCTAGAAACAAGTACAGAATCATAGAATGTCAGGGGCTGGAAGGGACCTTGAAAGCTCACCCAGTCCAACTTCCCTGCCAGAGCAGAATCTCCTGTACCAGATCACACAGGAACATGTCCCAGTGGATTTTGACTATCTGCAGAGAGGGAGACTCCAGAACTCCCCTGGGCAGCCTGTTCCTGTGAGGGTGACAGAACAATGGGAAAAAAAATCCCTCTCATTTTAAAATAAAACTTCCTATGCCTCAGCTTCCACCCATTGCCCCTTGTCCTGTCATTGGGCATTGGCCAGCAGAGCCTGGCTCCAGCCTTCTGGCACTCACCCTGCACATATTGATAAACTTTGGTGAGGTCACCTCTCAGTTTCCTCTTCTCCCAGCAGCACAGCCCCAGCTCCCTCAGTCACTTATCATAAGAGAGATGTTCCATTCCCTTCAGTTTAGCCAGAAGGATGCTGTGGGAGACAGTGCCAAATGCTTTACTGAAATCAAGATAAACCTCATCCACTGCTCTACCATCACCTAGCCACCTGGTGATGTCCTCATAAAAGGTTATCAGGTTGGTCAAACATGACTGCCCCTTGGTAAAACCATGCTGACTGCTCCTGTTGACCCTCTTCTCCTTGATATGCCTGAGGACAGCACCAAGGATAAGTTTCTCCATTACATTTCTGGGGATGGAGGTGTCATGGAAGGTAGTTTTACGGGAAATTTATGGGGAAAACACGCGAGGCTGACTTGTAAAGATCAAGTGATTTATTGCTAAAATACGGAGATCCCCTTCCCGGAACTAACTTACCCACGTAAATTCTTTGATGAGGTTAGAGTAACATTTAAGAGTTCTTTGAGTCTTTGAAGTTATTCAGTCTTGATTCTAAGAGTTCATCAGTTACTCATTGTCAAAGCAGTTCAGAAGAGTTTCGGAGCACTATTAGGGCGTTGTCCCTTTCCCTGGTCAGGATCAGGCCTAAGCGGGCCCTCAACCCCTGAGGATCCGGCGTTGCCAGTCTGGTGCCGGGCAGGCCGACCAGGATCAGGAACGAGTGCGGGCTGGAGCTGAGGCTGGAGCAGGCTAAAGCAGGCAGGCAGGCTGAGGCAGGCGAGCAAGCAGAAGCAGGCTCCCAATCAAGGCCAATACACCATTTTATAGCGTTCAAAAGAGGTGTGCTCACCAGCTCAGGCGATTTTTATGTTGTTTTTACAGATTGGTACAAAGTTATAATCAACCTGCACAATTGGACAATTCTTCCCAAAACAACCTGTAAGACCACCCAATGTTCGGCCCATCAGCAGGTGGTCAGCGTGCATGAGAACCAAGGCCGGAAAAAGGAAAACATTGGCCAATGTTTACCTTTTATCTTCACTAGGGAGAAAACTTCTCATGGGTACTGAAGGTTGTTTTGGGTTTTGCGATGCTTTGGCCTTCAATGTGAGACACTAACACGCACAACATGGGGACCTGCTAGGGAGCTTTTGCTACCCTCCATGACAGGAGGTGAGGCTGACAGGTCTATAGTTACCTGTGTCCTCCTTCTTACCCTTTTTGAAGATTGCAGTGATGTTTGCCCTCCTCTAGGCCCCAGGCACCTCTCCTGTCCACCATGACTTACTGAAGATGGTAGAGATTGCTCTGGCAATGCCGTGTGCCAGCTCCCTCAGTACCCACGGGTGCATGCCGCCAGGACTCTTAGATTTATGGATGTGCAGATTATTTAACTGTTCCCTAACCTAGTCCTCACCAACCAAGGAATACTCCTCCTTTGTCATGTCTTCTTCTGGGTCCTCAGGGGTTAGGGCTCCTGAGGACAGTCTCCAGCAGCATGGACAGAGATGAAGAATGCCTTTAGAAACTCTGCCTTCTTTGTGTCCTATGTCACCAAGGCACCCACCTCATTCAGCAGAGGGTTTCATTGCCTCTAGCATTAGCTTTTCCTGCACTGTATTTGAAGAAGCCTTTTTTGTTATCCTTGACCTCCCTTGCAAGGTCAAGTTCCAGGAAAGCCTTATTCTTCCTAGTTGCCTTGCTGCATCCTCTGACAGCAGTCCTATACTTCTCTCAGGGGGCCAGCACCTCCTTCTGTGAGCCAGCTGTGTGCTTAGGTGGCCAGGAGAGCCAATGGCATCCTGGCCTGCATCAGGACCAGTGTGACCGGCAAGACAAGGGAGGTTATTCTGTTCCAAAACTCAGCACTGGTCAGGCCACACCTTGAGTACTGTGTCCAGTTCTGGGCTTTTCAATTCAAGAGAGATGTTGAGGTGCTGGAACATGTGCAGAGGAGGGCAATGAAGCTGGTGAGGGGCCTGGAGCACAACCCTGTGAGGAGAGGCTGAGGGAGCTGGGGGTGTGCAGCCTGCAGAAGAGGAGGCTCAGGGCAGACCTCATTGCTGTCTACAACTACCTGAAGGGAGGGTTTAACAGGTGGTGTTGGTCTCTTCTGCCAGGCAACCAGCAACAGAACAAGGGGACACAGCCTCAAGTTTTGCTGGGGGAGGTCTAGGCTGGATGTTAGGAGAAAGTTCATCGCAGAGAGAGTGATTGGCATTGGAATGGGCTGCCCAGGGAGGTGGTGGAGTTGCTGTCCCTGGAGGTGTTGAAGCCAAGCCTGGATGAGGCACTTAGTGCCATGGTCTTGTTGATTGGTGAGGGCTGGATGCTAGGTTGGACTGGATGAGCTTGGAGGTCTCGTCCAACCTGGTTGGTTCTATGATAATTTTGTACTAACAGAATATATCTTGCCTACTGAATCAGCCTCTATAATGTTTTTGATTTTGCAGTAGATGCTACTGGTGTCAGTCAAGCCAAGATTTAAGCTTCAGTATGAATGTGATTCATTGTACTGTCTTCACACATCACTGTTTATCTAAGCATTGCAAATGCACACAGGGCAAGTTACATTTCAGACACCACCACTGTTGATTTGGCCACACGAATGTACACAAATTGATCAGTTCAGACAAGTGGAGTTGGGAAATTATGATGTCATACATAGTAACTTTCTTGTGCTGCAGCATTATAGATTATTTTGCAGGTGAAGCAGTCAACATAGAATCATAAAATCAGTCAGGGTTGGAAGGGACCACAAGGGCTAATTCCAATCCCCCTGCCAGAGCCTCATCCAGCCTGGCCTTAAACACCTCCCTGGGCAAGCCTATTCCAGGCTGTCACCACTATCATGCTAAAGAACTTCCTCCTCCCATCCATTCTGAATCTCCCCACCTCCAGCTTTGCTCCATTCCCCCTAGTCCTATAACTACCTGATATCCTAAAAAGTCCCTCCCCAGCTTTTTTGTAGGCCCCCTTCAGATCCTGGAAGGTCACCTCAGAGCCTCTTCTTCTCCAGCCCGAACAGCCCCAACTCTTTCAGTCTATCCTCGTAGCAGAGGTGCTGCAGCCCTCTGATCATCCTCATGGTCCTGCTCTGGACACACTCCAGCATCTCCACATCCCTCTTGTAATAGGGGCTCCAGGACTGGATGCAGTACACATTAATAGTATGATTTCAGGTAACAGTACACATAAAGTAGTGGCTGAGAACAAGAAGTGAAAGAATAAATGTAATATACAGCATTTTTTTTAAAAATAATTTTTGTTTGGGGGGCATAGAATACATATTGGATAGAATTTAACTGGTAAAGCTGGCTAAGTGGAAAGTAATTTTGATTTTTTTTTTAAAGAGAAATGGTAACATTTATACAGTTGAAACACAGTTGAAAGAAACCACTTGTTGCTTAGGCTATAGTTTCAAGCTTATAATTACATTTTATTAACATTCTTTAATACTATATCTCTTAAGAATGCCTCCTTAAATTGAAATGCTGGTGTGAAGGGAAGATTTTTTTTACCAATGCTTCATTATGGAATTGAAAGAGATATCTGCTTGGAAATGTACAATGTCTCTTAAACATACTACAAGAAATACGTGGAAAAAGCCATTGTGAGTAATAACTGTTTTATCCCATCTACCTTTTGACAGGAGAATTAGATGACAGAGAACAGGCAAAGCTGGAAGTGAAAGTATGGGATCCAGATAGCTCTCTTACTGACCGTCAGATTGACCAGTTTTTAGTTGTAGCACGGTAAGATTAAAATCATCTCATAAAAATTCATGTTCGACTAACTGTTTATTCCCCTATGTCATGTTTCTCAAACTTGTTTGGCATTTTGTGAGCCCTTCTTTCTCCCACACTTAGCTGAAAAAGAAAATCAAAGCACAGCCTTCTGCATATTTATTGAAACTACCCATACAGAAGAGAGAAAAAACCCTCAGATTTAAATAATGCTACACAACCTGTATTTTAAGTTATAGTAGAATTTGATACTTTGGACAGCAGTCAATTTTCCCCTCAGAGTAAATGAAGCAGGATTACAGTGCTAATATCTCAGTCTTGTATTATAGTACTTGGAATTTCATTATGTAAGATAACAGTACAAATAAAGAAAATGCTAACAAATGAAATAATGCAGAACTTTCCCAGTTGCATTTAAGCTCAATAATATGCAGTGTGATTATTTTGGATTAATACATCTTTAAGTGATGCACTTCATTAGTGAAAACAATTTGGTCAGTTTGATTTGATAGATTAATAATGTGATTATACAGATTTATGAGAGGAGTGTCAAATCCTTTGGAATTCATAAATTCCTTTAAAAAATTATTTCTCTACTTCAAAAGAAATCACCAAACAACTTTCGAGACAATAGCCTTCTTACTGAAGGACAACTCTGCTCTCATAAAACACAGTATTTTTCACCTGTCCCATAATATGTACTCACAAATATAATACAAAGGTGCTGTACTGTTCTAGTGATGTCAGAGAACTGTTTATCACAGCTAATGCAGGGATTTTATCCTGAAACACTCCATTTCTTGTATTTTCTGTAACCTAGTTGCAAGCGTATCCCCAAGTCTTTTCAAATAATCCTTTTGCATTGTTTCCAGACATTCTTTATTCTTTCTTCCATTTGATCAAAGCATTTCAAGAAGGGAACAGAGAAACTGCTTTGTATTTTCCATCTTATATGCATGGTGAAATGGTGTTGCTCATCCACCCAGGATTCTTCCTTCTCTCTCACTTTGTAGTGCTGTATCCTTTCCTATACAGTAGTAAAACTTTCCTGCCTTTGTTGATTTCCAAGCAAGCCAGAGCAATATAGGGGTCAATATGTGTCTCTTCAGTCTCTTCAGAGGGTCACAGTGCCTGGGAGATGCTTTGTAAAATAGGACCTAGGCACAGAACTAGTTCTGTCACCAGCAGTGTGTGGACAGACCATTGTGGTACCGTTTATGACAGTACCGATTATGGGCAGTGGAGGAGTTTTGCTCCCCTTCCCATGTATTTCAGCAGGTCCTGCAGAGGGTGGCCAGCCAGGACTAGCGGCGGATGGCAAGATGGCTCCACACATCTCAGCTGAGTTTTTGTGGGGAGCAGAGGTGGCAGCGGCAGCCTTGGTGTCGAGCTCAAGTGGCAGGGTGAGCCTTAAGGGTGTCCTGATGGTAGTTCTTCTTCTGGCTGGTGGGGAAGTGGTGAGGAGGGACAGTCCTGGTCTGGTAGTGGTTCCAGTAAATAGCATTGATCCTAGTGATTCTTTTCCCTGTTCAACCACCTGCTTCTTGTCCACCACCAGCTCCTGCTTTTCAGCTGCCTGTTGAGAAAGTGTATGGAGAGATGTTGGGGAGGCTTAATAAATTTGAGGCAATTCTGTCTAGATTGGGGAACAAAGATAATAAGGGCAGGAACTGATGATGTGGTGTGTTCACCTCTGATTTTGCAGCTAGAGTAGAGGAACTGCAGGATGGAACCCTCAGAGGTGGTGGATGGCCTGATACAAGACACAAGTAGAAGTACAGGACTGTCTTAGATAGTGGAACTCAGAGATGGAACTCATCTGTGATGGAGGGATCTTCAGTCTTGCACATGTTGGAAGCAGAGAAGCAGAATGAAGCAATAACTTGCTGTTATTTGGAGAACTGCAAGTGAACTGGACTTAGTTGCCCCATTTAACTGCCTCAGGGGTCAAGACACACTGTTTGAGCTGGTCATGGACTGATCCAGATTGTGCCGAGTGGAACTCCAAGAATCCGCAATGAGCAGTTGAGACTTTGCAGTGAGCAGTTGCTTGTGCATTTGTAGTTCAATGGTAGAATGCTCCTCCAGCAGAGGGCTACGAGTATGAGTAGGGGACAGGAGGGCATGGCTTGTGAGGAGAGGCTGAGGGACCTGGGGCTTATTAGTCTGGAGAAGAGAAGACTGAGAGGGGATTGGATCAATGTTTCTAAGTATCTGAGGGCTGCCAGGGTGGAGGGACAGGCTCTGCTCACTGCTCCCTGGGACAGGACAAGGAGCAATGGGTGTAAATTGCAGCACAAGAGGTTCCAGCTCAACACAAGGGGCAACTTCTTTACTGTAAGGGTCACAGAGCAGTGGCACAGGCTGCCCAGAGAGATTGTGAGATCTCCTTCTCTGGAGCCTTTCAAGGCCTGTCTAAATGTGTTCCTGTATGATCTGTGTTAGATAGGATTGTCCTGCTCTGGCAGGGGATTGGGCTTGATGATCTCTTTGGGTCCCTTCCAACCCCTAACAACTCTGATCCTGTGATTTTTTGGTGTGGAAGACCCAGGTTCGATTCCCTGCTGGATGCATGAACCGTAAAGCGTTGAATGAGAATGGAGAGGGACTGTCCATTAAATAATGGATGTTGGGTGCTACTGAGTGTCCTGGAGTCCCGTACCCCTAAATTCCTCTCCTGTCCGGACTTCGGGGGGAAAGGGGAAAAGCCGCCTGGTTTCTCCCCCCCTCGCCTGCCCTGCAGCCGTGAAGGGGGGGAGGACTGCCCCGTGAAGGGAGTGACTGCCCCGTGAGTTCCCGCGCTGGAGCCAGGCTGGGATTGGCCGTGCGCTTTCACACCTAAGGTGTGGTAACTCTGCCCTTTGTCTAGCGAAGGTTATAACTATTGGGGGTCTTCCCGCCTTTGGGGTTCCCGCTTTGGATTTTGCCCGTGCCTGGACGTATGTGTCTGCCTGAGCTCACACACTCCCCTGTGCCTGGACTGCAGAGAGACCAAGGATTCGCTTTCCTGTTAGACACACCTTTGTGTGCCTAACGACCCTTAACGACCCTTAACGACTCCTGCAACCGCTGGAAAGGAAGAGGAACATAGACCGCACGAGCCAGCCTGAGTGAGTTATTTGGCTTAGCTTAATTTAGTAAGAAACCGCTATTAATTAATAGCTGAGTCCTTTTCCAACTTCTGACTTCCAAAAATAGTCAGATTATTGATGGTATTCTTGTAGATTAATTCTCATGTAACTGAACCTGTTTATTAAACTAAATTAATCTTTGTATATGTAGTTGTGGGGGCGGGTTTTTGGGAAAATAAAAAATATCTGTTTTTGATAAATTCTCGACTCGGCCACGTATCAGTTCCTGCCCTCTGCAACACTGAGCACAATGAAGATGGACATAGAATTCCTTTTGTTTGTGAAAAGAATCTGTGGGGAAAATTGTATGGGTGTTTTCTGTCTTTGGGTGGAGATATGACCTGTCCAAAGGGTGTTTTGTTCTGCTGGGGACTTGCATGTTGTGTGATGCGGAAAGGTCAGGTGTGTTCCACAGAGGAGTTTGACTTTGACTGAGAGAGTTTGAGTTCAGAGTATGTGTAAGTTGTTAGTGAGGTTTTTATTCAGATAACCAGTGTTATCTGAGAAGTCCTATTTGATGAGAAGAAGAGTTGTGTCCAGGGCCTGAGTGATAGATTGGTTGAAAGAAAAATCAGGGAATGAAGAATTATTTGCTATTGGAATTTTGCTGCCTGTTATCTGAAGACAACTAGAATGACGAATGATTTGGATGGCGCTGCCTACTATGTAGAGTCTGTTTCTAGTTACTTGAGTAGTGTGGTGCAGAAATTATGGGACTGAATAAATGGGTGGAGTGGCATAGGTTGGAAACCATAGAGTTAAAAATCCTCTAGGGACTAGAGGAGTCCAGGGGGTGGACACAGGGGAGTGTAAAATTGTTGTTCAATCCCATAATTCTGCTATCTCTTTATAAGCTGGTAGCAGGGCCAACTTGTCCTCCTTTTCTTTCCCTCCTGCCTGCTGTCTCTGGCAGGACCTACTTACCAAGGTAAACATGTAGGAAGTGGGCCTGGTTATGGCTGCAGAGGCCTTGTTTGGACCTATGGGCAGCAGAGGCGCTGTGGGGGAGGAAAAGGAGCATTGGGGATTGTAGATGAGTTTCGGGTTGGGGGAAGGTTTAAGGGGGTTGAATCCTGTGTATGCTCTGTAATTTTTCTGTTTCTTTTCAAATGTAATTCTGTATTTCTTTACAAATCATTTGAGAACACAACAGAGCATCTCTTCTTGATTCTTTCAGTCTGCTTTGGTTGAGGTAGGAGTTGCTTTTGTCCTTATAGACTTTTTCAATCACACAGGCAAACTTTTGGTTCTTTGGAAGGTCTTCAAAGACACTTCTGTCTGTGTTGCCTGTTTGCAAGAACATTGATATTTGTCCTTGGGCAAAGTTGCCTAGTTTGACAAGATTTGTTTGCTGTCTCAGGAAGGAGAGGCCTTTTTTCTACATCTATGTGCCTGGTGAATCTGAGCCTGTGTGTAAGCCGTAGTATGCAAATATCTGCTCCATGTAAAGAGAGAAGAACGTACCTGTCCTGTAAAGAAATTGGAGATAGAAGTCACAGAAAAATTATGGAGAGTTTGAGAAAAGCATGTGTACTTGAGTGGAAAAATCCTTAACTTTGAGTTCCTAAGTAGTCTTGCTTGGCTCTGGATTTCCAAATCTGGAAGTATTTTACTGCTAGTACTGAGTCTTGCTTGAACTAGCAAAAGTATCTGTTAGGAGAAGCTTGAGGCATCAGACTACTGTATTCTGGATGTGTTTTTTAGGGAGGATAATACACTGCCATTTATACTCTAGTAATAATTCCAACACTGTTTTCTACTACACTCAAATAAAAAAAAGCTTCATCATCCAATTTTGGTTCTGTCATACATTGTGTCTGCTAGCTTCAAAGATCAGGGCTCTGAGAAGCTGCAGCAGCCGTTTAGATCTGCCCATGTTAGTTAATAGCATAATACAGTAGAAGTGGATTTATGGAATAGAAATGTGTGGTGCTGAGGACCTAGCATCCACACTATGCATGTTTTGAGCAGTTTTATTTTTAGGTGAGCTCTAATTTATTCCTGTGGAATGAATATCTACACGTATGTGAAACTATCCAGTATGTCTGCTACATGGTACTTTTTGATGTTGATTCAGAGGCAGTAGATAAAGACACTGGGGACAGTTGCTTTGAAATGACATTTCTAATTTGAACTAAAGCACTGACAGATGTATCCTATTTTCTCCACTCATCAATCTCTGTTATTCCTCATATAGAAGAAATACTTTATTTCCTTGTGAGATCTCATATTCTCTTTCCAAGTATTAAGAAATATTTCCTATCGTGTGCATAACATCATAATCCTGTGGGTATTTTTTTAAGCTTGTCAAGGAGTTGAAAGTGGTCCTGAACAGACTCTGATGTGGTAGAAAAGCTGGAAACTGTAGACCTGGCTGTGAAAGATCTTGATGACAGTGTTGCACTCACAGAACTAGATGTTTGCTAGCAAGGTGGATTACAGCACATAGTAGGAAGCACATGGTTTGACAGTACAAAGGAAAATGTTCACATCAAGTTTACTAGGAGTATAAATAATAGCATGTTGCTGCCAGCTTATCTGCTTAGCCAGTACATGTTTATTTCATTGTGCATTTTGTGTTACTATTTTTACGCTTGACCAAGTTAATTTGAAAGCAACTAAATCAGACCTGGAGATGAATTAATTTTTTTTTAGTGAATTTTGATATATTACAATATAAAGAAAAAAAAATCTCTGCAAGAGCATTTTCATGGACCCGCTTTTTTGGGTCTGTAAATCTCTCTGACTGAAGTTACAGGATGATGTACAGAGATGGTCAATTAAATCATATCATGTGAATTAAACTGCTTGTATGCATCAGATTCTGTTAAAAAAAAGATTGCACATATGTTCCATTTCTGTTCATCTTCTCAAGAAACGAAAAGTTAATTGTGGTGTGTAGGGGGCATCGTATGTAATGCCACACTCTACCTTAACTTTGAGAGTCTTTTGGAGAGAGAACAGTGGCAGGTGACTTTCATGTTTATCATGTAGTAACTGCTACTGTAGCTGCTGTAACTTTCAGAAGTGATAATAATGAAGCATAGCACTGTTCAGACAGTTGCTTAGAAGTACAAAGAAATTGTATTCTGGAACAGCAGCTTTTTACTTTTAGCATGTTCTTATGTCAGATTGTGCGTTATCCAGTAGGAAAAATATGAGGGCTGTTTTTCATCTTTAATTAAACTATGCTGGTGACTTGCACCTCCACTGAAGAAGTATTTTTTTTTCTTCTCAAGATTTTGAGTATCTTAAGACTCTCTTTTAGTGCCTGTTTGTAAAGTGCTGTTATTGATAGCAGTCTAAGAGATGCATTAGCAGTGTTTTCTGATTTTCTTTGTTAAATAATATCCTGTTTCAGAACTAGTTACTGATGAACAATCACCTTGCATTTGCTGCTTCATAATTTCATTGACTAGCACTAATAGTAATCCTATGCAATAGTTTCAACAATTGTTTCCTTTAATATAATCACAGAATCATTGAGACTGGAAAAGGCCTCTGAAATCAAGTCCAGCCTATGACCTTTCACCATGACATCAGCTAAACCATGTCACCAAGTGCCACATCCAATCTTTTCTTAAAGACCTTCAGGGATGATGTCTCCACCACCTCCCTGGTCAGTCCATTCCAGAGCCTAATCACTCTTTTGTCCTTCTGTGGCACCTGGGCACGCTGCTGGCTCATATTCAGTCAGCTGTGAACCAGTACTCCCAAGTCCTTCTCAGCTGGGCTGCTCTCCAGCCACTCATCCCCCAGTCTATAGTGCTGCTTGGGGTTGTTATGGTCAAAGTGCAGGATCCTGCACTTGTTGCTGTTTAGTCTCATATCATTGGCCTCAGCCCATTGACCCAGCCTGTCCAGGTCCCTCCGCAGCACCTTCCTACCCTCCAGGAGATCAATGCTCCCTCCCAACTTGGTGTCATCCGCAAATTTACTGGTGATAGACTTGATTTCCTCATGCAGGTCATTGATAAAGATATTGGTGTCCCTGGGGGACACCAAAGGTCACCAGATACCAACTGGATGCAGCACCATTCACAATCACATTCTGTGCCTGGTCATCCAGCCAGTTTTTAACCTGGTGAAGAGTGCACCTGTCCAAGCCATGGGCTGCCAGCTTTTCATGGAGGATGCTGTGGAGACAGTCAAAGGCTTTGCTGAAGTCTAGGTAGAGCACATCCACAGCCTTGCCCTCATCTCCTAGGCAGGTCACCCAGTCATAGAATGCAATCAGATTGGTTAGGTAGGAGCTTCCTTTCCTAAGCTGAGTTTGGCTGGGCCTGATTCTCTGGTTTTCTTGTACATGCCGCTCTGTGGTACTCAGGGTGACTGGCTCCATAACCTTGTCAGGTACTGAGGCCAGGCTGACTGGCCTGTAGTTTTCTGGTCCTTCTTGTGGATGGGCATCACATTGACCAACCTCCAGTCAACTGGGACCTCCCCAGTTATCCAGGACCGGTGATAAATGATGGAGAGCAGCTGTGCCAGCTCTTGCACCAGCTCCCTAAGCACCCTAGGATGAATCCCATTCAGACTCATTGACTTGTAAGGGTCTAAGTGGCACAGCAGGTCATTTAATACTTCCTCTTGGAGTACAGGAGGGATATACTGCTCCCCATCCCTTTCTGCCAATTCAAGAGCCGAGTTGCCCGGCAGATAGTCAGTGTTTTTGTTAAAGACTGAGGCAAAGAAGGTGTTAAGTACCTCAGCCTTTTCTTTGTGTTTTCTGTGTTTCCCCCTTCGTCCAATAAGGAACCAAGATTTCCCCTGGCCCTCCTTTTTTTATTGATGTAATTATAAAAGCACTTTTTATTATCCTTGACAGAATTGGCCTGATTATGTTCAAGTTGAGCTTTTGCATCTCTAATTCTCTTTCTATGTGACTTTACAATATCCTTAAATGCTTCTTAATTCGACTGCCCATTTTTCCAAAGTTGGTACACTCCTTTATTTTCCCCCTGAGTTCTTGCAAAAGCTCCATGCTTGATCTGGCTGGTCTTCTTCCCCACCACCTCATTTTATGGCACATAGGGACAGCCTTCTCCTGTGCCTTCATAATTTCATTGTTAAAGTAGGCCAGCCTTCCTGGGCCCCTTTGCCTTTGAGGGCTCCTTCCCAGAGTCCCTCTGGCTGTTGTAATCCTCTCCTACTCAGTACAGCACTGGAAGCAGTGTCAACTAGAGTGTCAGTTCTTACCTTTTTATCAATGTAAAGCTATAATGTATCTTAATTTTGACTTCATATACAGGTAACATACAGTTGAGCTCTGAAGTTAACCTTCAGAAAGCTAGATGTGAAGACCTGTTCTTTGTCACTTTCATAGTGACCCTTCTGCCTTCCAACCCAGTCACATCTGCCCCCAGCTTGGTGTCATCTGCAAACTTGCTGATGACTGACTCCATGCCCTCATCCAGATCATTTATGAAGATGTTAAAGAGAATGGGGCCCAACACAGATCCCTGAGGTACACCACTAGTGACTGGCCGCCAGCTGGATGTGGCACCATTCACCACCACTCTCTGGGTCCGGCCCTCCAGCCAGTTCCTAACCCAGCACAGAGTGTTGCTATCCAAGCCATGGGCTGACAGCTTAGCCAGCAGTTTGCTGTGGGGGACAGTGTCAAAGGCCTTACTGAAGTCCAGATAGACCACATCCACAGGCCTCCCCACATCCACCAAGCGGGTCACCTGATCATAGAAGGAGATCAGGTTAGAAAGGCAGGATCTGCCCTTCCTAAACCCATGCTGGCTGGACCTGAGCCCTTTGCCACCCCTTAGGTGTGCTCTTATCACCCCCAAGATAAACTGTTCCATCAGTTTCCCTGGCACTGAGGTCAGGCTGACAGGTCTGTAGTTCCCAGGTTCCTCCATCCGACCCTTCTTGTGGATGGGGACCACATTGGCCATTTTCCAGTCTCCTGGGACCTCTCCGGTGAGCCAGGACTGCTGGAAAATGATGGAGAGTGGCTTGGCCAGCTCAGCTGCCAGCTCTCTCATCACCCTAGGGGGGATTCCATCCGGTCCCATGGACTTGTGAGGATCCAAATGACGCAGCAGGTCCCTTACTGCTTCCTCATGGATTAGAGAATTTATAAATTTACAAAAGTGCTTTTTATTATCCTTCACAGAGGTGGCAGCCTAAGTTCTAGCTGGGCCTTAGCCTCTCTAATTTTTCTCCTACATAATCTGGCTATCTCCTTAAACACGTCAGGAGAAGCCTTCCCCTCCTTCCAGAGGTGATACACCCTCTTTTTTTCCCCCAATTCCTTCAGGAGCTGTTTACTCATCCAGGCTGGTCGCCTTCCCCGCCGGCTCGTCTTTCGGCACATGGGAACTGCCAGCTCCTGTGCCTTCAAGAGCTCCTGTTTAAAGTAGGTCCAACCATCCTGGACCCCTTTGTTCTCAAGAACTGCTGCCCAGAGGACTTTGGAAATAAGTTTCCTAAGCAAATTGAAGTTTGCCCTCCGAAAGTCCAAGGTGTAGGTTTTGTTGCAGTGCCTCCCTACCTCCCTGTATATTGAAAATTCCACTAACTCATGATCACTACACCCCAGGCAGCCTCCCACTGCCACATCTCCTACCAGCCCTTCTCTGTTGGACAGCAGCAGGTCAAGCTGAGCTTGATCCCTAGTAGGCTCACTTAACAGCTGGGTCATGAAGCTGTCCTCCATGCACTCTAGAAATCTCCTGGACTGCCTCCTCTCTGCTGAATTAAGTTCCCAGCAGATGTCTGGCAGGTTAAAGTCGCCCACAAGGACAAGATCTGATGACCTTGAAACAGCCTCCAGCTGTTTGTAAAATATCTGGTCTGTTTCTTCATCCTGGTTGGGTGGTCTATAACAGACTCCAACCAGGATGTCAGATTTATTAGTCCTCCCTCTGATTTTAACCCACAAGCTCTCAACCCCTTCATCCCTCACCTCAAGCTCAGTGGCATGGAGTGACTCCCTAATATACAGAGCCACCCCTCCTCCTCTTCTCCCTTGCCTATCTCTCCTGAAGAGGTTATATCCCCCCAGTATAGCAGCCCAGTCATGCCTGTCATCCCACCAAGTTTCCACAGCCTTTAGAAATTTAAGCCTGTAGTATCTAGAGTGTGAATCACTGCTGTTGAATCTTAACTGTTAAATTCAGATACTGTATTTTGTAAGTTTTTGGCAGCAAGTACTGAAATGTCCATTCAGTATTAAATGTTCAGAAATCCAAGAAAAAATTGAATTGCAATAGCAGCTGTTGTTACCGGATTCTCCGTGATCAATAATACACCTTAGTGAGCTGAACTCTCTATGCGCGTCATGTTGATTTTTTGCTGAATTTTGAGTTCACAGTCTGCAGTAGCATCTCTTAGAGTGCTGCGAGTTGTCAGTAACACTCTTCATGAGCAACACTTCACACTTAAAAATTGTTTAGAGTGTTATTGTTGAATGAGGCTTGTGATGGTTTGAGCTCTTACCCGCCCCCCCACACTTTGTATTTGCCCCAGCTAACTCAGACGGACCCTGGGAATATAGATGAAGCAATTTATTTACAGCCAGCAGAATTTACAAGCAGCTATTTGCAATATATACAGTTATATACAATTATATACAGAAGTATACAAAGGATAAACAATACAAAAGCACAACTCCCCTCCCAGAAACCTGAGTCCCCAGGAGGGGCTTTCAAACCACCCCAACACCTCCCCCGGCCCTCTCAACATTACCCCAGTTCTCAGGAAGAAGAGAGGTGCAGCCAAGAGGTTAGGGAGCAAGGTTAGTGGGAGCAGGGTTAATGAGATGTGACCAGGTCTGAAGGCAAAGGCAGAAGAAAAAAACAAAAATGGAGAATGTTTACTTCTTCCCAGAGCTCTCAGCGTGACTGTGAGAGAAGTTGACATCAATTGTTTTCATTTCACTGCCTGTTATCTAGTTCTTTTACCAAAACATTCCAGCTTGCTTCAAACTAGCACAATCCACCCCTTGTCTACTTCACTCAGAGTATCGCTGAGAATTATCCAATCTAATCTAAACCAATATTTACACTAAAACAATATATACAAGTTCAGTTCACACTTCAATCAGATGTAGGTGATTCAAAAGCTCAGAACAGGGACTCCCAGGTGATATTGGGTTCGTGCTCACGTACTGTAGATTCTATCGTAGATTCTCTCAGTGTTGGGCGCCGATGTTACTTAGAACAGAAGAACTCCTAACAGCTTGAATTTAAACTCTCTCAGCTAAGGTTAAATTTCTCTGTGGAATACACTGGATTTCACCATTCTCCTGCATTACCCAGTAGGTATGACCAGGACCTTCAGCAGACACCACCCCTCGGACAGGTTTCCCTTCGCCCAAAGGAGAAAATACCCAAACAGTTTTCCCTAACAGATTCTTCTCACGTACAACAGGAACTTTCACCGTCTACTGTTTGAACCAAATCTGATTGTGCAGGTCCTGCTCGGTTTACTGAACCTCTACTATTTACCAACCAGGTAGCTTGTGCTAAATGCTTGTCCCAGTTTTTCAGAGTTCCACTCCCCATGGCTTTTAGGGTGGTTTTCAGCAAACCATTGTAGCGTTCAGTCTTCCCTGAAGCTGGTGCGTAGTAGGGTATGTGATAGATCCATTCAATACCATGCTCCTTGGCCCAGTTTTTCACAAGATTGTTCTTGAAATGAGTGCCATTGTCTGACTCGATTCTCTCTGGAGTTCCATGTCTCCACATGATTTGTCTCTCCAAGCCAAGAATGGTGTTACGTGCAGTAGCATGTGGAACTGGATAGGTTTCCAGCCATCCAGTGCTGGCCTCTACCATCATTAGAGCATACTGCTTGCCAGAACGAGATCGAGGTAAAGTGATGTAGTCACTCTGCCAGGCTTCACCATACTTGTACTTTGACCATCTATCACCATACCATAAGGGCTTAATTCGCTTAGCCTGCTTAATAGCAGCACAAATGTCACAGTCATAGATGACTTGGGTGATAGCGTCCATGGGCAAGTCAATTGACCTATCACAAGCCCATCGGTATGTTGCATCTCTGCCTTGATGTCCAGATGAGTCATGGGCCCACCGAGCTAAGAACAGTTCACCTCGGTGTTTCCAATCAAGGTCAATGTGAAGTTCACAGGTGGTATCAACTTGAGCAATCTTAGCAGCTTGATCTGCCTTCTTCTGGTTGTGTTTGTGTTCCTCAGTATCTCTGCTCTTAGGCATGTGTGCGTCTTCGTGCCGCACCTTCACTGGAATTCTCTCCAGCCGTGCATCAATGTCCTGCCATAGATCAGCACACCAAATAGGCTTTCCTTTCCTTTGCCAACCATTCTTTTTTCAGTCCTTTGGCCAACCCCATAGAGCATTTGCTACCATCCACGAGTCAGTGTAGAGGTAAAGGATAGGCCAATTTTCACGTTCAGCCACATCAAGAGCAAGTTGGACAGCTTTTACCTCAGCGAACTGACTGGATTCTCCTTCTCCATCTCTCACTTCGGGAACTCTCCTGGTTGGACTCCAGACTGCTGACTTCCATATTCGCTTGTTCCCAACAAGATGACAGGACCCATCTGTGAACAAAGCATAGTTCTTTTCCTGATCAGAGAGATCACCATAGGGAGGAGCTTCCTCAGCACGAGTTATTTTCTCCTCCGGAGGTTTGGTACAGTCTGTGCCTTCTGGCCAGTTGGTGATCACCTCCACCAGACCAGGTTGATCAAGATTACCCACTCGTGCTCGTTGGGTTATCAAATCCATCCATTTAGACCAGGTTGCATCTGTGGCATGATGAGGTGATGAACCTTTGCCCTTGAACATCCATTTTAGAACTGCCACTCTAGGAGCTAAAAGCAATTGTGACTCAGTTCCAATCACTTCAGAAGCTGCTTTCACTCCCTCATAGGCTGCTAGAATTTCTTTCTCAGTTGCAGTGTAATTTGCCTCTGAACCTCTGTAACAACGTCCCCAGAAACCAAGTGGACGACCACGTGTCTCATTTGGAGCTCTGCCAAAGACTCCAAGTTGGACCATTTTCACTGGCAGCCATGTACGGAATGTTCTTAATGTGTGGACCAGATTGCACAGGTCCCAAGCCCACTGCATGGACTACTTCTCGTTTGATCTGATCAAAGGCTGCTTGTTGTTCAAGTCCCCACTCGAAATTATTTCTCTTACGAGTCACATCATGCAGAGGTTTGACAATCTGACTGAATCCAGGAATGTGTAGTCTCCAAAATCCCACCACACCAAGAAAAGAAAGTGTGTCCTTCTTACTGGTGGGAACTGCCATAGTAGAGACTTTGTTGATCACATCCTGAGGAATGTGACGGCGCACTCCCCGACACTGAATTTTTTTGGCAGGTCCTTTGACCTTGTCTGTCTTAATGGCAAAACCTGCTTGCAACAGAATGTCAATGATTTTGTTACCTTTCTCGAAGACTTCCTCAGCAGTTTGGGCCCACACAATGATGTTGTCGATGTACTGGATGTGCTCTGGAGCTTTACCTATTTCCAGTGCATTGTGGATGACTGAATGACATTGTTGAGCTGTGTTTCCACCCCTGAGGCAAACGGTTGAACTGATACTGGATTCCTCTCCAGGTGAATGCAAACTGAGGCCTGCACTCCTTTGCTATGGGAATAGAGAAGAAAGCATTAGCAATGTCTATGGTTGCATACCATTTAGCCTCCTTCGATTCCAGCTCATACTGGAGTTCCAGCATGTCCGGCACAGCTGCGCTCATGGGTGGCGTCACCTCGTTGAGGGCACGAAAGTCAACTGTCAGTCTCCAGTCGCCCGTAGGTTTACGCACAGGCCAGATGGGACTGTTGAAAGGTGAATGAGCTTTCTCGATGACAGCCTGACTCTCCAGTTGACAAATCAGCTGATGAATGGGCAACAAAGAGTCACGGTTAGTTCTGTACTGCCTATGATGAACAGTTTGAGTTGCAATTGGCACTTCCAGGTCCTCTATGTCATGATGTCCCACAACTGCAGATTCATCAGAAAGTTCAGGTCTAATGGACAATTTCAATTTATCATCCTCAGTCTCTACAGATGCTATTCCAAAAGCCCATTTGTGACCCTTAGGATCTTTGAAACAACCTTGTCTCAAAAATTCTTGTCTCAGAATTCAAGGCGCATCAGGACCAGTTACAATAGTATGTGTCTTCCACTTTTTACTAGTTAAACTGATTTCAGCCTGTATCTTAGTTAACTCTTGAGATCCACCAGTGATTCCAGAAATAGTGATAGGCTCTGTCCCTTTGCAGTTGGATGGCAATAAAGTGCACTGAGCACCTGTGTCAACTAAAGCCCTGTATTTGCCCAGCTATTGAACTGCCAGGCCACCTAATGAATGCATTCCAATAGATTCGGTTCTCTCCACTATCCCTTTCCTCCTCCTGGCTGGAGGCAGGGCACCCCTAATGCTGAACATGGCATGTGGGGTGTACACAGTGATTGGTGGTGTTGTGAGAGGAATTGCAACTGCTGGAACAATTGCAGTTGCTCTCAGGAGCTGAAGAAGTGACAGCTACTTTACTGGCATTATTGCCTCTGTTTCTACCACTCTGCAGTTCCCTGACTCTCTTTGAAAGAGCTGAAGTAGGTTTACCATCCCACTTGTTCATGTTCTCCCCGTATGTGTCACGCAGAAGTATCCACAGTGACGCACGTGATTGCTGCTGTCTGGGTGGAATTTGTCTCCTCCTGGGCTGGAATTGCCTTGCAGGAGGTGGGCGTCTGTTCCTGACTGCAGAAACATGCACCCATTCAGATGATGCAGGAATGGTATCCTTTACCAGATTGGAAATTGAGGTTGTAAGATCCTCCTTCAGTTCTTTCATGCTCTTTCTAATGCCATTCTCAATACTATCCTTCATCTCTGTAGTCATAGTCTTAATGGCACAGATTATACCAGAGTGTGACAAGCTATCCTCTATCTGCCTGAGCTCGTCAGTGAATTCACCAACAGTGAAAGATCTTCCATTATCACTCCTTGCTAGGAATTTACTGGCCAAGATGTTAGCATAGGATGAAGGAGCAAGCTTAATAAGCTTCTTCATGAGACCTGTTCCCAAAGGAATATCGTCAGGCTCATGAGTGCCATGATCTCCATAAAGCACTTCCTTCACAGCAAACTCCTTCAGAAGCTTAATTCCCTGCTCAACGGTGTTCCACTTCTTGGCAGCCCATGGCAAATCATCTCGGGAAGGATATCTCATAGCCACAGCCAACAGAAGGCGTGTCCACAAGCTAACCCTACCAAGAGGACTTGCCAGGTGTTTGTCCACTCCACTCTCCTTAGTGAGTGGTCCCAGCTGCTTGGCAGACTTGTCTCCTACCTGCAGGGCATTAGCACCAATGCCACGGCATCTCACTAGCCAGCTTAGGATTGGCTCACCTGATTCCCTTGTGTATTCCTTCCTAACTTCCCTGACCTCTCTGAGTGGATCCTTGGAGCCCTGGATGTCATCTTCCTTCAAACTAGCACAAGGCTCTAGTTCTTAGTCCAGAGGCTTAGACTGTATTAAAAATGTTAGGTGAGTAATTTGGTGTAGTGGTTTGGAAAAAAGAGTCTGATATTCCCCGCTACCAGAAATCAAGAATTTGTAGCAACTGCAGGGCATTCCCATCCTAGACAGCTAGTATTCATTCTTTACTTCACTAATGGGAGTAGCATACATGCATTACTGTGAATAAAGTGTTAGTAATTTACTCATGGTAAGATAGTGGACTCTCTTTTTTAATTCTGTTGTCATTTGTTAAACAGCTTTTTAATTTTAAAAATAATAGCAACAGTTGTAATGCCCAACTTGAGTAAATCTTTGACTTCATAATTATTTAAAAATTGACACATTTAAAAGCTGGTTCTTCATAGTTCTCTGAGTATCTTTTGTTTCCATGCTGTTGTTCTTGTATGTGGATTTTTACTTTTGGAGGAGAGTCACAAGTTCATACTGCAATGTTTAGAGATTTGTCTCTATCGAATTGTGCTTCATTAGAAAGGTCTTAAATCTTAACAGTATGCTGCTTCTGTTTTTTGCAGGACACTTTGTTATCAGACTATGTCATATCTATAAAATAAGTGGTTACATCATTCTGTATATTTACCGTCTGCTGTTTCTCCATTGTAGTGCGGTTGGCACGTTTGCTCGAGCATTGGACTGCAGTAGTTCTGTCAGGCAACCAAGTTTACACATGAGTGCAGCTGCTGCTTCTCGAGACATCACACTGGTAGGTGTGCAGCTTTATTCATATCCATGAATTTAGCAGTATCTATCACTCCAGCATCCCCGTCCTCCAGATAGCCATTTTATTTAGATACACGCAAGGGGTGTGTCTGTGTTTGTATGTGTATGGTAGGTAATCATATGTGAGTTTGGTAGGCTTATTGTTACTGCCCATGTAATCGTACTGTAAATCAATTGTCTTTAGCTGAAATCTGTTTAAATACAGTATCTCATATGTGGTGATATGCACAGTGACTCCACTGTGCAAATATGTGGTGGTTCGGCCCTGGCTGGATGCCAAATACTCACCAGAGCTGCTCTATCACTCCCCTTCTTAGAGGGACGGGAATATATGACAAAAGCCAGTAATAAGGTAGAAGCAATTTAATAATGCAAAACACAGGCAAAGAGCAAATGCTGTGCATGGAAGCAAAGTAAAGATGTTATTCTCTACTTCTCATCAGCAGGCAGTCTTGAGCCCCAGGAAGCAGGGCTCTATGTGTAACAGTTGCTCTGAAGGACAGACGCCTCAGACAAATATCCCCACACTTCTTTCTCTTGGCTCTTGTATGTGAGCTGATGTCATATGGCATGGAATACCCCTTTGACCAGTTTGGGTCCCCTCCCAAGTTCTCGCTCATCCTTCAGTGTACTCTTGGGGCAGGGAAATAGTGGAAAAGCACAGCGTGGATGCTTGGCTCAGCAGTAGCCAAAACACTGATGTGTTGTCAACACCCAGCTACAGCACACTGCAAAACACAGCACTAGAAAGGAGAATTAACTCCATCTCAGTCAAACCAAATACAAGTGGATAATGCACATTATGCAGAGATTCATTTAATATAATTGATCAATAATGTAATTTAAAGTTTGGGGTAATAAAGGTAGGTGAAAATTGTTTGGATAATATTTTGTACTTTTCTAAAGGATAAGCAATCTAACTTCATGAGCAACATTTCGAAGAACATTTTCGTTTTTGTTCCTTCAAAATAGTTCTTTAGTTTAATTATTTTTAAAATTTTAATAAGGTTTAATTAGATTAAGAATTTCTTATAAATCCCACATGTTGCACATCCTTCTTACGGTGTTCAGTGATTAATAGAACACATGCGTCTTTACAGCAGCTACTGCTTGTTTGAAGGTACATGTGCAGTGCTGCTGACATGATGGGATACGCTTAGTGCTTGAGTGCTGTATAAATGTTTCTCCATTGCAAATGATCCATTCAGTTCCATTACACTTAGTAAGAGGCATCTCTTATAGTGAGGCATCAAAGGAACCACCCCAGGTTTAATTATTGAGTCTGTTGTTCTCATTTTCTTATCTTCTCAGCTTTTTTAAACCCTTCTCTTTGTGTCCTTGACAAAGTACTTATTTTCTAAGTTAAGAAAAGACACATTTGTCATTGCAGTAGTTAACTCAGACATTCCCATGTTAATTTGGAGCATATTTTGAGCAGCAGTTACAATTAGTACAGATGTTTTCAGAACTTGTGGCGTGTCTCATTTATGCTTTGGAAGGGACGTAGGTGCACCAAGAATATTTCTCCATCTTTATTCTTAATGCAAGGTAGACAAGCCTTGCACCTCAAGTGCAGTTAATGAGATTTCTGTACAACTGTGTCTTTTCTGTATTCCTATTTAGTTGGTTCACTTAGAGATGACCATAAACAGACTGATATGAAAAAACTCCAAATGATAAATATATAACATTGTAAATATCATTAAATTCAGGATGGATATACACATTAGGAGGTCCAGAAGCTTAATAGCAAGTGAGAGGCTACTTTCCTTATTTTGAAAACATGAGAAAGGCAGCAAACTGCCAATGCTTATGAAATACATGAGATGCTGTGTGCTTATCTTCTTAGATGACAAAAAATACTATTTTCTTACAGCAATAAAGAATTGTGAGATAGCCTACCACCTGAAGCTTGCATTTCTGGCCTTCTCAGAGGCAGTATTTTATTTTATAATGAAAACTGATCTCAGAGAAGAGAAAGAAACTGGAAAGACTTCTGGTTTCATGCTCCTAAACGTTGCATAGTGCATACACTGATGATGACAATCGTTAAAGCAAAGCAGGTTACTGGGATTGCTTTCACTTTGTGGTGGACTTGTTTGGGAGAGCCTGTGCTACTTTACTCTAAGGACATAAATACGGTTTTGGATGTTTCTTCAAAATGAAGAAGTATGGACAATTTTTTTCTTTGCATTTTGAGTGATGTCTTTTTAATGATTTTTGTTTTCCAATCAGATTTCTGTATATGTAATTTCTGCAATAATCATCCTTAAAATATTATTGAGTTGCAGAATCCATACTCCCATTTGAATGTTTTGTTGGAGGTAGCCCAGTCTAGCTGATTTAACTGACTACTGAAATTTCAGTTAGTTTTGGAACTGTGTTACAGAGTGTTTGCAGTGTCATTCACTTTCTTCCAGCTCTATGCAGCACTTTCTTGGATTTCAGTGTATAGCTTCTTCCTTTACCTACTTAAGTTTGAACTCGAAGTTTCCTCTGTGTGGCTAATATCTGTACTTTGGGGTTCTGTGTCTGTGCTGAACAGTATGCTCTGGGCAAGAACTCTTAGGGAAAGGTTGGTCTTCCTCGGTCCTTCAAGCTTCTGTTTGGAAAAGACAAGGCAAAGTCTTCCCAGCTTCTTGCTCCTTAGATGTGAAGTACCTACTACTGTTTTCTTGAAGTCCTCTGATCCTTGCTTAAAGCAGATATTCCAGGACCTTTTGCCTTGGGCTCTAGTGATATCTTTAGCCTATTCTGGCTTTTGCTAGCGCAGTTTACTCACTGCACTGTGAGAATTCAATTGCAGGTGAGGGCTGACAAATGTACTAAAGGCTAAGAATTGTTACTGTAGGAACTTATCAGCGATCTGTCGTAGAACAGCTCAGTTCTTATGGATAAGACAGTTCTTGCCCACAGAGGTCATTAGAAATATTTTGTTTACTAATGTCAGAAAAAGCTGTTATGGAATCAGATGTTTGTTACAGATGGAAAGAAAATAATATAAGGCAAGAGCAAGATCCTACTGTTGTCAGTTTTAAGCTTGGTGATTTAGCAGCTGCTTGGAGAATGCCCAGTATGTGCTGCTTTTCCACAATGGCTACAGTTTAAATGAAGGTTTAAACCTTGGTAATGCTTAGACCATGAGGGTTCAGTCTTTAGGCTTGATTTACTCATTGACTGAATGGTAAGCAATAAACCAGTGGTTTCATATTACATTTTCTAATCTGAAAACTGCATTTTAGACATCATGGTATGTATTTCCATTATAGCATACTGCATTTTAAGAATGTATTTTTCTCAAGGCTTGTGAACTCAACTTGAATCATAAGTAAAATGATGTTTTGTAGGATACTAGTGTCATTACTTCTTGGCGATGAAACAGGGCAAGAGTCTTGTGCATGATAGGTTTCAAAGAAGTATTTTGATAGCTGGAGAAAGACTTTTACCCACTTGTAGAATATGTCAAAAAAATAAGGAAATTATCTGCAGTGCTGTATAGGGTTAACACTCCTGGGGGAGTAAACCTGAACCTGACCCTAGGGGTCTTGGCCCCTCCCCAGGGGTGGGCCACACTCCAGGTGATGGTTGGCCCACTCCCCTCACTTCCTGTCCTATAAAACAGAGGAGCTTCCTGCTCCTCTTCCTCTTTTCTTCGCTCCCTCTGGACACACACACACACACACTGCATACCAGCACACCACGTGGCAGCCACGAGGCAGAGACACCATCACATTGCTCGGGTTGTATCCATCCCTTTTTGTATTTTGCCGTTTTCCCTTCCTTATCCTTTGTAAACTCCCCTACCTCCAACACCTTTTCTAAGTTATTGTTAAACTTTTCCTTTTTAACTTCCAAATCGAGTAAGATTGATTTATTTGAGTGTGCTTACCTCTCTCTCTCTCTCCCTATCTTTGGGAAAAGGAGGGGGAAGAGGGGAGGGCACTCTATAAATTCTATAAATTGTCATTTGGTCTATTAAATTTATTAGAGTCTCTGGGAACTTGCATTTGAACCCAAGACAAGTGCATTTGTATACAGAAGCTCAACTGGGATTGTTTTGTAAGTGCTATACTGAAACATACTGCTAAAGTGTTTCTTCCTTGAAACCTTTTGGATGTCCCCTGTGATAAAATAAATTTATGGCTGCCTGAGAGGTTGCATGCTACGGTTACAGCTCATTGCTGTGATGGGACAGAGAGGCAGGAGACCGATGGACAGTCACAGACATTATTGCACTTAATAACACTAATACTTCCTTCAGAACAATTTAAGATTGTGCTGATGGAGTCTTCTGGGACACTGAGTCAGAAAGATCTCTTGTATGTTGCTCTCTTTCCCTGTAGGTGGATTTGTGATGGTGTTACTTTTTATACTACCCATCATTGCTACCCAACACTCAGCAGTGTGAGTGTCCAGTGTTACTTGTGAAGTGAGGAATGCTATAACATGATCGTTTTCTCTTTTCCTGCTCTATAACAGAAACAGAATTAACCAAAGAAACCTCATATACCCATCTGTAACAATAGAGCTTAGCAGGGCACAAAACCATTGCTTTTTTTTCAGTATGATGATAATGAAAACAATAAATGCCTTCCTTCCCCAACAATGAGAATATTGAGCAAATAGATGTCTGGACAGCTTTTTTGGTACTGTTTAGAACTTCTGTTCATGGAAAATGCCCCCTCAGTCAATATATGCCATTGTCTCTATTGGGTTACATGAAACCAATTTCTACTGACCAAATATGTTCTAGAAACGTTTGCTTGTAATTTGCAGGAACTAATAAATGAATGTAATTTTAAATAAACGTTTTATTAAGGCATTTCCTTTCCCAAATTAAGTAATAAATAAATAATGTTCCTTATATTCCATAGCAGAAAACCTATGAAATCAAGATAGGTTCTAAATGTAGTCAAAGTCAAGGCCGCTTTTGTGGCTTGTAGAGAAGAATACACTGAATTTGCGTTAACTGAGATGCACTACTGTCTATTAAAATATTTTCTTTTATTTTTATTATCATCTACTTGCTAGTTTCATGCAATGGATACCCTGCATAAACACAACTATGATTTGAGCAGTGCCATCAGTGTTCTAGTGCCACTTGGAGGGCCTGTCTTGTGTAGAGATGAAATGGAAGAGTGGTCAGCATCAGAAGCTAGTTTATTTGAAGAGGCATTGGAGAAGTATGGCAAGGACTTCAATGACATTCGACAAGACTTTGTAAGTATACAAGTATTACATTACTGCATTTTCACATGAGTGAGCATAACTGCTTTCTGGCGGTTTGGGAGCACAGCTAAAGGAGGAATCTGTGTAGCTGATAGATGAAATAAACATACATATACATTGTGCCTGGCTGAAAGCCAATATCCTTTCTTGTTCACTGTCATTCTTTGCAAAGATGCTGACAGAAGATGATCGGTTAAATGGTTTAGGGTTTCTCATGCTGATGTTCTTTGGTAGGGATTTTTACAAGGTTTTAAAAGTATTTGAAAACATTCCAGCGCCTTTTCTTAGAATATTCCCACAATTTCCAGTGAAATTTATTAGCAGTTGCATGGCTGACTGCCCTGAGTGCTTTTGGAAAGCTGAGGTTTCTCTCTATGTTTAACAGAGAGAAATTTATATTTAGATAGCTTTTAAAGTGCACCACAGGGAGTTATTTTGACATAGTAGATATTTTGGCAGTTTTGAAAAGTGAAGGAAATGTTTTCTAATATGTTATAAACTATAACTATACTGGTTTTGGTACTAAGTCATAGTATCAGGCTATAGAGCATTTAAGGTTTCATTTTGTGAGTCTTTATGCAGAGTAATGACATGAAATTGATTCTAACACTGATTGCTGGAAATGCTAGTAATTTGTCTTCAAATTTCTTTGGCCATTTCTGGGAGAACTTCTTTCTTTCAAGCAAACAAACAATTCCTGTTGTACTGAATTCAGAGTGGGCTTTGTGAAAAGATTGGGATTTAAGCCAAAGGAATTCCCTTACTTAAGACAGAAGTTGATTGAAACATTTCCGCGGCAATCTCATTCTGCTTGACACAACTCATATTTTTTTTTTAGCCTTGCAGAAGTTATTAACAAACATTGTGAGAGGAAAATGGTACTGTGTGGTAAATGTGGAAGTCCTTCAAAGATAGAGTGTCAGACAGTGGAGAAGGGTTAGCACTGAGCTAAGCTGTCTTTCCTTCACTTTCACAGTTCTGAAATGAGGCAGATAATTGAATGAAGGTGGGAAGGGAAGGCTGTTGTTGCTGGACATTTTAAAAGGTGTATTATAGTTGTGCTTAATTTTGCGACTCCTAAAGAGGAAGATACTCACTGTATTCATCATGTAACATTGAAATTTGTGTCGTGTATGAAATAGTTCTGTTATTCAAGAAAATGTAATTGTAAAGAGCATTAATTTATAGAGTTTTAGGATTGAAATCTTAATGTTAACTACAATTCCTTATTCTTTCTTATTCAGATGATGGTCCTCAGCTGCAATTGTGCAAGAATTCAGTAGCTATTTTTTCTATCGAAATATTTCCTAATACACAGTGTTAGTCTTTTCAAAATGCATAAAGCATATAATACAGCTTTTATTGGCTGTTAACAAGTTGAGTCTTAACACAATTTGTAGCGAAGTACACCTAAGCCTCATCTTTGTTATTTATGTAGTATTTTTATTTTCTGTGTAATTTCTGTGTTACGTAACATAATTCTGTTGATGTGCATACAGTAAAGTGATACAGTGGAGTTATGTGTTGCAAGAGTTATTTATGTGTTTGGAGTGTTCAGATGCTGGGAATTTGAAAGAGTTTGCTAGAAGATGTTTATAATGTCCTTCCCCACACTCCTCTCAAAATGAGAAATGCACAAATCTAGAGAGTGTGGTCTACTGAGAGCACATGCTGAGTGCAGCAGAAATGGATGTGGGACACTAAACAATTACCGTCTCATTCAGTTAGAACAAAGAGGTTGTCTCTCCTTATTCACTTGGGTTTTTTACTTTTGGGAAAGTGCACACAGTCTTGATCTAATTCTATATAACTTGAATTCTTTACGTTATGTGAATCACTGTGTAATCTTGGGATGCTTTGTTTCCTCTGAAGTAAAATTTACATGTCCTCACTTGCTCTGTAGCCTTGTGAAAGTACAGAGATTTGAAAATGAATATTTGGTTTTCAGTAACCATCTAAACCAATTCTTTAAGATTTAGATCACAGATACATGAGAAATTTCTGCAAGATGACATAAGTATAAACAACGAGGCATGGTGATTTTCCATCAAAATACATTCATCTGTTATCATCCCTCTCTTCAGTGACAAGTCACTGAATACACTGATGCTGTTCAAGTCTAGTGATAAAACAAAGTCTTATGGTGCCTGTGATTAAACTCAAACCTAAACAGTCATCCAGTGGGGCCATAGTACAGGGAAGATTACCATATTGTGTGGTTGGTAGCAGTTTTCGGAAGCAGAGGGGTTATGTAGCACCTGCTTGAGTTGTGGCATTGTCGGTGGAGGGCCTGTAGGCCCGAAAATAGGCTTACCTATGCCTTGCCTTGCCTGGACATGTTTTTCTGCCCAAACCAGAGGTAAACACAATAAATAGATAAAAGGGGCACAATAGGCCTGGTGCCACAAAATCTGGCCTGCCCAGGGCCAGGTTGTATAATGTGGCTGTAAACATGTTGTGTAAGCCCCCACATGCCCAGCTTGTGTCTGCCTAGTGTAAGGCCCATGTGATTCCCATATTTGGAAAGTCCAGGCCTGTGGCTTTTGCCTAGTATGGTAAGGTTTGGCTGACTGCCAACCTGATTGGTCATTCTAGTGTCTAAAGGGCCATTGATCTCAGCCCACATTCAATAAATGGGCATACACAGGTAAACAACATGCAGCTCGGGCTCCCCTGCTCACGCTCACTCATGTTCAGGCTCATTATTAGACTTGGACTCAGCAGCACTGCTTATGCCTATTTGCTTTGCTGTTATTACGGAGACAGTATCTCCTGTAATCTCCCAGCCAGCTGTGCACACCTGCATGCCATTGTGGTGAGTTATCAGGACCAGATCCTGTATTGAATCATAGAATCAACCAGGTTGGAAGAGACCTCCAATATCATCCAGTCCTATCCAATCAACCAGACCATGGCACTAAGTGCCTCATCCAGTCTTTTCTTGAAGACCCCCAGGGACGGTGCCTCCACCACCTCCCTGGGCAGCCCATTCCAATGGGAAATCACTCTCTCTGTGAAGAACTTCTTCCTAATATCCAGCCTATACCTACCCTGGCACAACTTGAGACTGTGTCCCCTTGTTCTATTGCTGGTTACCTGGGAGAAGAGGCCACCCCCTACCTGGCTACAGCCTCCCTTCAGGGAGTTGTAGACAGTAATAAGATCACCCCTGAGCCTCCTCTTCTCCAGGCTAAACAGGCCCAGCTCCCTCAACCTCTCCTCATAGGATTTGTGCTCCAGGCCCCTCACCAGCTTCGTTGCCCTTCTCTGGACATGTTCCAGCACCTCAACATCCTTCTTGAATTGAGGGGCCCAGAACTGGACACAGCACTCAAGGTGTGGTCTGACCAGTGCTGAGTACAGGGCAAGAATAACCTCCCTTGACCTACTGGCCACACTGTTCCTGATGCAGGCCAGGATGCCATTGGCTCTCTTGGCCACCTGGGCACACTGCTGGCTCATCTTCAGCTTACTGTCTATCAGTACCCCCAGGTCCCTTTCCTCCTGACTGCTCTCCAGCCACTCCGTCCCCAGCCTATAGTGCTGCTTGGGGTTGTTGTGGCCAAAGTGCAGAACCCTGCCCTTGGCCTTGTTAAATGTCATCCCATTGGCCTCTGCCCACCCATCCAGCCTGTCCAGGTCCCTCTGCAGGGCTCTCCTACCTTCCAACAGATCAACACCTGCTCCTAGCTTGGTGTCATCTGCAAACTCACTGATGCTGGACTCGATCCCCTCGTCCAGGTCATCAGTAAAGATATTGAACAGGACTGGGCCCAGCACTGATCCTTGGGGCACACCACCAGTGACAGCTGCCAACTGGATGTGGCACCATTCACCACCACTCTCTGGGCTCTGCCATCCAGCCAGTTCTTGATCCAGCACAGAGTGAATCTGTCCAAACCATGAGCTGCCAGCTTGCCTAGGAGCTTCTTGTGGCAGACAGTGTCAAAGGCTTTGCTGAAGTCCAAGTAGACTACATCCACAGCCTTCCCCACATTCACCAGGCAGGTAACCTGATCAGGTTGGTGAGGCAGGACCTGCCCTTCCTAAACCCATGCTGCTGGGCCTGATCCCTTGGCCATCCTGTAGGAGCTTTGTGATGGCACCCAAGATTACCTGTTCCATGACCTTGCTTGGCACTGCGGTCAGGCTGACAGGTCTGTAGTTTTCTGGCTCCTCCTTACGACCCTTCTTGTGTATGGGAATCACATTGGCCAGCTTCCAGTCTTCAGGGACCTCTCCAGTGAGCCAGGACTGCTGATAAATGATGGAGAGTGGCTTGGCCAGCTCAGCTGCCAGCTCTCTCAGCACCCTAGGGTGGATCCCATCCGGTCCCATGGACTTGTGAGGATCCAAGTGACTTAGCAGATCCCTTACTGCTTCCTCATGGATTAGAGGGGAACTGTACTGGTCCCTGACTCCATCCACCACTTCAGGAGTCCAGCTGTCCTGGAGACAACCTGTCCCACTAGTGAAGATTGAGGCAAAGAAGGTGTTAAGCATCTCTGCCTTTCCCTCATCCTTTGTCACTATGTTCCCCTCTCTATCTAACAAGGACTGGAGGTTGTCCTTGGCCCTTCTCTGCCATTCATATATTTAAAGAAGCACTTTTTATTTTCCTTGACAGCCGTGGCCAGCCTGAGCTCCAAGTGGGCTTTTGCCTCTCTAATTTTTCCTCTACAAGACCTAGCAACTTCCTTGAACTTCTCCTGGGACACCTCCCCTCTTTTCCAAAGGTGATACACTCTCTTTTTAATCTTTAATTCCTTCAGCAGCTCCCTGCCCATCCAGCCTGGCTGCCTCCCTCCTCGGCTCATCTTCCGGCTCAGTGGCACTGCCTGCTCCTGTGCCTTCAGGAGTTCTTTCTTGAAGCAGGTCCAACCTTCCTGGACCCCTTTGTTTTCAAGGGCTGTTTCCCAAGGAACTTTCTGAATTAGTTCCTTAAATAGGCTGAAGTCTGCCCTTGGGCAGTCCAGTGTGGAGGTTCTGTTGGTGCCCCTCCTGGTTTCTCCATGTATTGAAAACTCTATAATTTCATGGTCACTGGACCCCAGGCAGCCTCCAACCACCACATCCCCTACCAGCCCCTCTCTATTTGTGAGCAGCAGGTCAAGCAGGGCTGCCCCCCTGGTAGGTTCACGTAACAGCTGGGATAGGAAGTTGTCTTCCACACATTGCAGAAACCTTCTAGACTGCCTCTTCTCTGCAGTGTTTAAGTCCCAGCAGATGTCTGGTAGGTTAAAGTCGCCCACCAGAACAAGGGCAGGTGATCTTGAGGCAGCCTTCATTTGTTCAAAGAGTAATAAATCAACCTCTTCTTCCTGGTTGGGTGGTCTGTAACAGACTCCAACCAGGATATCAGCCTTGTTGGCCTTCGCCTTAAGTCTCACCCATAATGACTCAACTTGAACATCTTTGATTTCTACCTCCACGACATCCAGAGCATCCCTAATATACAGAGCCACTCCCCCGCCCTTTCTCCCTTGCCTGTCTCTCCTGAAGAGTCTGTAGCCATTGATTACAGCACACCAATCATGTGAGCTATCCCACCACGTTTCAGTGATGGCGACAATATCATAGTTTTCCTCCAGCACCAGAGCTTCCAGCTCCTCTTGTTTGTTACCCATACTGCGTGTATTAGTGTACATGCACTTCAGCTGGGCTGCTGCTTTTACTCCTAGCTCTAGCCTACCATCCTCAATTCCCTTTGATTTATCTCTGGTGCTGTCATGTTTAACCCCCTCCCCCTTCCATTCTAGTTTAAAGCCCTCTTAACAAGCCCAGACAGCTCATGTGCCAGGGTCCTTCTCCCCTACTGTGACAGTTGTATCCCATCTGCTGATTGCAGACCTGTGGCAAGATGAAGTTCCCGAAGATCAAAGAGTCCAAAGTTATGTTGGAGACACCAACCTCTGAGCCACTTGTTCATCAAATACGCTTTCCTATTCTTCTCTGTATTCCAGCCTGTAACTAAGGGTATAGATGAAAAGATTACCTGTGCCCCTGCTCCCTCAACTGCTTTCCCCAGTGTCTTAAAGTCCCTTTTGATAGCTTTTAGCCCTCTGTTATTAATCTCATCATTCCCTGCCTGTATAACTAATAAGGGATAGTAATCAGAGGGCTGCGCTACAGTAGGCAGCCTCCTGGTACCATCCCTGACCCGGGCCCCAGGGAGGCAGCAGAGCTCCCTGTGGAAGGGGTCTAGCTGGCATATGGGGCCCTCTGTTCCCTGCAGAAGGGAGTCACCGATAACAATTACCCTCCTCTTTTTCTTCTGGGTATTACCTGCCTTTACCTACAGAGCGCAGACTCCAGTGCAGCCGTGCACCCTATTGTATGCCCACTGCCTTATCATTGCCTGGTAAACGCTACTGCCGCTGAAGTTAGCAGGAGCAGACACCACTTGTCTGCATGTGATCGGCCTGCTAGCCAGCGTGAGACCGTGCTCAGACTGCACGGCATCGTACACCTTCTGCACCTGAGGTCCTGCCAAGAATCCCTGGACAGAGCGTCCAGGAGCAGCCAGGAGACAAGGGCAGAGATTGCATCCTTTGCCAGGAGAACAAGGTGATGGTTTGGGGGTTACCCCGCCCCCCCACACTTTTGAATTTGCCCCAGCTAACTCAGACGGACCCTGGGAATATAGATGAAGCAATTTATTTACAGCTAGCAGAATTTACAAGCAGCTATTTACAATATATACAGTTATATACAATTATATACAGAAATATACAAAGGATAAACAATACAGAAGCACAACTCCCCTCCCAGAAACCTGAGTCCCCAGGAGGGGCTCTCAAACCACCCCAACACCTCCCCCCGGCCCTCTCAACCTTACCCCAGTTCTCAGGAAGAAGAGAGGTGCAGCCAAGAGGTTAGGGAGCAAGGTTAGTAGGAGCAGGGTTAATGAGATGTGACCAGGTCTAAGGCAAAAGCAAGAGTGAGAAACAAAATGGAGAAAAAAGTCTTTCTTCTTCCCAGAGTTCTCAGCGAGACTGTGAGAGAAGTTGACATCAATTGTTTTTATTTCACTGCCTGTTATCTAGTTCTTTTACCAAAACATTCTAGCTTGCTTCAAACTAGCACAATCCACCCCTGTCTACTTCGCTCAGAGTATCGCTGAGAATTATCCAATCTAATCTAAACCAATATTTACACTAAAACAATATATACAAGTTCAGTTCACACTTCAATCAGATGTAGGTGATTCAAAAGCTCAGAACAGGGACTCCCAGGTGATATTGGGTTCGTGCTCACGTACTGTAGATTCTATCGTAGATTCTCTCAGTGTTGGGCGCCGATGTTACCTAGAACAGAAAAACTCCTAACAGCTTGAATTTAAACTCTCTCAGCTAAGGTTAGATTTCTCTGTGGAATACACTGGATTTCACCATTCTCCTGCATTACCCAATAGGTGTGACCAGAACCTTCAGCAGAAACCACCCCTCGGACAGGTTTCCCTTCGCCCGAAGGAGAAAATACCCAAACAGTTTTCCCTAACAGATTCTTCTCATGTACAACAGGAACTTTATCACCGTCTGCTGTTTGGACCAAATCTGATTGTGCAGGTCCTGCTCTGTTTACTGAACCTCTACTATTTACCAACCAGGTAGCTTCTGCTAAATGTTTGTCCCAGTTTTTCAGAGTTCCACCCCCCATGGCTTTTAGGGTGGTTTTCAGCAAACCGTTGTAGCGTTCAATCTTCCCTGAAGCTGGTGCATAGTAGGGTATGTGATAGATCCATTCAATACCATGCTCTTTGGCCCAGTTTTTCACAAGATTGTTCTTGAAATGAGTACCATTGTCTGACTCGATTCTTTCTGGAGTTCCATGTCTCCACAAGATCTGTCTCTCCAAACCAACAATGGTGTTATGTGCAGTAGCATGTGGAACTGGATAGGTTTCCAACCATCCAGTGCTGGCTTCTACCATCGTCAGCACATACTGCTTGCCAGAACGAGATCGAGGTAGAGTGATGTAGTCAATCTGCCAGGCTTCACCATACTTGTACTTTGACCATCTCTCACCATACCATAAGGGCTTGACTCGCTTAGCCTGCTTAATAGCAGCACAAATGTCGCAGTCATAGATGACTTGGGTGATAGCATCCATGGACAAGTCAATTGACCTATCGCGAGCCCATCGGTATGTTCCATCTCTGCCTTGATGTCCGGACGAATCAGCTGATGAATGGGCAACAAAGAGTCACGGTTAGTTCTGTACTGCCTGTGATGAACAGTTTGAGTTGCAATTGGCACTTCCAGGTCCTCTATGTCATGATGTCCCACAACTGCAGATTCATCAGAAAGTTCAGGTCTAATGGACAATTTCAATTTATCATCCTCAATCTCTACAGATGCTATTCCAAAAGCCCATTTATGACCCTTAGGATCTTTGAAACAACCTTGTCTCAAAAAGTCAATTCCCAAAATGCAAGGCGCATCAGGACCAGTTACAATAGTATGTGTCTTCCACTCTTTACCAGTTAAACTGATCTCAGCCTGTATCTTAGTTAACTCTTGAGATCCACCAGTGATTCCAAAGATAGAAATGGACTCTGTCCCTTTGCAATTAGATGGCAATAAAGTGCACTGAGCACCTGTGTCAACTAAAGCCCTGTATTTCCGAACTCTTGAACTGCCAGGCCACCTAATGAATACATTCCAATAGATTCGGTTCTCTCCACTATCCCTTTCCTCCTCCTGGCTGGAGGCAGGGCACCCCTAATGCTGAACATGGCATGTGGGGTGTACACAATGATTGGTGTTGTTGTGAGAGAAATTGCAACTGTTGGAACAATTGCAGTTGCTCTCATGAGCTGAAGAAGTGACAGCTACTTTCCTGGCATTGCTGCCTCTGTTTCTGCCACTCTGCAGTTCCCTGACCCTCTTTGAAAGAGCTGAAGTAGGTTTACCATCCCACTTGTTCATGCTCTCACCGTATGTGTCACGCAGAAGTATCCACAGTGACGCACGTGGTTGCTGCTGTCTGGGTGGAATTTGTCTCCTCCTGGGCTGGAATTGCCTTGCAGGAGGTGGGCGTCTGTTCCTGACTGCAGAAACATGCACCCATTCAGATGATGCAGGAATGGTATCCTTTACCAGATTGGAAATTGAGGTTGTAAGATCCTCCTTCAGTTCTTTCATGCTCTTTCTAATGCCATTCTCAATACTATCCTTCATCTCTGTAGTCATAGTCTTAATGGCACAGATTATACCAGAGTGTGACAAGCTATCCTCTATCTGCCTGAGCTCGTCAGTGAATTCACCAACAGTGAAAGATCTTCCATTATCACTCCTTGCTAGGAATTTACTGGCCAAGATGTTAGCATAGGATGAAGGAGCAAGCTTAATAAGCTTCTTCATGAGACCTGTTCCCAAAGGAATATCGTCAGGCTCATGAGTGCCATGATCTCCATAAAGCACTTCCTTCACAGCAAACTCCTTCAGAAGCTTAATTCCCTGCTCAACGGTGTTCCACTTCTTGGCAGCCCATGGCAAATCATCTCGGGAAGGATATCTCATAGCCACAGCCAACAGAAGGCGTGTCCACAAGCTAACCCTACCAAGAGGACTTGCCAGGTGTTTGTCCACTCCACTCTCCTTAGTGAGTGGTCCCAGCTGCTTGGCAGACTTGTCTCCTACCTGCAGGGCATTAGCACCAATGCCACGGCATCTCACTAGCCAGCTTAGGATTGGCTCACCTGATTCCCTTGTGTATTCCTTCCTAACTTCCCTGACCTCTCTGAGTGGATCCTTGGAGCCTTGGATGTCATCTTCCTCCTCCTCTTCCTGTTGTTGATCTGGTGGTACTGGGCCTAACAGAACCTTCCTCATAGCATTCCTAAACTCATGGGAACCATCCTCTCTCTTGGCAGCTAACCTCACAACACTCCTCTCACTTGAGTATTGTTGTCTCAGCACATCTACAAGGTCTCGCAGACTAACTGCCTCCTCTTCCGCCTCTTGCTGCTGATCACCAGAGGTCCCCTGTCTTACATCCTCCTGCGAACCACTCTTTGTCTTAGCTTTTGCCTTAGCAGGTGCCAGAAGGGCCTGAGCAGCAACAGACTTGGATGTGTCTGCTGGAGGATTTGAATCTTTGGGAGTCTGACTTGGAGGGTTTGAATCCTTAGGGGTCTGACCTGGAGCATTTGAATTATTGGAGGTCTGACTTGGAGCATTTGTATCCTTAGGGGTCTGACCTGGAGCTTGTGAGTTCAAATCTGCCTTGCTTTTAACAGGAGGATTTTGGTTCTGGTCTGCTGGCTGGGGGTTTGAATTGGCTGAGCTGGTGTCATTAGGATTTGGACTGACTGGGCTAGCGTTACTAGCACTAGCAGTGTTATTATTTGCCTGTCCTCCTGGGATGCCTGCCAACCCTGACGTGTTTTGATTGTTGCTAGGAACATTCTGATTTTGGGTACCTGCCTGTGCTCCTGGGGCTCCTGCTAAACTCTGCGGCTTGTTTTCGTTATCCTTATCATTGTTTACGTTATTGGCAGGAACACTGGCTGTGTTCCCAGAACCTATAGAGGAGGGTGGAGAGGCTGGCAAAGGGGAAGCCGATAACCGTGTTCCCTTGTTTTGCTGTGAAAGAGACTGCTTCTGAGACACAGAATTTTTCCTAGCTCTTACAGAAACTGGTTTTGAATTTTTCACCAATAATGCCAAGATTAATATGAATATTAAAATCATGAGGCAAATATTAAAAACTGTGAGAAGAAAAACAGTTTTACACGAGCATGTGCCTATACAAACAGTTGGAATTCCTGTCTTAGGCTGAATAACTCTCATTAGAGCCATATTTAAAGCAGAATTTCCATTGATTGTCACATTATTGACCAGAGCTCCTGTAATGTCCTTGGTAATATTCTCAGAGATATTAAAACCAGCATAACCAAGAATAAAATCACCCCAGCTCCAGAACATATCTGAAACCTTAGCTTTAGCCTTATTATAAGCCAGATCAATGAAATAAGCAACAATTTGACCTTTTAACCAACTAAATGCCAAGAAAACAAAACCAGACCAGAGCAATGCACCAACCAAATACAATAGCTGCTTGATTAGCTTCATCTTAACTCCCAGAGCTAATTTCCAGTCACTCAAAAATATCTAGCCCCACGTTGGGAAAGCCAATTAAAAATGTGATGGTTTGGGGGTTACCCCGCCCCCCCACACTTTTGAATTTGCCCCAGCTAACTCAGACGGACCCTGGGAATATAGATGAAGCAATTTATTTACAGCTAGCAGAATTTACAAGCAGCTATTTACAATAGATACAGTTATATACAATTATATACAGAAATATACAAAGGATAAACAATACAGAAGCACAACTCCCCTCCCAGAAACCTGAGTCCCCAGGAGGGGCTCTCAAACCACCCCAACACCTCCCCCCGGCCCTCTCAACCTTACCCCAGTTCTCAGGAAGAAGAGAGGTGCAGCCAAGAGGTTAGGGAGCAAGGTTAGTAGGAGCAGGGTTAATGAGATGTGACCAGGTCTAAGGCAAAAGCAAGAGTGAGAGACAAAATGGAGAAAAAAGTCTTTCTTCTTCCCAGAGTTCTCAGCGAGACTGTGAGAGAAGTTGACATCAATTGTTTTTATTTCACTGCCTGTTATCTAGTTCTTTTACCAAAACATTCTAGCTTGCTTCAAACTAGCACAAGAAACTGCATCCTTTCTCCAGAAACCAGGAAGTTTCTCCTTTCCCTTGAAGCCAGGAGGATTCCAGCCTCAAAGTCCATGGACAAAGACTCCCCTGAAGTTTGGACACCAGTAATAGGCTGTGATGTAGCCCTGGAGGGTGACTGATAATTAATCAGAATTTGTAAGTGAATGCTTTAATGCCTCTGTAATTTCTATTTCCTCCTGCCTTAGAGCAGAAAGAGCTTTCAGCCCACCTGCTGGGCAAACAGCAAATTGACTCCAAGTGGTATTTGCCACGGGGAAACTCCTCTCTCTGTTTATAGTTTGAACTGTTTGCTAGTTATTAATAAGTTATGGTTGGATATTAATTCTAGAATGTTTTCATGACTGTGTAGATCCTTTTAATATTAAATTACAGTGGTTGGGGGTGGCAAGAGTTCAGAATATCGAGTTTAATAAATATATATTTTTATAGAACATTATCTCGCACCAGTTGATTTCTCCCCTCTGCCACAATCAGTGTAGGTGGCAGAATACCCCTCTGCCACAGGCCTGCCATAGGTGTTGTCTTTTCTGAACTTTGCCCAGATTTGCCAGGCATAGCAGCTACTGTTGCAGCCATTAAATGATAGTTTTCTAAAGGGAGGGTTCAGTTCCTTTTCCAGCGATTAGTAAGAACTGTTCAATGTTCAGCTCAAGCATTAAGCTAGGTTCTTGTCTTGGTTCTAGTTTAAATTTCCCAGAGATTCAAAATACAGCTAACAGAACCAATACAATAATAGGATTCTTTCCCCTCTCCCCCTGTTTTGGAAAGAAAGGAATTAGATACAGAGAGGAATACCCAAACACCCAAATAAATAGCCTTGCTTCAATTTGGAAGTTAGAAGAAAAGAATCTTTTAACAGTAAATAAAAGGTATTTTGAGGTAAGGTTGTTACAAAGAGGGATAGGGAAGGAAAAAACGAGGTATACAAAATATATATACAATCGGATTTAAGGCAATGGATGGTGATAGAATTACGACATGTCCACCACGTGGAAGGATGACCACCTGGTAAGACAGGAGCAGCAGGAACCAGAGTGGTGCTACCAAGCAGAGAGGCAAAAGAGAGAAAGAAACAGGTGGTTCCTCTGTTTTTATAGGGGTCTAGACAGGAGGTGGGAGTGGGCTAACCACTACACCTGGGATCAGGTTCAAGATCCATCTCCCAGGGAGGAGTCAGGAGGCCCTGGGATCAGGTTCAAGACCACCACCCCTCCAGAGGGTTAACCCTTTACAGTTCTACTGCCTTTTAGAACCTCTGTGAATCCTAATCAACCTAAACGTGTGAGTGGAATTTATTTGAATTACTTAAATCCCAGGGTAGCAGAGTGGGAGACTGAATATTTTATGTTCTCAGATATAACTGTTTTCCTAATGTTAAAACTCAGCTGTCATGCTTGCTAATCCTTGCTTTTTAATTATCAGCAGTCCTCACAAATTTGTAACTGTTAGATCTCAAATATGACAGGAAAGGCCTTGGGACTCAGACTTGAACCATGTTTAGGAAATGGGAAAAACTGTTGTCCAGATTCAGAAAATTGTGGAAAAATGTCTTAAAGTTACAGGTTTTTCTTGTTCATCTGAGGGGTCTATCTTGGCCCTGAAGAAACTAGAAAACCTGAAAATTCCCTCTCCCCGTTTCTGTACTGCTGACACCTCTTTGCTAATTTTCTCTTACAAAAACATCATGCAGATTGTAATTTTTACTTCTTTCAAGTAGTGTTTAATAGAATTTGGTAATGAGAGTATATTATTGCATAGGTGTTCACAGCTTCTTGGGCAGTTCAGATCAACCTCGGGAAAATTCACGTGTCTACAGTGTTCTGTCATTTAGCTGTGCATGTAAACAAAACACAGGATAATCATAGTCTGTTGCACAGGCTTTCTGCGATGTCATTCAGTGTGAAAGGATTATAGTTATCTAGTCTAAGTGCCTTCATGACGGCAGATAGCCAGGATGACTGTGCCACCTTGTTGCAAGGAAGAATATGGACCTAGCTACTGAGAAGCAATTAATTTGTAACTATGAACCAAATATTTTCTCTTCACTGGCCTTTTCTTGGGCACATTTCTTCTAAGGCATAATGTACCTGAGACAGCAAAAGGGATTTTAGTAAACTAAATTGTGTTGCTATTTATTGAAATGCCTGCTTATGCATTGGTTACATTGCTACTTTTTCATTAACTGCAAATGGACAGGGATTTACACACCATGCTATGCTGCCCAAGAGAATTTGCAGCAGTCTGGACTTGAGTCCCAGTTCCAGAAAGGCAGAGGTCTGGGAGCCGGACTCTCTTCCTCTTGTCTGAAAGCTATCGGCATGAACTGTGAGTTCCTGCCTCCAGGGAGAGGCAACTTGATATGGTGTTCCCGTCTTGGTTTAGAAACCTTATTAAAGGCTCAGGAACAGGGCTTAAAACATGTAAAAAGCCCTAAAGTGGAGTGAGTAGGATTGAAAAGATAGGATGCTACATCTGTATTTCCTGGGACTTCTAAAAATCATCCTCATTTCAAGGAAGCAGAGACTATTAATGCATGCCTCTAGAAAATTCCATGCACAGAATAGTAGCATATTTCCAGGTTATGAAGAAAAAAATGTATTAATTTGGTGAGAGAAGTACTAATTTAAACTATAGAAAGAATTTATGGAGTCAGATAGATTGCTTGGTAGTAACTAAAATGGCTACTGCATACTTACTTTTCTCCCAAAAGTGTTTGCTGATACATTTTTCTTCTACCAGTGAACATGTGCATCCAAAATAATCATTAAGTGCTCTGAGTTTGCACAGAGATGTTTGTGAGATATTGTCAGTATCACGCTGATTACTCAAGGTAGTGATTCTTCCTTTTCCTTCTTGTTTAATGGCCAAGGATGTGCAAGCTTTGCAAAACTAGTGCACAGTCTAGTTGTTATAGGGCCTGAAAACGTGTGAACAAAGTACAGTAACCATCATTTGAATGTAGTCTAGTCAAGAGGATTTGTTTTAGTCTTGATGTTCTTCTCCATCTGATACACTTTATAATAGAGATACTACCTTCCATGGTTCCTGATGGGAATATTGACTCTGTTTTGATCATTTTGTTTAACCAACTTAACCAGAATAAATTACATTGGATTTGAATGTGGTGTTGTTATTCTACATCCTTCTTAACTACAAGGAAAGCTTTTGTATTATTAATGACAATATTTATATTACCACTTGCATGCTGATTTTAACACAGGCAAATGCCTATGTTAAAATACTGCCATGTACATTCACATTTCAGTATTTGTGTATCAGCTATACTTGAATTGATAATATTTAATGAGTTATGGACATTGCAATTTCTTGGAACTGCTTTCATTTGTAACAAATGTTTTTCAGCTCCCTTGGAAGTCACTGACTAGCATCATTGAGTATTATTACATGTGGAAGACGACTGACAGATACGTGCAGCAGGTACGTGACTTCAGGTACATGACTGTTTCAGCAAGAATCAGTGTGTCTTTAAAAATCTGAACTTGTTAAAATCTGTTAGTTTTCTTAGGAAGAAATATGATGGGAGACCTGTTTTAATATTTTAGACCAGTGGGTTTGTGCTGTTCACAGGGTGCATTGTCAAATTCTCTGATGGATACTGTATAACATGTAGCTCAAAGAGCTTTTGAAGCCATTTGCATTGTATGCTGTTTGGTAGCAATGTGGTTCCTAGTTCTTACTCCAACATGGGGTTAGAACAAAATGGGTTGCAGAGCTTTAAGCTGTGCACCTATGCATAGAATGGAAGGAAAGGATACATTGTATTAAAGTGCCTCCTAATCTTGTGAACCTTTTATTGGCATTAGCAAGATTTGGAAACAAAATCGAGAACAGTCTGCACACAGGGGATGTGTTCAGCCATCTGATTCAGACTCCGATGTTTTGAATTGCTTTGATGCAGAATCGTCATAAGCTTGTACTGTATACTGACACGGGGATATTTTAAGCAAATTTAGGTGAATTGTCAATTCTCTGTATTGCACACTTTATTTACTCCTTGGTTTAGAGGTATAAAACATTTAAAAATACTCTGTTTTCATGTATGATTGTACATTTAAGTATGTAGCTCCCTCACGTGCTGTGGAATTGGTAGTAATAGTATGTGCAGCATGTTGAAACTAAATTTTGTGCTATAATGATTATAGCTGTATTGTTAGATAGAATCATGGAACTGTGGGGGCAGGAAGGGATCCCAAGGATCATCTAGCTCCAATGCCCCTGCCATGGGCAGGGACACCTCACACTAGATCACGTTGCTCCGATCTAGCCTGGCCTTAAATACTTACAGGAATGAGGCTTCTACCACCTCCCTGGACAACCTGTTCCAGTGTCTTACCACCCTCATGGTGAAGAATTTCTTCCTAGCATCTGATCTGAATCTACCCACTTCCAGTTTTGCTTCATTTCCCCCTAGTCTTGTCACTACCTGACATTCTAAAATGTCCCTCACTAGCTTTTCTGTAGATCCCCTTCAGATACTGAAGGCCACAATAAGGTCTCCTCAGAGTCTTCTCCAGACTGTACAGCCCCAACTCTATCAGTCTGTCTTCATAGGAGAGGTGCTCCAGCCCTCTGATCATTCTCATGGCCCTTCTCCAGACATGTTTGAGCACATCTGTATCTTTCTTTTAACAGGGGCTCCAGAACTGGATGCAGTACCCCAAGTAGGGTCTCAGCAGAGTGGAGTAAAGGGGGAGAATCACCTCCCTCAGCCTGCTGGCCACACTTCTCTTAATGCAACCCAGGCTCTGTTTGGCTCTCTGGGCTGCAAGTGCACACTGTGGCTCATGTTGAGCTTCTCATCCACTAGCACCCCAAGATCCCTTTCCTCATGACTACTCTCAAGCCAGTCACTGTTCAGACTGTATTTGTGCTTGGGATTGCCCCGGTTCAGGTGCAGGACCTTCCACTTGCTCTTGTTGAACTTCATGAGGTTGGCTTGGGCACACCTCTCCAGCCTGCCAAGGTCACTCTGGATGGATCCCTTCCCTGCAGCTGTCAGCCACACCACACAGCTTGGTGAGCAGACTTGCTGAGGGTGCACTCAGGGTGCACTCAATATCTGGAATTGCTCCAGATTTCATTATAGTGTGTCGAAGTCTGTGACTTCAGGTGGTCTGGTTTATTTGAAAGTATTTCTACTTTATTGTGTTAGAGTATGGAAAGTACAGGAAGTCTTTTACCATATAGTAGATTACTGGACTGTCACTTCCCATGAATAGTAAGGATAGAAAGTGGTATGCTATGTGATAGAAAACAGTATGCTGTGTGTTCGAAGTCATGTTTTTCTGTGTTTGTTGCCATAGATTTCACTTTTAACCTTTTTTTTCATTGTTAATCTTTATCCTAGAAAGGTATTGCCAGCAGAGATTTGCTGCGGTCTTTGCCAGCTCTTAAGGATTAGAGTTATGAATGATCTTAAAGAAACAGATAAAACTTTTATTAATACTGAAAGCCGTGGACTGAAAATGAGTGGAAGTGTAGGTTGACTTTGTCAACACTTGGGTTGCTCAAAGAATGATATCTCCTGTGAATTTTTTTCAGTATCAGTATCACCAAGGTTGGAAGAGACCTCATAGATCATCAAGTCCAACCTGTTACCACAGAGCTCAAAGCTAGACCATGGCACCAAGTGCCTTGAATAGCTCCAGGGATGGTGACTCCACCACCTCCCCGGGCAGCCCATTCCAGTGTCCAGTGACTCTCTCAGTGAAGAACTTTCTCCTCACCTCAAGCCTAAATTTCCCCTGGCGTAGCTTGAGGTTGTGTCCTCTTGTTCTGGTGCTGGCCACCTGAGAGAAGAGAGCAACCTACTCCTGGCCACAACCTCCCCTCAGGTAGTTGTAGACAGCAATAAGGTCTCCCCTGAGCCTCCTCTTCTCCAGGCTAACCAATCCCAGCTCTCCTCATAGGGCTGTGCTCAAGGCCTCTCACCAGCCTTGTCGTCCTTCTCTGGACACGCTCAAGCATCTCGATGTCCCTCCTAAACTGGGGGGCCCAGAACTGAACACAGTACTCAAGGTGTGGTCTAACCAGTGCAGAGTACAGGGGCAGAATGACCTCCCTGCTCCTGCTGGCCACACCATTCCTGATGCAGGCCAGGATGCCACTGGCTCTCTTGGCCACATGGGCACACTGCTGGCTCATGTTCAGGTGGGTATCAATCAGCACCCCCAGATCCCTCTCTGTCTGGCTGCTCTCCAGACACTCCAACCCCAGCCTGTATCTCTGCATGAGGTTGCTGTGGCCAAAGTGCAGCACCTTGCACTGGGAGCTATTGAACCCCATCCCCTTGGACTCTGCCCATCTGTCCAGGTGGTCAAGGTCCTGCTGCAGAGCCCTTCTGCCCTCCAACCCAGTCACATCTGCCCCCAGCTTGGTGTCATCTGCAAACTTGCTGATGACTGACTCGATGCCCTCATCCAGATCATCTATGAAGATGCTAAAGAGGATGGGGCCCAGCACTGATCCCTGAGGGACACCACTAGTGACAGCTGCCAGCTGGATGTGGCACCATTCACCACCACTCTCTGGGCTCGGCCCTCCAGCCAGTTCCTAACCCAGCACAGAGTGTTGCCATCCAAGCCGCGGGCTGACAGCTTAGCCAGCAGTTTGCTGTGGGGGACAGTGTCAAAGGCCTTGCTGAAGTCCAGATAGACCACATCCACAGGCCTCCCCACATCCACCAAGCAGTCACCTGATCATAGAAGGAGATCAGGTTGGAGAGGCAGGATCTGCCCTTCCTAAATCCGTGTTGGTTGGACCTGAGCCCTTTGCCATCCCTCAGGTGCACAGTTATTGCCTCCATGATAACTTGCTCCATCAGTTTCCCTGGCACTGAGGTCAGGCTGACAGGTCTGTAGTTCCCGGGTTCCTAATACTTGCTCTGGAGTACTTGGACTAAGGCTAATACTGCATTTCTCACGTTCATTAGGGCTTTGTTGTGGTTGTTGCTGCAGTAATCAAAGTGTGTGAGAGCCTGTTGAGTTGTGCATTGTTTTGCAGGATTAGGTTTTTTAGACTTACATAGAAGAAGATTGAGAGCTCTTATAAATGCCTGTGATCTACTTGTAATTAAGTAAACTTACAACATCCTGAACTCAGAACTTGAATACAGCATTGAAAGCTTTAGATGTAATCAGTAACAAAACCAGTGTGGTCCAAATACTTCATTTTAATGTCAGAATAATCCTCCCTAACAAAGAGACCAGAGCTTCATCCTGCCCTTCTTCTGGAAGGGTGAAAATAATACAGTTTGGTAAAATAAGTAGAGTTTTGTTTTTTTCCCCAGCAGAACAAGCCACCATAGTTGTATGAATTTCAGGGAGAAAATATGTTTGTTTAGAAAGTGGCTTTGCAAAATAGCATGATGCAAAAGTCTATGTGTGTCCCTGAGTCTCTAAATTGATGTGATTTAATATGAAAATTTGTTTCTTTATTGTCTATCTTTGTGTAAATAACCTGTATTATGTCAGGTGTAAGAAAGGTTTCCCTGTCAAAATAGCTACTAACTGTCATTCTTGCACGGTAACTAAAGGTGGTGATTTAATGGCAGTGGAGCTACTGTTGCCACCTTGCTTTCAGGGCAAGTTTACTTCAAATAAGTGTGAAGAGTAATAGATGTGTTAAAGTTCTCAGTTTGTGCTGAACCTGTCTAGCAAAACAAATTCATTCTTGGTGCTATGGTGCGTTTTATGACCACTATATCATGCAGTGTTGTGGAAGGGCAAGTTCCTGGTTAGACTGAATGAAAAGTGTCCTTCTTACTTGTAGCATTCTCCTTAATCTGTTTCAATGCAAAATACTTTTACTGAGACTTTGCAACACAAAAGGGAAGGATTACTATATTACCACACTATATTACATCTCCCTCTCATTTATTTCCACTGTTGAAAACAGTACTAGCATAGTGAAATTGTCACTTCTTGGGATATTTTTCAGCTGCTACTCATAACAAAAGTTCTTAAAAAGAAGAAACTGTCAGTTTTAAGGGTAAGTTGATTAAAAATCATAGAACCCAGGAGAAAACCTAGTTTAGTGTAGTTTGATCTCCCCTAGAATACAGTCTGTAAGACTTGCTTGGAATAATTAACTGTTTAAGAGCAGATGTAAAGATGTGTTGTTGCTTTGGTTTTTGATTGTTTCTTTTTTACTTTCTTTCCTGGAAGAGCACTAGCTGGTTTTGTTACATCACTCGAGTGATTGGTCACCTTTATTGTTACAAACTGGTAGTTTGTTTGTTGTCTAAATAGATTTCGATTTCACTTTCAGCCTTCACAGTTTACTAACTTTGATCCTCTGAATTTCAGAGGAGAGATTTCATAACTATTTGTTGATAGTTTTGTTTCTGCATCCTTTCTCAGTACTTAAAAGTTGAATTCAAGTTGTGACATTTTCTACTACTTTTAAAGAGCACTATTAACTGTAGATTTAATGGATCAATATATGGTTAATACTGAAAAGTCATTGTGTGTTTTTTTCTTAGAAGGCAATATATAATTCACTTTAGTAACCAAAGGAGGAAAGCAGTTGCTAAAATGGCAGTCCTTGAGCTCTCATGCTGGTATTCAAAGTATGCTGAAATTGGATGTGTCTAGTCACTTTTTACTGGCACTGCAGTCAGGGCTTGATACAGCTTTCTACAAATGCCTTAACATTTTGTCAGTGCTTCAAGGCTGCTTTCCTAGTTTCTTTCCCTTTATTGTTTTTCTCTTTTGCTCTGATGATCTTGCTAGGTCCGAAGAGAGACTTCCCTATTCTTTTTGTAGAATGAGACCTATTTGTTATGAACCTCTGTAGAATGTATATTACCTGCTGACCTGCAGTCTCGTGCTCATGTTTCAGTTTGAGAACAAATTCTGTACTGTTGCATATAATATGGATGCTTAGGAGTCTGTCAAAGATTGCTCCTCAAAGATACAGTCTTTATAAATGAGAGTTACATTGCAGAGGCAACTCTTTGAATTGGAAAAGATCAAGAGTTTACATAAGGATGCTTACCTGGGCTGTTCCACCGCTGAAACTAATTCACCTTGTGAGTTGCCTCATGGCTCAAGCAGGAAACTCTCAGAGCAGTCTTTCGATGATCCTTTTGATGATCAACATGGGAATTCTTGAGTTGTGAGCTTTGCAAAGATTGTATGTGAGAAAAAAAAAAGAAATTGAAGAAAATTGTCTGTTGTTGGAGAAATGAGGACATGAGAGACAGGCAGGTAGTAATTGATTTATTGATGGATGTCAATGTCCATTTTTTGTTTTTTTTTTTCTCTGTAAAATTGGCCTTGTTTCAACTCTCTTATTTTTTTTATTTTCTATTCTGCCCCTCCAAGCAAACAGAAGTAGTATTTTGACTACAGAAAGAGCAGGGATTTTTTCCCCTTAATCTTTTATGTACAGACAAATGTTTCAGATGTCTGAACTCTGTATTTATTAAGCTATTACTGAAAAAAAAAGTCATCTGAAGTTACTTGTGTGATACGTGGCAATGACTAAAACTCAACATTTTGGAAGTTAGTAATGCTACCTGTTTTGTGTTTGTTTTACAAGGAGTAATAATCTAGGAAATTCACAGACTATCTTGACAGCAGTGTAGCTGTCCTGCTGCTGCTGTGTTCCTGAGCTACATTTTTAGGGACACTTCAAGGAAGTAGATGTTTGAGTATTTCTAACAGTCAGGATTCCGATTCCTTATACTTCTTGCAAAATACTGGTCTCAGGGCAAACAGAGCGCATGAGAACAGACCGATATTGGTAAGAAACTCATCATGTGCTGTGTCACTGCTTTATTTTCTACTCATTCTGCAGTGAGGTTAGCCAGAATGTTGTCCATGTTTATATAGATGTGATTCATGTAAATTGTAATTGCTTTTTTTCCAATTCTATTGTTATGTTTGATTCTTTTGAGTTTTACTTGGCAAGAGAACATACTGTAATTTCAAACTAATCATGAAAATAGAGAGCTCATCTTTCATGATTTTCATCTTGTATGTTTCTGCACTTGTTTTAGAGACTCCTGAAACCACAAAACACAAATAATTTAAAGATGGATTATGCACATTTTTATGAAATGTTGTATATAATAAAATGTTTGAATGTGCTAATTTTTCAACTAGAAACGTCTGAAAGCGGCTGAAGCAGAAAGTAAATTGAAACAAGTATACATCCCTACCTAGTGAGTATAACAATAGTCTTAATAAGGTGCAGGTGAAGTTGAAACTGTGACATGCAGTTGCATACAGTAACACACATGATAATTTCGTTGTCTTTTTAATAGTTACTTTTCGTAATGTTTGCTATATATAAACAGAATTATACAGACAGAGAATCAGAAAAAGCCACAAACTCCTGTGGTAAGTGAAACCTTTGTACTTAATCGAGTCCTTTGGCCTGCAGATTGCTTGTTCTGGAAGCTTTACAAAAGGCAGTCAGGTGCTATGTGGAGCACTCCCTTGTGAGAAGGACCTTAGAATTTTTTGAAAAAAGCTTTTCCAGAATGATCATCCCCCAGTCTGTGTAGCACATACCATGTAAATGCAATACTTCAAAACAGAAGCTGGTTTTAATGTGGACAAATAAAACAAAGTCAGGTAGCTTGCCATTACAGTTTTGTCTTGTTGATACAATCAGCTACAGAAATTACATGTTCTGGCTGTAAATTAAAGGTAGCACACAGCCCAAAATCTTTTATATTTGAACAAGCCTTATTAATAAAACAGTTTTTTTTCTGGGGTTTCTTTAACCTGTTTGGGTCTCGTTTGTTTTTATTTAAACTCAGTGCTATATCTGCTTTTGTTACCATGCAGTTTACAGAACCAAGATGTCATCTGTCTCCTTCATGTTCATAACTTCCTCAAGGTTATGAGAAGAGAAAGGGTTACAGATGACATTCTTTTGAGATTTCCGTGGGCATATTAAGTTTTACATATATGTGAATTTCCCCTTGTTATGAATATTTGTGTAACAGAAGAGTAGAATATCAGATGAAATACATTGAAAATCCACTAATGCCTTTTGATTACTTGTATGAATTTCAGACACTGGAGCTTTGTTTCCATATTTCATGCAGACTTTTCTCTCTTAAAGAGATTCAGTAATACAAACTGCAATGTTTTAAATTCAATCTCATCTCCGAAAAGGTGTTGTGAGCTTTGAAGTTCAAGTCTCCCATACATGGGACCCTTTTAAAACAGCTGAAAACTGTGATGAGTCTTCCCTAGCCTCGGGGAGGCAGCTGCTGTAGGAACACTGTAACATACGCAGTCTTTCCATAATGCTATTACAATTTAATTTCTTTGGTCCATGTGGACAATTTAGGACATTCACTTAAATGTTCACAATAGGGACAGTTTATATTGGATGGCAAAACATGTTTTGACATGTAGGATGTTTGCTTTATTAATCTTTCTTTGTGTCTGCCTTTTGCCTCTATATCAAGACAAACTCTATAGTCAATGGTAAGGACTCTTGTAAAATTAGGGTTCCATCCTTAGTAACCAGAGTCCCTTCATTTCATGGTTTCTGTGGAATGCATCTAAGCAAAAGATTGTAACATGGAAGATAATAATCCCTTGATACCTTCTCTTGTACCTTGAGCCCAAGGTACTTTTCTTTAAAGTACTCAATAAAGAGTACCTGGAAATCATGACAGTGTCTCTCACTGGCTTTAGTGAAGAAGTGAAGACAGATTTCCTGGGGTTTGGAGTAGGGACTTGATGCAGTAAACATTTTTTTAATTGGTCATTTTAAGTAATCTTGGATATGTTTTATGTGATCTAAAGTAGCAAGTAATAATTTTAGTAATTAATGTGTCCAGCCTTGTATTTTGAGTATAGCTTATCAAAGGCATAATTAGCTCCCACAAAACTGGAGCTTTGGAAGTGCCGTACTTAACCTAGTGAAAGAGTATCTTAATTCTCTCTAAGCTAGCTGACCTGTAAAGTTCTACTTCACTGAAGTATTAGCAGGTAAAATAATCACTACAATAATCTAACAAAACAATAAAATCTAAAACCAGGTCTTCAGAAGGAAAGTAGTTTAAAACAGAACCCAAACAGAGAGGCCTGATACTCAATGGGTGAGCTTTCCCAGGGTTGTAGGACATTGACCTTTACTTCATTGGTACATATTTCTGCTTGAGAGAGGAGCAGCAGGCCCTGTTCAGGTTGGGCAGCTTTGTAGTAGTACAGACAGCACTGCTACTTCTAATTGTACACTTACCCCAAAGTCCAGCCTCACCTTCTTGACTGGAACTCCCTGTCCTGTGCTATGACAGGTTATTCTTAATGATTGACCCTGGGACTTGATCTTTTATTAGCTTGTCGGGTATCTTAGATCATGTTAGAACATTTTACAAGGATCTGTAAATTCAAATATCAAGGCAGCTCTTTACACTGTAAGTCTCTGACAGTGCTGAAAATATTAGTCCTGTTGTTCAGAGCAGTTTTATAGATGTTACTTTCACATATCAGAAACTAGGATTAATTGCTTCTTTTTATGTTGACTAGCTGGTTAGTAAAATCTTTTAAACATTTTTTGTTTAAAGCAACAAACCAAATCCTAATCAAATATCCAGCAACAGTGGGAAACCTGCTGCAGTCAATGGAGCGATGGGAGTCTCTTATCAGGCACAGATCTCACTAATAGGTCGAGCTTGTGAAAGTTGCTATAGTAAGTAATTTTTTTTAAGTAAATAATATTTTTGTAGTAAAAAATTATAGTTCTAATATGCAGTTTGTAGAAACTTACGTACTTTTGTATCTTGTAAATGCCGGAGAGTTTTCCCTGAATTGTATGAGAGATACGTTACAGCTGGTTTCAGCTTAGTGATCAAATGTCACTATTCAAATCCACTTTTTTTTTAACAATTCAGAAAGTACAGAAGGATGAAGTACTACAATATGATAGCACTGATATGGGTTCCCTTTACCTTCAGAATACTGCATTCAAATTCATGTTTGGTTCTTTACAATGGCAGGGCTGTTTGAATTGTTTGGGATTGTTGGTTGTTTGGGGGGGGGGGGGGGGGGGTTGTTGGTTGGTTTGGGGGATTTTTGATTGGTTGGCTTTGGGGTTTTTTTAGTATTTTATGTGTTTCTGGTGGTCAGTGCTGGACCCCTTGAAGCAGCAGCTTTTGACATAGATATATGTAATAAAATCCAGAATTGAGAGTGGCTACCGTATGAGAGTCCTTCACTTATCATTGCTATAGCTCTCTGTGTCTTCGACACCAATGACATCAAAGTCCTAGTCTGTAGATAGAAAGTTAGAGTTATATACGTGTTTTACAAATAACATTTTTCAAAAAATACTTTTATTGTGAAAGAATATTTTTAAAAAGGTTAAATCAGGGTTCCATGCTGAGTCTCCTCATACACAAGGTACACATGCATCTCCCAACAGCAGTGGCTGACATGATTGCTCTTTTCTTCTGTGGATCTTGACTTACAAGTACTCACTTTGCATGCATTAGGCAAGACCCCCAGATCTTAGTAATCTTAATAAGCAAACAAGTTAATAAGCCTGTCTTCCAGGGTGAGAAGTAGTGGAGAGTGTATAAAGTGTGGGTTTTGTTGTTTCTTTGGTCAGACATTTTTGTTGTCTGCTTGCTTTTGTACTTCCCTGTGGAAAAAGCTTCTAGTTCATACAGTCTCTCATTTGAAATTAAGTAGGAAAATACTTGGAATTTTTCATTTGAAGTTGACTTGTGAGGTGCTTTAAAAAAAAATCATATCCAAATCATTATGTTTTTCATATGAAATCTATTAAATATTGATCCATATAATGCCCTTAGGAATGCCATCCATTACAGCATTTGGATTTATTATACTGAATGTAGCATGCACTGCTTTAACTCTGCTGCTTTTTCTTCCATAGCTCCACAATCTCATCAGTGGTATTCTTGGGGTCCTCCTAATATGCAGTGTAGACTGTGTGCATCTTGCTGGATGTATTGGAAGAAATATGGTGGCCTGAAAATGCCCACACAGACAGATGGAGATAAATTGTCTTCTAGCCAACCTGCTGAGGTGGGATTGCATAGATAAATTTCCTAAAATGAAGTGTGATGTTTTCACAAGACTGCTGTGATTTAATAAAATGGGGTTCTTTTTTTATGTGTTCAACTTTATAGAATCATAGAATGATGTAGGTTGGAAGGGACCTCAAGAGATCATCTAGTTCCAACCCCCTGCTATAGACAGGGACACCTCCCACTAGAACAGATTGCTCAAGGCCTCATCCAACCTGGCCTTGAACACCTCCAGGGAGGGAGCAGCCACAACCTCCCTGGGCAACCTATGCCAGTGTCTCACCACTCTCACTGCAAAGAACTTCTTTCTACCATCTAGTTTGAATCTCCCCTCTGCCAGTTTAAACCCATTATCCCTTGTCCTGTCATTACAAGACCTTGTAAATAGTCTCTCCCCAGCCTTCCTGTAGGCCCCTTCAGATACTATGAGATCTCTAAAAAGTCGTCTCTTCTTCAGGCTGCAAAGCCTTAGCTCCCTCAGCTTGTCTTTATAGCAGAGCTGCTGCAGCCCTCTCAGCATCTTGGTGGCCTCCTCTGGACTGGCTCCAACAGTTCCATGTCCTTCCTGTGTTGAGGGCTCCAGAACTGCACACAGGACTGCAAGTGGGGTCTGAGGAGTCTCCTCTCTCTGAGGAGAGCAGAGCCAAGGGGCAGAATCGCCTCTCTTGCCCTGCTGCCCACACTGCTCTTGCTGCAGGCCAGCACAGGGTTGCTATCTGGGCTGCACTCACACTGCAGGCTCCTGTTGATCTTTTACCACCCCAGAATCCCAGGTCCTTTCCCTCAGGGCTGCTGTCAGCCATTCCCCACCCAGCCTGGATTGTGCGTCGCATTGCGCCAACCCAGGTGCAGGACCTTACACTTGGCCTTGTTGAATGTCATGAGGTTGGCCTGGGCACAGGATCCCTTCCCTCTAGCAAGTCGACTGTGCCACACAGCTTGGTGCCATCTGCAGAACTGCTGAGGCTCCCTTGAGGGAGCCACTTGGCACTGGTCTCCAGATGGACATTGTGCCTTTGATCACCACTCTCTGGGTGCCAATTCCTTACGCAGCAATGCTCCACCCATCCAATGTGTTTCCAGTTTGGTGACCAGGATGTCATGTGGGACAGAGTTCAATGCCTTACTCAGGTCCAGGTAGATAGTGTTACAAAACTTAATTTATTCCTCCTTTTCCTCTTTTAAGTAAAACTGAACAGTGTGCAGGTCCTGCAGTGTCTTTTTATGACTGTGCCTTAGATAACCAAACTTCCAGTTTATACATTTTTGGTGAAAAAACATCATCTTCTCAACGAATCAGTCATAAGAGTGATTGATTCAGCAGGACTAGGGGGTGAGGTTTTAAGCTGAGGGAGGGTGGGGTTAGACTAGATCTTAGGAAGAAGCTCTTCAGTATGAGGGAATAGGTTGCCCAGAGTGGTTGTGGATTCCCCTGGAGATGTTTTGAGGTGAGGTTGGATTAGGTCTTCAGCAACCTGATCTGGTTGAGAGATGCCCCTGGTCCTGGCAGGGAGGTTGGAGTAGATGATCTCTGAGGTCTCTTCCAGCCTAAGCCATTCTGTGAAATGATGTTACCTTTAGAATGGTAATATTATATCTCATCTAGATTAACATTATTTATCCATTCACAGCAGAGCTCTCTACTCAGCTCCTTGCGTAAGACTGAGGCTTTTTTAGTACTGTACCTATTATTTGATTGCCCTTGTGAATTTCTCCAAACTATGGATTTTTTTTTAAATGCTGTAGCTTAGATGCACATGTGATGGTTTTTTTGTTTTGTTTTATGTTTGTAGGAATCCCATGTTAGAACTCACCTGTCCCGGCAGGCCGCACAGGGAACTCCAGTTCATAACACTGGTAGTCCAAAGTCAGCGGTGAAAATGCGCCAGGCTTTCTTTCTCCACACAACGTGCTGGACAAAACTGGCCCGCCAGGTCTGCAGAAACACCCTCCAGCTGCGGCAGGCAGCAAGACGTCCCTTTGTCCCTATTAACTGTGCTGCCATTAAGGCAGAATGTAAGATGTTTTTTTAATTCTTAGTTCTGTGTGATGTGCTTCCCACCTGTTTTTGTCTTTTAATTTTATTTTCATTTTCAATAAACATTCCTTGTCTATATGCCTTTGGTTTTCTTTTTTTTTCATTTGTCCAGCATTTCACTGACACATTGGATAAAGTCCGGCTGCACTGAGCAAATTTCAGGCTGAATTTAAAAGGAGATGATTGTTATTACCTTCACTTTAATCCAGTTGTCATTAAAAAATAAGTTGGGGGCAGGAAGGAGAAATCAATCCTGTGACATCAAAAATTGCTTTCTATTAAGGAGTATGAAAGAAGTTTGTCTTTATGTTGTTTGCTTTTTTTGTTGAGCAGAAAGCACAAATCTGTATATGTTTATATTTTCTTAGAGGGATTGGTCAAGGAAGAAGGAGGTGAGGATGCATAAGAATTCAAATCTGACCTGTAATACGCCCCTTTGTTACAGTAGTCATCAGATGATGGTGACAGCCATGCTTACTATTTCATTATAGTTTCTTTTTTTTGGTCCCACTTTTAAACGTAATTCTGTATTATGCTTGTTCTTTTTATAGCCAAAATACAAAGAATGACAGATAAATGTACTATAGTATGACAAAAGGTTGAGTTGTAGGTAGCAACAGGAAGCCTTTTACATGCACATGTGTGTCACTTCTGCTGCATAGTCACTGAATATTTCAGCAGGTCTTGCACCTGTGCTGAGCACAATGTTTTTCAGTTTGTTTATGTTTCTGTTTCTTCCATAGATGAAATTCTTGTAGCAGTCTGTGGTGAATAGTCCTAAAGGGCATAAAATGGGCCTAAGCATGCCCTGTCTCATTTACCTGCCCGTCTGCATTGCAGCCAGAGGCGGGAAAACAGGACAAAAGAAACCCAGGCAACTTACTTTCTTTGCCTGCGTGGGATTTCATGGGGACCGCACCCCTGTCCCGTGGTAGGTGTATGCGCCCCCATTCTATAGAAGACAACAGCCTGTGGATTCTTGCATTTCTGTGTCTACTTGGGTGATTCTGTGATCAATGAGACCATTAGCCTCGGCCATTCCCCTATAAATTGGGGGTGAACAGGGAAAAGGGTGCTGGCATGTTCATTCATTCCTCGCTGATCTGCCTCTCGCCTGCCAGTCACCTCAGCCAGCCTGCAGCGGATTTTCACTTTGCGGCCCACGTGGAGTTTGCTACAGGACTTCTGCTGGATATTTTCCTGCCTATGTTTTGGGCCACGGACTTTAGGACTAGTGAGTATTCTCCATTCTTTGTTCAAGTTGCTAAAGGATTTTAATCAGCCTCACAAGCGGCGAATTAAGCCACCGGACTCTCTATCAAAGACATTTTCTGAAATCAGTCAAAATTCCATTGTGCACAGACATGCTGTGAAATAGTTCTGCTAACAGCATCCAAGAACTTGTGTGGATAGTTGTAAATAAGTTTGGGGGAATTATTTTGGGTATATTAATAAATAGTTCATAACTTTTAAATCTGCCTCATTGCATTTTACCCCAAACTCAGATTTCGACTAGTCCCATTTACAACACAGTCCCTTGGCATTCCAAGATTACTTGTCCTAGATCATTGTACTGTCAACTGTATTGGAATTGCAGAGTCTTTTTTACAGTATTAGATGTCAGATTTATAACCGTAGTTACTAGATTAATGATAAATATTTTTCCAACATATTTTTATTGGGATGCTGATTATGTCAGTGTCAAGTACAAGAAATTTACTCCATGTAAGATTAAAATCTGGGTTTGAGTAATTCTTTTCCTCTTACATACTTTAATACCAGCCATTCTTCATGTGCAGGCTCTTTACCTACTTCTACAGTCATCCAGAACTTGGTGATTATTTCTGTTCATTGTCCTTGTTAGTTGTCCTGTTGGCCATTTTCTTTCCTCTTTCAAAGCCATGCAAGTCAATAGCAGCTTTCAGGTCTCAGGCAACCATATGGCTGCTGTGTTGACAGAATGAGTTGTACTTTAAAAATGAAGCTTGTCTAAGTTTTGACTAGGATTATTTTCTTAATTCTTAATAGGAAAGAAGAGTGGTTTTCTGGGAGGAAAGCATCATACCTTTTAATTTATGCATTTGACACGAACTTACTGAATCGTGGAGGAAAACAAGCTTCAGGACTCCACTTGAACCATGAATTTTTCTATCCATATCTTTTTCTCACTGACTACTGTGGCTTAGTGAGAACAAAGATGAAGCTTCTGTAAGAAAGGAAAAACAGAAGAAAAAAAATATCATCCAACTGTTAAGCTTTATATTACAACAAATGTTATATACACAGTTCAACTTCAAAACAAAGGAGTGAAAAGCTGGCCTTTTCAGCAGGAAATAGTCATTCTTGTTCTTTTGAATGAAAAGGTGTCATATCCCGTTAACATCAAGAGCACAGAAAGATGTTTTTTTTCCTGTAATCTCCATCTTTATTCATTTTGCTTAAAGCAAAATTTGGACCACGCAATTTTATCGTTTCAAATGCTGATGCTTCCTGGTTAGACCTAACATAGATGGAAAAACAAAGACACAATTGCCAGTGCTATTTGAGACAGCATTCAAATTACTTTATAATAGTGGAAACCACATTATACCTCATTTAATTGTTTTTCTCTTCCAACCTTGATGATACTGTGATACTGTGATACTGTATGCACACATTCTGTTTCTGGCAATATCTCTCTCTGGAATTGTACAGTGCCCTTACCTACATTGTCATGTTTTCACTCTAGTAAAGCCTAGTTAGTAAATAAACATACTGTTTCCTAGTTTTGTTCGTGTGTAGTTTTACCTGGTGACCTGTGTTCAGTGCATTGTATTATAACTAAAGAGACCTTCTTCCTGAGAGTCCTTGAATCCTTTTCTAAGGACAGCTCAGTGCAAGTTGGGTTTTTTTTGTTGCTGTTTGGGATTTTTTAAAACATAATTTAAAATGAGATATTTAATTAACAGAAATGATTGCTTAAATACCACTGAGTAATTACAATATTGAATTAATGCCTATGTTGGTTTTACAAAAGTTACACTCAAACTTGATAATAACCTGGCCAGAGTAGCAGGTCACCCGTGTTATGATATCATGCGAGATGGCTAGGATGCCCAAGAACTAATTTGGAAATTGTTTTTCATGTTGGTGTGCTGAAACTTGAATCTAATGACTGTTTAGCTGCTTTGCTAGGCTTGCCTTAGTCGTTGTGTGAGCCAAACCAGTGTTCAACTGTGTTTCTTGACTATATTGCAATGGGCAACATACCAACATTCAGCAACCATGAAATCTAAAGACAGAAAAATGGTAGAGCACTTGTCCCAGCAGCCTATCAGGTGTTATGCCTTCTTAGCCATATGCAATTTGTTGCAGTGCCAGGTTGTAAGTGAAACTAATTCCCAGATCTGAGGAAGCCCGAAAAAGCCAGGCAGAGCTAGCTCATAAAATAAATTGATTTTTGCAGTACACATGAACTCATCTGCAGATGCTTTTGCTCTGAAGGGGCACAGAAACTGCTGAGGATGTTAATGGCCAACCTAACCATCTTTTAGGTGAAACTAGATTTCAGACAGCATTTTTTTTATTCCGCCCACATCATCTCCCTCTGGCACATTATATCTACTGGCAGAAGCCAAAGTCTTATATTCTGTGTTTTTCATCGCTTCAGTTAGTGCAGAGAATTAGATCTTTTTCTCATTAGGGAGCTGCATCTCATGACCCCTGCTCAGAGGCTAGCAGGAGGTAGTGGAGTCAATGCATTTACATTCCAGTTCCCTGTAGGGATGCTTACCAGGACGTGGAGAGGGTTTGGCATCTCCTGCTAGTAGCACAACCCATTGTGGAAATCTCAGACTTTGTTCTGCCTAAAGATAACAGACTTGCTGCAGTTGTTCACAATAAACTTGTTTGATGGATTTTCAAGAATAATTGATGTTGGTGAGCTGTTCAGTAAAGAGAAAATCCCATGCACTAAATGAGTCAAAATACCTTCTTCTTAGTTTGGCTATATTGTTTAGAAAGGTAAGGAAACTGTCAGGTCTGTGAAAGGTAGCTTAATTAGGGGAAAATACAGTGGGCATTCTCTTCTACAGTCACTGACAAGATTGGGTCTATTTCCAGCTTAGAAACGTCCCTGCATGTGTCCTTGTACTGTGACTGGTTTACAGGAAATGTAGGTAGGAAAGGACCTCTGGAGGTCTTTAATCCCATCTCCTGCGTAAAATTCATGTGCTCATGAGCCTTTTACCCAGATGAGATTTATGCCTTTCTCAAGGATGGAGACTCCATAGCTGCTCTGGCCACCTGTACTTACAGTAAATACTCCTTGCATTTGAGAAGAATTTCCTGTCTTCCAGCTCATCTCTGTTGTGACAGCAATACTGTGTTTTCCTAGCCTTACATACCTCCGAAAACGGTCAGGCTTGGTCTTCTCTATGCTCTGCTGCTAGGCAGTTACAGTTGGCAACCACAGCTCCCCTTGGCTTTCTCATCTCAAGCCTGACCAGACTCTGTTCCCTCAGACTCTGTGTGTGTGTCCTCTACTCAGATTCCAGTCATCTTGGTGACCCTCCAGTAGCTGGACTTGCTCCAATATTTCCCTTTTTTTTTTTTTTTTTGTAATGGGAATTCCAGAACTCAATCCAGGGTCTGGAGATGGTTTCACAGGGCATGAAAGGAAGGGATAACCTTTCCTTGTCCTGCTGGTGGCTACCGTTGGCTAAAGCCATGTATGCAGTTATCCTTGTGGCTGCTGAATTAATGTGATCACATCAAACGTTGTCTTTTACAAAGGTGTCTTGGGTTCAAATGCAGGTTCCCAGAGACTCTTATAAATTTGGTAGACCCAATGACAATTTATAGAATTTATAGAGTTTATAGAGTTTATAGAGTTTATAGAGTGCCCTCCCCTCCTCCCCCTCTTTTCCCCAAAAGACAGGGAGAGAGATAAAAGGTAGGGACACCCCAATAAATCAATCTCACTCGATTTGGAAGTTAAAAAGGAAAAGTTTAACAATAACTTAGAAAAAAGGATTGGAGGTAGGGGAGTTTACAAAGGATAAGGAAGGGAAAACAGCAAAAATACAAAACAGGGATGGATACAACCCGAGTAGTGTGATGGTGTCTCTGCCTCGTGACTGGTATGCAGTATCAGTGTGTGTGTGCGGTCATGAACGCAGGTAGGGAGAAAGAGGGCGAAAAGAGGAAGAGACAGGAGAACTCCTGTCTTTTATACCACAGGAAGTGGGGGGAGTGGGCTAACCATCACCTGGAGTGTGGCCCACCCCTGAGGAGGGGCCAAGACCCCTAGGGTCAGGTTCAGGGTCACTCCCCCAGGAGTGTTAACCCTATACATTCCACCCCTTGGTTAGACCACTTCCACCTTCCTAAGAACAGTCTTCTTCTCCAAAGATGGGAAAAAAGTTGTCCATGGGTTAAGAGTTCTTAAAGTCCTTCTTGGTTCCCGGCTGTATCCCAAGGCGATGTGCTCCTCTGGTCCGGTGCAGGTTGCTGAGATGTGAGCAGGGCAGGAACGGAAGAAAAGTCAGTGAAGCAGGAACAGTTCTTGTTGGAACTCAGGAAAGTCTTTTCCCTCTGTGAAGAAAAAACATCAGGAACAGTCTCTTCATGTCTGGCATCAGGGGAACAGGTGTGGATGAGATGGCTGTAGACATCCTCTGGAGGGAAATCAGGAACAGTCTCTCACTGCAGGGCATCAGTGACGAATCAGATGCAGGGTTCTGGTTGGACGCCGTGGTGTGATGCGATGTTGTAGGACTCTGGATAGCTGCGGCTGTCATGTAGGTTCTGTTGGACGCCGTGTGGTGGTGAGGGTATAACTACAAAAACAACTTGTAACCCCTTATGAACTATAATACAAGTATTGCACAACTATGATACAAGTATTGCACAACTATGATACAACTATAATACAAGATAACCTGAAAGTATCTGGAACACATGGAATCAACTCTGAGATTTCAAAACCTTTTCAGCTAAAGAGAGGTTTCTCTGAGGGACACACTCGATAACACCAGTTTCCATCATCACCCAGTATGTGTGACCAGGACCCTCTGCAGATACCACCCCTTTGATAGGTTTTCCCCCACCAGAGGCAGGAGCAACCCACACAGTCTTTCCCAGTAGATTCCTTTCACAGACTACAGGAACTCCATCTCCCTCAACTATGGGCAGTAGGGCAGACTGAGCAGGACCAGCTCTGTTAACTGATCCCCTGCTGTTCACCAGCCAAGTGGCTTCTGCAAGGTGCTTCTCCCAGTTTCTGAGAGTTCCACCTCCCATAGCCTTCAGGGTGGTTTTCAGCAGACCATTGTGTCGCTCAATCTTTCCTGCAGCTTGTGGGTAGTATGGGATGTGATAAACCCATTCTATCCCATGCTCTTTTGCCCAGTTGCTTACAAGGTGGTTCTTGAAATGGGTCCCATTGTCTGACTCAATTCTCTCTGGGGTACCGTGTCTCCACAGGATGTGGCTCTGCAGGCCCAGAATGGTGTTACGGGCAGTAGCATGAGGTACTGGGTAGGTTTCCAGCCACCCCGTGCTTCCCTCCACCATGGTTAACACATACTGCTTGCCACTACGAGACCGAGGCAGAGTGATGTAATCAATCTGCCAGGCCTCCCCATACCTGTACTTTGACCACCTTCCCCTGTACCACAAAGGCTTCATGCGCTTGGCTTGCTTTATGGTGGCACAGATGTCACATTCATGGATAACCTGAGTTATGGCCTCCATGGATATGTCCACGGATCTGTCTCGGGCCCATTGGTATGTGGCATCTCTTCCTTGGTGACCAGAAGAGTCATGTGCCCACCGAGCTAAGAACAGTTCACCTTTGTGCTTCCAGTCCAGGTCAATCTGGCAGATGTGGGCAGCCTGGTCAGCTTGGTGGTTATGCTGCTGCTCTTCAGTGGCTCTGCTCTTTGGGATGTGAGCACTGATGTGTCGGATTTTAACTGGTAGTTTGTCCAGGCGTGCAGAAATGTCTTGCCAGAGATCAGCAGCCCAAATAGGCTTCCCTTTTCTCTGCCAATCATTTCTCTTCCACTCCTTCAGCCACCCCCATAAGGCATTTGCTACCATCCATGAGTCGGTGTAGATGTATAGCATTGGCCACTGCTCTCGTTCTGCAATGTCCAGGGCCAGCTGGATGGCTTTCACCTCAGCATACTGGCTGGATTCGCCTTCTCCATCTCTTGCCTCTGCAACCCTGCGTGTGGGGTTCCAGACGGCAGCCTTCCATCTCCGCTTGCTGCCTACCAGGCGGCAGGATCCATCTGTGAAGAGAGCATATGCCTTTTCCTCCTCAGGAAGGTCACTGTATGGGGGGGCTTCCTCGGCACGGGTCACTGCCTTCTCTTCTGCTGGCTTTCCAAAGTCAGTGCCCTCTGGCCAGTTGGTGATGACCTCCACAATGCCTGGACGCTCGAGAGTCCCCATCCTAGCCCTCTGAGTTATCAGAGCCATCCACTTACTCCAAGTGGCATCTGTGGCATGGTGCGGAGTCGAACCCTTCCCTTTAAACATCCAAGTCAGGACCGGAAGCCTTGGAGCTAAAAGGAGTGGTGACTCTGTCCCAATCACCTCAGAGGCAGCTCTGACTCCCTCATAGGCAGCTAGGATTTCTTTCTCTGTGGGGGTATACTTGGTCTCTGAGCCTTTGTACGCCTTGCTCCAGAACCCGAGTGGGCGGCCTCTTGTCTCATCAGGAGCTTTCTGCCATAGGCTCCAGCTAGGACCATTCTCACCGGCTGCTGTGTAGAGAATGTTCTTAATCTCTGGGCCGGTTCGAACTGGTCCCAAGGCCATGGCATGGACCACCTCTCGTTTGATCTGGTCAAATGCCACCTGCTGCTCAGGTCCCCACTCAAAGTTATTCCTCTTTCTTGTAACGTCAAAGAGGGGTTTCACAATTTGACTGTACCCGGGAATGTGCATCTTCCAAAAGCCCACAAACCCCAGGAAGGATTGTGTCTCCTTCCGGTTAGTGGGTTCCACCATAGTGGCCACTTTATTCACCACATCCATAGGGATGTGGCGTCGGCCATCCTGCCATCGAACTCCCAGGAACTGGATCTCTCTGGCAGGCCCTTTCACTTTGCTTCTCTTAATGGCAAAACCTGCATCCAACAGGATATTAATGATCTTCTCACCCTTCTCGAAGACCTCCTCTGCTGTCTCACCCCATACAATGATGTCATCGATGTACTGCAGATGTTCCGGAGCTCCACCCTTCTCCAGTGCAGTCTGGATGATGCTGTGGCAGATTGTAGGGCTGTGCTTCCACCCTTGAGGCAGTCTGTTCCAGTGGTACTGGACTCCTCTCCAGGTGAAGGCAAACTGCGGCCTACATTCTTCTGCAATGGGGATGGAGAAGAAAGCATTAGCAATGTCAATTGTGGCATACCATTTGGCCTCCTTTGTTTCCAGTTCATACTGCAGCTCCAACATGTCAGGCACGGCTGCGCTGATTGGAGGAGTCACTTCATTCAGGCCTCGGAAATCCACCGTGAGTCTCCACTCCCCCGTCTCCTTTCGCACTGGCCATATCGGGCTGTTGAAGGGCGAGTGGCTCTTGCTGATGACAAGCTGCTGCTCCAGGCGGCGAATCAGCTGCTGTATGGGTAGCAGGGAGTCTCTGTTGGTGCGGTATTGCCTGCGATGAACTACACGAGAAGCAATAGGTAACTTGACATCTTCCACCTTGTGGGTACCAACCACGGAAGGGTCATCTGACAAGCCAGGCATGATAGACAGCTGCTCTTTGTCTGCAGTCTCTACAGCTGCTATGCCAAAAGCCCACTTGTTCCCCTTCGGATCTTTAAAGTACCCTTCCCGGAGAAAGTCGATCCCCAGGATGCAAGGTGCATCAGGGCCAGTTACTATGGAGTGCTTCTCCCACACATTCCCGGTGAGGCTTATCTCAGCCTGCAGCACAGTCAATTCCTGAGACCCCCCTGTGACTCCTGCGATTGTAACAGTTTCTGTCCCCCTGTGGCTGGAGGGGATCAGAGTGCATTGGGCACCGGTGTCTACCAACGCTCTGTACTTCTCAGCTTCAGAAGTGCCAGGCCATTTCACAAACACGTCCCAATATACTCTGTTATCCCTGGCCTCCGCCTGGCTGGAGACAGGGCACCTCTAATTCTGAGCAGTGTGACTGCATGAGGCACATGGACCTGAGGTACTGGCTTCACCACCCCTTGAGCGAGAGCGCTGCCTGCGGGACACTGGGGCAACCCCTCTTCTGGAGGAGTTATTCCCTGTGTTTGTCCCCTGCAGTTCCCTTACCCTGGCCCATAGAGCTGAGGTGGGCTGGCCATGCCATCTATCCATGTTTTCCCCATGGTCACAGAGTGTTCTCCAGAGTGACCCCCTGTGTGTACCCTGTCTGCTCTGGGCTGGTCTCCTGCGGGGAGGAGGAGGAGCACGGCGTGTGTTCCTTACAGCTGAGACTTGCACCCATTCTGAAGGTGAAGAGCAGTTATCCTCTGCCTTCTGCATTTCAGAGAAAGAGGCTTTTAGCTCGTTCATTTCTTGGGTGAGGGTCTCTACAGTGGCAATTAAGGTTTTCCTCGACAAACTGTCTTCAAACTGTCTTAGGTCATTCACAAACTCCCTGATTGTGGGAAGGTTGTTGGGGTCTCTGCCCAGCAGCAGTGCTTCCAATGTGGGGGCATATGTGGAAGGGGCACACTGAGTCAGTTTCTTTAAGAGGGCTGGCTTCATGCGGACATCATCAGGGTCCGAGGGCCTCTGGTCGGCTCCATAAATTATCTCCTGAACCGCCATTTGCCTCAGGTATGAGATCCCCTGTTCCATATCTGTACATCTAAGGGGATGGAAAATCATGTCATCCTTAGTCGGGTACCTGTACCTCACAGCTATCAGAAGCCTGGCCCAAAGTGAGTGGGTACCATCGAGCCTTCCCAGTTCCTTATCCACACCTCCATCCCTCGACAAGGATCCCAGTTGCTTTGCCTCCCTGTGATCTAGGTCCACGGTTTCTGCTCCTGCATCCCAGCATTTCAAAAGCCAGGCTAAAAGGGACTGTCCGTTTGCCCTTGCATACTCCTGCCTTATGTGCCTGATTTCCTTTCTGGGCGTGGAGCTGATAAGGATCACTCCATTATCAGGTCCATTTCCAGCTGGTTGCTGTTGCTGGGGGGTGCTGGTTCCCGAAGAGGTCCCTTGCCCCGGATCGGTATCTGCGGGAGGATTTGGGTTTGATCTGGCTGGCCGCGTGGTGATGGGGGCAAGATGGATGGGGCTGGGCTGAGGGGGCAGGGTCCGGGGGGCTGCCCTGGGCGGGACCGGAGGCGGAGTTCGGGGCGGAGCCGCGCTAGGGGCGGTCTGCCCGGTCTGCCCTGTCGCCCATCCCCCGCAGCTGCAGCTGGGGCAGTGAGGACTACCCCTCCCCCTAAGCACCCTAATGGCGGCGCCCACCCGAGGTCCCCACGTGTTCCAGCTTGGAGCTGCGTTGTAAATTCCCAAACCCGCATTTACACACAGTGAAATAACAGCTATCCAGTACCATTTTCCCCCCAAAATATCTGGAGCTTCTGTGCTCCAATGCATATACTCAGATTGATTCCATGTTCCAGAAACATTTCTAAACACAGTGATATTACTAACAGAATTCAGGAAATAGGCATAGACTCGGGCAGGCAAATGCTTAGAATATTCCCAGAGCATATCAATGACAATCCAGAAGACATGGTAACTTATAAACTTTAACAGCCAGCCCCAAAACAGACATCCAAAAGCGTTAATGATTAAGACTTTCAGAATATCCATTTTTTAACTTCCAAATCTTCTCTGAAAGAATTCTTTCTACCTAGCCCCACGTTGAGACGCCAAATAAATTGTCTTGGGTTCAAATGCAGGTTCCCAGAGACTCTTATAAATTTGGTAGACCCAATGACAATTTATAGAATTTATAGAGTTTATAGAGTTTATAGAGTTTATAGAGTGCCCTCCCCTCCTCCCCCTCTTTTCCCCAAAAGACAGGGAGAGAGATAAAAGGTAGGGACACCCCAATAAATCAATCTCACTCGATTTGGAAGTTAAAAAGGAAAAGTTTAACAATAACTTAGAAAAAAGGATTGGAGGTAGGGGAGTTTACAAAGGATAAGGAAGGGAAAACAGCAAAAATACAAAACAGGGATGAATACAACCCGAGTAGTGTGATGGTGTCTCTGCCTCGTGGCTGGTATGCAGTATCAGTGTGTGTGTGCGGTCATGAACGCAGGTAGGGAGAAAGAGGGCGAAAAGAGGAAGAGACAGGAGAACTCCTGTCTTTTATACCACAGGAAGTGGGGGGAGTGGGCTAACCATCACCTGGAGTGTGGCCCACCCCTGAGGAGGGGCCAAGACCCCTAGGGTCAGGTTCAGGGTCACTCCCCCAGGAGTGTTAACCCTATACAAAAGGCTTTGTTGATTCCCTTGACACTTCTGAATGCCTCTGTTTCAGCCCTTTTGCCCCTATGCAGACCTGCTTACTGAAGAATGTTATCACGTTTGTCGTGGTTTTGTTCTCTGGAATTGAGACGGATTTAAACATTAGTTAAACACCATTAGCGTGAGTGCTCAGCAGTTTCTGTTTGGATGGATCCCACCCAGTCTGGTGACTTGGTTTTATTCATTAACCGGTTTATTTTGAAATGTTCCCTAGGAGCACTTTGGTGTGACACAGTTCTTGTACTTTGCTAGTGTAAAGAATTTTGGAAATAAGCTGGTTTAAGTTCTCCTGCAGCGAACACTGATGCAAAGAACTCAGCTCTTCTGCCATGCTTTTATCTTTTTTGTGTCTTTTCCTCACAACTTCCCCTATTGCTGCAGGCACTTGCACACTTTCTGCTTTCATATGTTTGGGAAAATATGCTATAAAATGTAATACTGATTTAATTTTTTTTTCTTCTTCTCATAATTTACACTATTTCACTGATTTTTATTGTTTGAGAGAGCACCCGTATTTGCGTTTAGGACTTCTCATTTGGTTTTGACAACTTCTACCTAAATTTTATTCAGTGGTTTCACACTTGAGAGTCGTGCAAAGTCTAACGTGTGCTTTTCTATATGTAGTCAATAAAGGACATCAACTTCATTATCCTTTTTATGGGAATACCACATTATGGATTAAAATTTGCCGCTGTTAAGCATATTTAATTTTTTCAAGAGGTAGGTGTGCTTTGGAATACCCATCTGGTACCTTTGTTAGACATGCTTTGCCTCAAGGATGGAAATTGTGCTCTCTTTGCAGCTGGCACTCTCTCTCACTCAGTGTATTAATATCTCACTGTGATTCAAGGCCTTCTTTTACACTGATGACACGTAGATGGAAAATGTTCTGGCTAATTGCTTCTTAACTGATGTTTTGCTGTTCTCAAAGTAACTATAAAATGCTTACCGTATAGTCTGTGCTTCTAAAGGAGACAGTGGAGACACATTTTTCTACTCTTGTCACTTAAAGTACTTCAAACACTGTGGAATAATAAAAATATTCCAGGCATCAGAGTCAGTGCTGCTTTTTTTTGTTGTTGTGTTTTGTTTTGTTTGGTTGAGGCTTTTGGGGTTGGTTCGTTTGGGTTTTTTTGTTGTTGTTGGTTGGTTGGTTGGTTTTTCACTGAGAGCAAGCAGTTTATTATGTTATTAAAATAATAAAATACTTTGTTAGGCTTTGGAACTTTAGGACTACGCAGATCCTAGGAGGCATTTCCAGAATTTCAAGTAGGTTTCTTAATATCTTGAAAAAAGTTGTACATTGTGTGCTCCACTGGAAACATCTGTAAACTTGCTGAAATGCTTATTTCAGTCATTGCTGTGGTTTTGTGACTGTGTGACCTACATGATTTTTGCACAGAACTAGACAGAAAACAATGAGATTGTAAATTGTTCGATATAGTCTTCCTCTCGTCATATGACTGTGCACTCCCTCTTGTCTGCTGGCAAGAAGCAAACAGGATTGGATTGGCAAAACACAAGGTGGATACAAAGTGGAATTACAGTTACAATAACCTGTTCATAACACCTAGATTATTAGAAATGCATTTTGTGTGTGCATATGAGAAACCTGCATATGTGAAATGACAAAGAAAGGTGTACATGTAGGAGGTGGTTCCATGTGAGAGAATTCTAGAACTGCAAAATTGACATGTGAATGAAAATTGTCACAAAATGGACTAACTGTGTTCAAGGGATACTGTCAACCCTGTACTTACCTGCTTTTGCAAGAAACTAACCAAATAGTTCAGAGTGATTTGGGGGGAAAAGTGTAATTCCAGTAGTCTTGAAACTTTGTTGAAGTCTTGTGGATTTATGCTTCAGATTGATTGAGTTATTTGTGAACCTCTTCATAGTGTGACACTCTTAGGGGCATTTAAGGCTCTCCTTGTGTATTCACAGTGCCTTTTAGAGGTTTGCGTTCATAGTTGCAGCATCAAATTTAAGGTAGTTAGCAAACTGACGGTTTTAATTTGCTTTCCAGGAGGTTATGATCTTTGAGGCCTTTAACCTCTGTGATACTTGGTTATAAATGACCATTTTCTTCAAAATGTTATAGTAGAGAATAGTTTTTTTTGGTTGGTGAGGGTTTTTAAGCTTCATCTTGCCATGATAGCCCCTATGTTCTGTTTTACTTAGGAAGAGTTACATGAATCACCGTACTGTGTAAGACATGACAAATCAGTAGTGTCGACTTGCATCTGTATTACCCATTTTGACCCATGTTGAATATGATTAAGAATTCACTACTTTTAAGTCAGAGCTGCTTTTATATTAGTACTCATGTTTTCATCTGTTTCACTTGTCTATCTGCCTCCAAAAAGGTTTTCTAAGCAAAAAATGCCATCAAATTTGCATTGGAACTTTTATTAACCTAAAAAAACTTTCCAAATAATATTTTTTAAATTGCATGGATGAGAATGTGGCCGGCCTTTGAATGTCCATCCAGTCAGAAACTGGCTGCTGTATCCTAATTATATTTGTAATAGTAAAATATTTAAGCTGAGTTTTATTCTTTAAAATTCTCAGATGCGGAGCGACATTGTGAACTTGCTGGAAATCCTCTGAAGATAAAAAGCACGAGAAAACCACTGTCATGTATCATTGGGTACTTAGGTGCGTATCTGTCTCCAGAGAACTGCAATCCAAAGGAGTGTTCAGTGCACACTGATACTTCATACGCATAGAATGAGAGATTTATGCTTTTAGTAACAAGAAAACTATAAAGTCAATAAACTTCTGATCTGCTATCAGTTGCAAAACTGCATGATTGAACTTGCAGAGTGTAGACAGAAGGCCTCCTGATACTGGTTTAAAGTGGCAGAGTGAAACCTGATGTAATTAGAATGTGAGAAACAGTCTGGTGGTCTAAATAAAACTCAATGGGGTGATACTTGGTATGCTCAGTGCTGCTTCAGTGTGCCCCTGAATCCACTTGCGGCATGCCTTTGTCGTTACATGGAGGAAACCTCAGCCACACTAAGACACTGATCTTTGATCATTTTAAAAGATGTGATGACATCTGCAGTGAGATCACAGCCAAGAGGATAGTGAACTCACACAAGAGAGTAGGAAGAGGAGAAATTCCAGTAATCATGATTCTGTATTGAAAAAAAATTAAGCTATTCTCTCTTTAAGGAGCCACCAGTGGTTATTAAATACTTAGAGTCATGCAAAATTGAATCACGCAGATTCACTGTGGTTGGAAAAGACTTTTAAGATCATCAACCATTATCCAATTCTGGCATGGCCACTACTACACCGTATCCTTGAACACCGTATCTAGACAGCTTCTAAACACATCCAGAGATGGTGATTCAACCACTTCCCTGAGCAGCCTATTCCAGTCTTTGATAACCCTTTCATTATAGAAGTTTTTCCTAATGTCTAACCTAAACCACCCTGGCATAATTTGATGCCATCTCCTCTTGCCCTGTCAGCTGTAACTTGTGAGAAGAGATCAACACCCGCCTCTCTACAGCATCTTTTCAGGTAGCTGAGATGCCCTAGAGGCTTCTGCAGTGTATTGATCTTATTCTACAGGAGTGAAGCTGAGGGTACAGCTCAGTGTAGATGGTTTCCTCTGCATTTCAATCAATGGGAGGTTTTTTTTGCACAAGAACAGAGTAACCAATAACATGATTTACTGGGTTAGAATTTGACTATTAATAGTTATAACTGTTCTTCCAGAACATCAGTTTAAACAAAATCTGAATCTCAGAGAAGAATTAGTGCCTGCTCTCACTAAATTTTGATTCCTCTTTGCCCTGGGGTTTAGAAAAAAATGCCAGTGGAGCTGTGGTTGTAAGGGGAGGCATTCACAAAAGAGCGGATTCATCCAGCTGACCCATCTGTGTAGTCAAATGTGGCAATGGCAGCATGTGTAATCTTAGAAGATGCTGCCCGTTTTTAGTGCCATGTCTTCATTTGCTGAGGAGCTATCTTGATGTGTTTGAGAGGGTGACTCTGTAGGTTTAATGAGGCAAATAATGAGCAGTGTCAGAGTGTGTATGTACATGAAGGTTTTGTGGAAGATTAACAGTGCTAAAATACACCTGATATCTGTGGAGTCAGCTTAGCATTTGGCTGTATGGGAAGTGAAAGCATCTCACTATAGTTAAGGCAAATTTTAAATCTTACAGAGTGGCAGCTGGTGGCCTATGACTGTGTCAAAGGGCCAGAGACCTGCCCCCAACCAGTCTGACTTCCCTTGCAGGTTTAGGTCTGTCCAAAAATTGACAGAGCAGTGGCATTTTGAACTCAAGTGTGTGATGGGAATAAGTGAATTGGTTCAGCAAATTTCTGGTGAAGGACAAGCAGACTCTGCTGAGGCTTCCTTTTGCCACTTTGGCAGATAACTGAGAAATTTCCATTTAGCTGTATCAGCTTTTGGCAAACACAGCATCTGCTACCCTGAAGCATTCTGGGCAAATAGATACATTTTGGAACTGTTTCTTATCCACCTGGTTCTTCTCCAAGGTAATCCTACTCTGGGATGTTTGAAGTTTCCAAGTAATGATTTTGTATGCAAGCCCAGCAGTAACCGGGGCACTCGATGCAGGCAATGATTTTGGTGTTTGTGCAGCAATTTTGGGATAGTTTTAGCTTCAGAGACTGGCTGCCACTGGCCCCTTACATCCGTTGACTTGTGTTTGGGAAGATTCCATGAGAATTGTTATTGTGACAGAAAATATATAATAGCTTGTGATACTGAGGTGATTTTGCTATTGTAAAATGCTTTTATTCGTTTGCTAAAAAAAATCTCTAGGCATGTAGCTATGATATAAACCCTCAAAGAGTAGGAAAATATACATGTAAACCTATTGCAGATTGATTTGTATTATCTCTTCAACCTCTGAAGTCCTTGCATGTCTACCTGGGTGATCTGAAGCAAAATAGATTTTTTTTCTTAACTGGGAGAACTGTAGGCATGAAGACTTGTGTTTGAATTTTTATTCAAGGCCCTGAAAGCACTCATGCAAAGTAAACTCTTTTACTGGAAATGTATGGTATGTATAATTTTTCTCTTTTGTCTCAAGTAGAGGTTCATCTTGCAGTGAGGCCCAATGAAATCACATCTACATCAAGCCTTCGAAGTCCAAATTCAAAACAACTGCTTGCACCTTCCAATCCTTCTTCATCACGTATTTTGGAAAAAAGAAACTATAGCTATCATAATGGCCTTGATGGTATGTGAAGGAATATAGAAGAAGTACTCTTCAAGTCTCTGAATTGCAAAACTTTGTGCGGCCTGAGATGACATTAAATACTGGGGGTACAGGTCAACAGAAATGTAAGATACGTACACATGCATATGTCTATATATGTATATATAAATAAATAGATTTTTAATGCAGTGAAAAGTAGTGCATGAACATGGATCTACAAATGGCTCCTCTTACAAAGCCTCCTTTTACCATTTTTCTCACTAATCCTAATTGTGACGGTTTGAGCATTCTCCACCCCCCCACACTTTAGAAATCACCCAGACTAGACTCACTGGCTCTAGAAATATGAATGAAGCTTATATATACAGCTCAGCACAATATACAAGCAGATATTTCCAGTATATACAGTTATAGACAGAAATATACAAGGTAAAAAGGTAATACATAAACACAACTTCCCTCCCAGAAACCTGAGTCCCCAGGAGGGGCTCTCAACCACCCCTGCACCTTCCCCCTGCCCCTCTCAACCTTACCCCAGTCCCAGGGAAGAACAGAGGTTCGGCCAGGGAGTTAGGAAGCAAAGCGGATTAGTCCAAAATAGAGGGTGAGGTTAGAGACTAAGAAGCAGCTCATCCAGCAGCCCAAGTGAGATTGATTATGTATGTTTTTATTTCTTGTTGCTATACATCTCAGCAAGCCTATGAGTGAAGTGGACATCACCATTATTTTCCTTTTACAGCCTGTAATCTAGTTCTTCTCACCAAAACATTCTACCCTGCTTCAAACTAGCACAGTCCACACCTGTCCACTCAGAGTATTGCTGAGAACTGTCTGATCTAATCTAAACAATATTTACACTAATGAATATCACAAGTTCAGTTCACACTTTCATTCCGGCTATCTCAGACACAGGTGATTCAAAAGCTCAGAAAACAGCAAACAGTTTGCCTCCTCACAGATGAGATGAGAGCAGGGACTCCCAGGTGACATTGGGTTCGTGCTCACGTACTGTAGATCCTCTCATAGATTCTTTCAGTGTTGGACGCCGATGGTACCTAGAACAGAAAACTCCTAACAGCTTGGATTATACACTCTGAATTTAGACTCTCTCAGCTAAAGTTATATTTCTCTGTGGAATACACTGGATTTCACCATTCTCCTGCATTACCCAATAGGTGTGACCAGAACCTTCAGCAGACACCACTGATCAGACAAGTTTCCCTTCACCCGAAGGAGAAAATACCCAAACAGTTTCCCTAACAGATTCTTTTCACCTACAACAGGAACTTTATCACCATCTACTGTTTGGACTAAGTCTGATTGTGCAGGTCCTGCTCTGTTTACTGAACCTCTACTATTTACCAACCAGGTAGCTTGTGCTAAATGCTTGTCCCAGTTTTAAAGGGTTCCACTCCCCATGGCTTTTAGGATGGTTTTCAGCAAACCGTTGTAGCGCTCAATCTTCCCTGAAGCTGGTGCATAGTAGGGTATGTGGTAGATCCACTCAATTCCGTGCCCTTTGGCCCAGTTTCTCACAGGATTGTTCTTGAAATGAGTGCCATTGTCTGACTCGATTCTCTCTGGAGTCCCATGTCTCCACATGATTTGTCTTTTCAAGCCAAGAATGGTGTTACATGCAGTAGCATGTGGAACTGAATAGGTTTCCAGCCATCCAGTGCTGGCCTCCACCATCGTTAGCACATACTGCTTGCCAGAACGAGATCGAGGTAGAGTGATGTAGTCAATCTGCCAGGCTTCACCATACTTGTACTTTGACCATCTATCACCATACCATAAGGGCTTGATTCGCTTAGCCTGATTAACAGCAGCACAGAAGTCACTTGGGTTATAGTGTCCATGGATAAGTCAATTGACTTATAGCATGCCCATCGGTATGTTGCATCTCTGCCTTGATGTCCAGATGAGTCATGGGCCCACCAAACTAAGAACAGTTCACCTCGGTGTTTCCCATGAAGGCCAAGATCAGAGTTTGCATCAACTTGAGAAATCTTAGCAGCTTGGTCTGCCTGCTGGTTGTGTTGGTGTTCCTCAGTGGCTCTGCTCTTAGGCATGTGTGCGTCTACATGCCGCACCTTCACTGGAATTCTCTCCAGCTGTGCATCAATGTCCTGCCATAGATCAGCACACCAAATGGGCTTTCCTTTCCTCTGCCAGCATGGTCTGCCTGCTGGTTGGCTACCATCCATGAGTCGGTGTAGAGGTAAAGCATAGGCCAATTTTCACGTTCAGCCACATCAAGAGCAAGTTGAACAGCTTTTACCTCAGCAAACTGACTGGATTCTCCTTCACCATCTCTCGCTTCGGTAACTCTCTTGGTAGGACTCCATATTGCTGGCTTCCATCTTCACTTGATGAAGGTGATTGGGTGATAGTTTGGCCAATGAGACCATTAGCCTCAGCCATTGTTCTATAAAAGGTGAATAAGGTGCTTGCGTGCTCATTAGTTCCTCGCTCACTCGCCACTCACCTACCACCTCAGCCAGCTGCCGATTCCACATCGCAGCCCACGTGGAATTCACCACAGGACTTCTACTGAATATTTCCCTGCGTATGTTTTGGGCCACAGACATTAAGACTGAGGACTAGTGGGTATTCTGAATTCTTTATTCAAGCTCCTAAAGGAATTCAATTAACTTCACAAGAGGTATATTAAGCTGACAGACACTCTATCAAAGACATTTCTGTCTTTGGTTCTAATTCAAATTCCCAGAGACTCTAATAAATTTAATAGACCCAATAACAAATTGTAGAGTGCCCTCCCCTCTTCCCCCTTCTTTCCCAAAGGAAGGGATTAGATATAGGGAGAGAGAGAGGTAAACACACCCGAATAAATCTCACTCGATTTGGAAGTTAAAAGGAAAAGTTTAACAATAACTTAGAAAGTTATTGGAGGTAGGGAAGATTACAAAGGGTAGGGAAGGGAAAATAGCAAAATACAAAAAGGTATAAATACAACCAGAGTTGTGTGATGGTGGCTTTGGCTGCCTCGTGTCTGCCATGTGGTGTGCTGGTATGCAGGCAGAGATGTGCAGAGTGAAGTGTGTGTGGAGAGAGAGGAACAGGAAGCCCCTCTCCTTTATAGAACAGGAAGTGGGGGGGCAGTGGGCTAACCATCACCTGGTGGTGTAACCAAGCCCTGTGGAGGGGTCAAGACCCCTAGGGTCAGGTCCAGGGTTACTCCCCCTGGAGTGTTAACCCTATACAATTTTCAAATCCTTTCAAAATTCCATTGTATATAGACATTCTGTAAAATAGTTCTGCTAACCGCATTGAAGAATTTGTGTAGATAGTTGTAAGTAAGTTTAGGGGGAATTATCCTTGTATATATTAAGAAATTATTTCATAACTTTTGAATAAATTTTGCATTTCACCACAAACTCAGATTTCAACTAGACCCTTTATAACAAAGTCCTTTGGCCTTGTCTCTCTTAATGGCAAAACCTGCTTGCAACAGAATGTCAATGATTTTGTTACCTTTCTCAAAGACTTCCTCAACAGTTTGGCCCCACACAATGATGTCATCGATTAACTGTATGTGCTCTGGAGCTTTGTCTTTCTCCAGTGCCCTGAGGCAAATGGTTGAACTGGTACTGGATTCCTCTCCAGGTGAATGCAAACTGAGGCCTGCACCCCTTTGCTATGGGAATAGAGAAGAAAGCATTAGCAATGTCTATGGTTGCATACCATTTAGCCTCCTTTGATTCCAGCTCGTACTGGAGCTCCAGCATGTCCGGCACAGCTGCGCTCATGGGTGGCGTCACCTCGTTGAGGGCACAAAAATCCACTGTCACTTCCAGACTCTGTTAGGCTTGTGCACAGGCCAGATGGGACTGTTGAAAGGTGAATGAGCTTTCTCGATGACAGCCTGACTCTCCAGTTGACGAATCAGCTGATGAATGGGCAACAAAGAGTCACGATTAGTTCTGTACTGCCTATGATGAACAGTCTGAGTTGCGATTGGCACTTCCAGATCCTCTATGTCATGATGTCCCACAGCTGCAGATTCACCTGAAAGTTCAGGTCTAATGGACAATTTCAATTTGCCATCCTCAATCTCTACAGATGCTATTCCAAAAGCCCATTTGTGACCCTTAGGATCTTTGAAACAACCTTGTCTCAAAAATTCTTGTCTCAGAATGCAAGGCGCATCAGGACCAGTTACAATAGTATGTGTCTTCCACTCTTTACTAGTTAAACTGATTTCAGCCTGTATCTTAGTTAACTCTTGAGATCCACCAGTGATTCCAGAAATAGTGATAGGCTCTCTCCCTTTGCAATTGGATGGCAATAAAGTACACTGAGCACCTGTGTCAACTAAAGCCCTGTATTTGCCCAGCTATTGAACTGCCAGGCCACCTAATGAATGTATTCCAATAGATTTGGTTTTCTCCACTATCCCTTTCCTCCTCCTGGCTGGAGGCAGGGCACCCCTAATGCTGAACATGGCGTGTGGGGTGTACACAGTGATTGGTGTTGTTGTGAGAGAAACTGCAATCGTTGGAACAATTGCAGTTGCTCGCAGGAGCTGAAGAAGTGACAGCTACTTTACTGGCATTACTGCCTCTGTTTCTGACACTCTGCAGTCCCCTGACTCTCTTTGACAGAGCTGAAGTAGGTTGACCATCCCACTGGTTCATGTTCTCACTGTATTGATCATGCAGAGTTATCCACAGTGACACACGTGTTTGCTGATGTCTGGGTGGAACTTGTCTCCTTCTAGTCTGGAATTGCCTTGCAGGAGGTGGGCATCTGTTCCTGGTGGCAGAAACTTGCATCCATTCAGGAATAGTATCTTTTACCAGATTGGAAATGGGGCTTTTAAGATCTTCCTTCAGTTCTTTCATGCTTTTCTTAATGCCTTCCTTTATCTCTCTACCTAGGTCATATAAGTTTCCTTTTAAACACCAATGTGTTCCTTTCGGCAGCCGTTCAGACCAGCAAAAAAATCATTAGAAAAAGTAGCCATTCATACCGCTAATAGCTCCTGCCAGGAATGGCCTGGGTCTGAATACCGTGCACCATTCTACTCCTCTCTAGGAGCCTCAGGGACAGGCAAAAGACATTAGGTTCTAGGTCATATTAGCTTCCTTTTAAACACCACCGTGTTCCTTTCAGCAGCTCTTTGGACCAGCAAAAAAAATCATTAGATAAAGCAGCCGTTCATGCCACTGATAACCCCTGCCAGGAATGGCCTAGGCCTGAATACCATGTACCATTCTACTCCTCCCTAGGAGCCTCAGAGACTGGCAAAAGACATTTGCTTCTAGGTCATTGTCATTGCCTTGTAAAACCCAACGTGTTCCCGTCGGCTGTGGTTCCAACCGTCACAATAATTGCTTAGAAAATGCAGTGGTGCAGTGACTGCAAAATCCCACTGAAGTGCTCCCAGAACACCAAGAGTCCTCCAAATCTCTCCCAGCTTCTCCCAGCATGTCCCCAGTGTTATCCCAAGTCTCCCAGCGATGCCAGTGAGGCCCCAGAGTACTGCCACTTCCTCTCACTGCTTCCACAACCTCCCAAATCCCCTTCCCAGTACCAGCAGTGTTCTCTCTTTCCCTCCCACTGTAGCCAGGATCTCCAAACTCTCTCTGGTGTCTCTCACTACCCCCACCCCCCCCATCACTTCCAGTGCTCCAAGTAAGGCACGAGTCATCTTCTCAGTGCTTCCACAGCCAAGCCATGCCCTGCCAGTGCTGTTGGCATGGCCACCATAGCAGGACTGTGGCTCCCAGCATGCCCTGGGGAAGAAAATGGCTGCCAGGGAGTCTCACATGGCACAGGACTGCAGCTCCCAGCATGCTTTTGGGGAACACCATGGTCAGTGAGAAGTTGCATTAGCATGACTCCAGTTCCCATCATGCCCTGGGCAATCAAAATGATGGGCAGAGAGCCATGTGCCACAGGACTTCCTGTTAGCTGCCTTGATTTTCCTGAGCATGCTGGGAGCTGGAGTCCTGTGGCAAATGCATTCCTGTCGGTCATTTTGTGTGCCCAGAGCATGCTGGGAGCTGGAGTCCTGTGGCAAATGAATTCCTGTCGGCCATTTTGTGTGCACAGACCATGCTGGGAACTGGAGTTAAGGGTAAGAGTTAGAGTTACACTTAGGGGTTTGGTTTGGGATTAGGGTTAGGTTTAGATCTTAGAGTTAGAGGTTCAGATTAGGGTTTGGTTGCTGTCAGTTTAGGTATTAGGGTTGATGATCATCGTGTGGCTCCAATGCCCCCAGTCCCTCCCTGTGCTCCCAGTAACTCCCAAATGCTTTCCCAATGCTTCAATTCCTGGTGACCTCATTTAAGTGCTCCCAGTGACACCGAGAGTCCTCCCTGTTTCTTCTAATGCTCCCAGTACAGCCCTAATGTTCTCCCAAGTCCCTCAGTGCTCCCAGTAACTCCCAAATCTCCTTCTCACTGCTCCCAGTGTGGCCCCAGTGTCCTGCATTCCCTCCCAATGCTCCCAGTAATTCCAAAATATCTTCCCAGGCCTCCCAGTAATACTCGGTGATCTCTCAGTTGCTCCCAGTGCTCCCATTAAAGTCCAGATCTACTTCCCAGCTCTTCCAGACTTCCCAGTGCCCTCCCAGAGCCCCCAGTGCTCCCAGTACAGCCCAAATCCTCCCAGCCCCACCTAACAATGCCAGTAAGGCCCCAAAGTGTTCTCACTTCCTCCCACTGCTTCCAGTAACTCTCAGATCTCCTTCCCAGTGCTACCAGTGATCCCAGTGTCCTCCCTATCCCTCCTAGTATCTCCAAAATCTCTCCCAGTACTCTCAGTAAGTCCCTGGTGTCCTCCCAGCATCTCCCAAAATACCCACTGAGTCTCAACCCCAGTGATCTCCGTATGGCCCCTCTGTTCTCTCAGTCCTGCCCAGTAACTTCACAAGTTCTCCCCAGTGTTCCCAGTAACACTCAGTGGTCCCCCAGTCACTCCCAATGCTCCTAGTAAGGCACGAGTCACCTTCTCAGTGTTTTCAGAGCTCACCGTGCCCTGCCAGTCCCTCTCAATGCTGTTGGCATGCTGTCTGTAGCGGGACTGCAGCTCCCAGCATGCTTTGGGGAACAAAATGGCTGATGGGACATTCCAATGTCATGACTGCAGTTCCCATCATGCCCTGGGATATAAAAATGGTGGACAAAGAGCCATGTGGCACAGGACTTCCTGTCAGACATCTTGATTTCCCTGAGCATGCTGGGAAATGGAGTCCTACACTATGTGAATTCTTGTCCAGGTTAGGTTGTTAGGTTTAGGTCTTAGGATCACAGAACTATAGAATAGTTTAGGTTGGAAAGGACCTCAAAGCTCATCCAGCTCCAACCCCCTGCCATAGGCAGGGACACCTCCCACTAGAACAGGTTGCTCAAGGCCTCATCCAACCTGGCTCTGAACACCTCCAGGGAGGGAGCATCCACAACCTTCCTGGGTAACCTATGCCAGTGCTAGGAAGTACCATTTTTCCCCAACAATATCTGTACCTTCTATGTCCCAGCACACATTCTCAGAGGTGTTTCATGTTTCAGAAGCATTCCTAAATATGGTTAGATTTCCAACAGAATTCAGAAAATCTGCATACACCTGCATAGGCAAAGTCTTAGAATATTCCCAAACCATATCAATCATTATCCAGAAAACATGATTGTCTCAGTTCTAGTTTAAATTTCCAGAGACTCAGATAAATTTAATAGAACCAATAACAATTTTATAAAGTGCCCTTCCCTCTTCCCCTTTTCTTTCCTAAAAGAAAGGAATTACATGTGGAGAGAGAAAAGGTAAACACACCCAAATAAATGAATCTCACTCCATTTGGAAGTTAAAAAAGAAAAGTTTAACAATAACTTTAAAAGATATCTGAGATAGGGAAGTTACAAAGGGTATAGGGAAGGGAAAGCAAATACAAAATGTATAAATACAACCTGATTGTGATGGCTTTGTCCACCTCGTGGACGTGGTAAAACAAAGACAAACCAGGAACAGAAAGGTGATGCTGGTATGCAGGGAGCAGGAAGTGCAGAGAGAGTGAACCAGGAAGTCCCCCTGCTTTTATGGGTCTTTAGACAGGAAGGGGGAGTAAGCTAATCATCACCTGGTAGTGTTCAGACCCACCCTGTCATGGAGAGTAGCAAAAGGCTCTCTAAGCTTTTTGCTATATTGTGTAGTTTCTAGTGCCTCACATTCAAGCCAGAAGCATCGAAAAACCAAAACAATCTTTCAGTCCCATGGGAAGATTTCTCCCCAGGGTAAGTGAAAAGGTAAACACTGGCCATGTTTTCCTTTCCACTTGGCCTTGCTTTCCAGACAACAGGGTATTGTTTTGGTTAAGTAGAAATGACTATCTCAAGCCTGCCCAGCACCTGCAGGTGGGCTGGCCTGAGGAGTGGTCTTTATATTGTTTGAGTAATGTTATCCAATTATATAGATTGCTTACTGTCTTTTACCAATATATGTGAACAACGTAAAAGTGGTCCGAGTTGTGGGCTAGTCCTGTTTTGGAACATTATAAAAATGGTGGACAGGCCAGGATCGGGTGCTCGTGCTCGTGCTCTTGCTTTTGCCCTTGCGCCCTTGCCCTAGCCTTCTGGATCTGCGTCTTGTCCTTCTGGGTTTTTCCAGCCTTTCTGGTTTTTTTCCCGGACTTAACAACAACAAACTGCTCGCCGATCTAGTCTCGCCTCGGGCGGACGCTGAGTCGCAGAGGCTAAAGCCTGCATGCCTGGACCCTCATCGGGAGAAAGAGACTCCTACCAAGCTACGGACTGTGAGTAGCTGACGAACTATTAACTCAAACCACAGAAACTCAAAAGAACTCTCTTTAAACATCATAGACTCTTTAATTTGCCATTTTCGGAAATGTTACTTTGATCTCAGTCAAAAAGAATTCACAGTGGTGGTGTAGTTTCGGGAAGAGGGGATCCGCATTCTTTGCAATAAATCACTGATAAAATAGTCAACGCCTCGCGTATTTTCCCCATAACTGTGGAAGAATTTCTCACCAGTCGAGGACATAAAGTCATAAACATGGGTAAGTGGCGCTGAGAACGTCCTTGGTTCCCAGCGAGGCTAGGAAATCGAGATGTAAACAACTGAGCACCCCACACACAGCTGCAGTGGGCAGAGACTAGATAACCAAGGGGGCTGGAGTGGGTGGTCTGGGAGGCTGACCCTTAGAATGTTGTGATAAGTTAACCTATGCACACCTTACATGTAACCCTGGACCCTCTGACTGTAACCAATCTTAAGCTGAGCACGCCTCTTGCTAGAATGCATATAAGTCACTGTATCACGGAAATAAAGTGGATTTGACCATCTAACCATATTGGTGAACAAAGAGTCATCTTCCCATAGCGCTCCACCGAACGTGATTCCCAACATCTGGCGCTCGAACAGAGGAGTCAGGACACAAGCCGGCCGCAGGTGAGACTGCGTTGGGGGCCGGAGGGTTGGCCCGAAGACAGAGGGGTCCGATCAACTTGTGGGACGTTCTCCGTATCGGAGAGAGTAAGCGTCATTCGGTGCCGCTGGGCCGGGTAGCGCTGCCCCGAGGTGGCAGTAGTCTGGACGTTCATTTCCGGAGTGAACAGCCCGTGTGTAAGGCAGGTAAGGCCCACAGTGGATTTGCTGGTGCACTGCATCTGCTGGCGTATTTATCTCGTGAGAGAAGTTCGCCGGACATTGAGCTCTGAGATCTGCTGGCCCGGGCGTATGCGCAGGGTCATGCGAGTAAAGAGCCTCCCGTGATTTTAAGATCGAAAGTGCAGCGGGAGGTTGGAGACGCACTGTGGGACGCGGTTCTTAGCAACGGCACGGACTTTGAGTCGCCCCGCCAGCTAAGTCCCGCCCGGCGGGAGGTGCTCCGCGCGTTACTAAAGATGACAGCCGAAAGAAACACGGCGGCGGTGGTCCTGTTACTTCTGCCGGCCGCTACGAACAGCTCTGACGCGTGCGCGGCGCCAGGTTTTTCCTCCACCCCCGCCCCAAGCGTCCCGGAGAGAGAAGGCTCCGTGGTTCGGTTTTTCGGTCTCGGCAGAGCTGCTTCCGTTAAAGGCGTGGCTGGGAAGGTTGCCAGCTCTGTGGCGGAGTTGAAAATGAGCGTGCCGTACGATCCCGGCGGGCACCCGTGTCGCCCGCCGCCCGCCCCGCCTCCGCCCTCCTTCCCTCCTGGAGCCGCGCCCGGTAACCCGATTGTAGCCACATTGACCGCAGGAGCAATACGCGGTTCGCAACAAGGTTGCCGGCGATTTGCCTTTATAGTACCATCTGTGACTGAAGCTGAGCCTGCGAGCCGCTCTGAGTACACAACTTTGCCGCGAGGCATGCAGACCACACCAACTCTCTGCTGATTGTTCGTTGCAAAGCATTTGCAAGCCCCCGAGAAGAACTGGGCGTGTGCAATTGTTTATCACTATGTGAATGACTTTGTTTTCTGTCCCCGCTGATGAGTCTTAGTCTCCGAGAGACATCTCATCTTGCTTCAGCTCTGTGGGCTGCACGTAGAAAGCTAAGGACTTTTTGATCGGTCTAACTGGAGCGCTGGGAGAGATGCGCTTGGGACTGAGTTGCGGCTGACACACCCATGATGGCGGCTGCCCGTAGCGACTCACTGACACACCCGTGATGGCGGCTGCCCGCAGCGACCCGCCGGCAGCCAGTTACAATCGCTTCTCAGCTTGGAAAAGTTTTCGGACCTGCCGCGCGGAGGGCGGCTGCCTGCCGCTGTGTGTACTGTGTCGAATCTGCCGCTGTAGCCCGCGCGTCCCCGCGGATGGCTGCACGCGATACAGGACACCGCTTTTTAGTTTTTCAGCCGGTAAAAGACGTTACTGAAGGTACAGAGGAACGGACGGTAAAGAGAGAACGGACCGACGGCAGACGCGACCTCACCGGACGGCTCGGGACCCTCCCTTTCCCGCGGCTCGGCGGAACAGTCTTCAGATCCGCCCCCTTCACCGCCGCACGCCCGCCCATCTCCGACGGACCGCATCCCAAAGCCGAGGGGTCTCCCGCGAGTCTTCAACAGCTGGGGGACTGAGGGGGATGCTGAGGGGGTCGGTGGGATGGGAAGGATTTGTGGGTTTCCTTGGGTCGTTTCAGAGTTTAGTCAATTTGCGTTTGTATAGCTACAGGGAGATTAGCAGTTCGATAGCTCACAGCTTCACCTCTGCCTTTTTTTTTTCTGGAAGAGCCTGAGAGGGAGGACGGCAGTTTGGAAGTTTTCAGGGTAGATTTCGTATTATGTACTAAGGATCGATAGTGGGATGGGAGAAGGATGAAAACAGCAAGTGGTGGCTGACCTGAAACAGCTGGGGGTTGGGCGAGATGGAAGGCCGAGGACAAAAGCGGCGCTGCGGCTGCTGGCCTCCTCCCCTGTGGAAGAATTTCTCACCAGTCGAGGACATAAAGTCATAAACATGGGTAACTGGCACTGAGAACGTCCTTGGTTCCCAGCGAGGCTAGGAAATCGAGATGTAAACAACTGAGCACCCCACACACAGCTGCAGTGGGCAGAGACTAGATAACCAAGGGGGCTGGAGTGGGTGGTCTGGGAGGCTGACCCTTAGAATGTTGTGATAAGTTAACCTATGCACACCTTACATGTAACCCTGGACCCTCTGACTGTAACCAATCTTAAGCTGAGCACGCCTCTTGCTAGAATGCATATAAGTCACTGTATCACGGAAATAAAGGGGATTTGACCATCTAACCATATTGGTGAACAAAGAGTCATCTTCCCATAGCGCTCCACCGAACGTGATTCCCAACACCTGGCGCTCGAACAGAGGAGTCAGGACACAAGCCGGCCGCAGGTGAGACTGCGTTGGGGGCCGGAGGGTTGGCCCGAAGACAGAGGGGTCCGATCAACTTGTGGGACGTTCTCCGTATCGGAGAGAGTAAGCGTCATTCGGTGCCGCTGGGCCGGGTAGCGCTGCCCCGAGGTGGCAGTAGTCTGGACGTTCATTTCCGGAGTGAACAGCCCGTGTGTAAGGCAGGTAAGGCCCACAGTGGATTTGCTGGGGCACTGCGTTTGCTGGCGTATTTATCTCGTGAGAGAAGTTCGACGGACATTGAGCTCTGAGAGCTGCTGGCCCGGGCGTGTGCGCAGGGTCATGCGAGTAAAGAGCCTCCCGTGATTTTAAGATCGAAAGTGCAGCGGGAGGTCGGAGACGCACTGTGGGATGCGGTTCTTAGCAACGGAACAGACTTTGAGTCGCCCCGCCAGCTAAGTCCCGCCCGGCGGGAGGTGCTCCGCGCGTTACTAAAGATGACAGCCGAAAGAAACACGGCGGCGGTGGTCCTGTTACTTCTCCTGCCGGCCGCTACGAACAGCTCTGACGCGTGCGCGGCGCCAGGTTTCTCCTCCACTCCCGCCCCGAGCGTCCCGATAGAAGGCTCCGTGGTTCGGTTTTTCGGTCTCGGCAGAGCTGCTTCTGTTAAAGGCGTGGCTGGGAAGGTTGCCAGCTCTGTGGCGGAGTTGAAAATGAGCGTGCCGTACGATCCCGGCGGGCACCCATGTCGCCCGCCCCGCGCCCCGCCTCCGCGCCCGGTAACCCGATTGTAGCCACGTTGACCGCAGGAGCAATACGCGGTTCGCAACAAGGTGGCCGGCGATTTGCCTTTATAGTACCATCTGTGACTGAAGCAGAGCCTGCGAGCCGCTCTGAGTACACAACTTTGCCGCGAGGCATGCAGACCACACCAACTCTCTGCTGATTGTTCGTTGCAAAGCATTTGCAAGCCCCCGAAAAGAACAGGGCGTGTGCAATTGTTTATCACTATGTGAATGACTTTGTTTTCTGTCCCCGCTGACGAGTCTTAGTCTCTGAGAGATATCTCGTCGTGTTTCAGCTCTGTGGGCTGTGCGTAGAAAGCTAAGGACTTTTTGATCGGTCTAGCCGGAGCGCTGGGAGAGATGCGCTTGGGACTGAGTTGTTGCGGCTGCCTATAGTGACTCACTGACACACCCATAATGGCGGCTGCCGTAGCGACTCACTGACACACCCATGATGGCGGCTGCCCGTAGCGACTCACTGACACACCCATAATGGCGGCTGCCCGCAGCGACCCGCCGGCAGCCAGTTACAATCGCTTCTCAGCTTGGAAAAGTTTTTGGACCTGCCGCGCGGAGGGCGGCTGCCTGCCGCTGTGTGTACTGTGTCGAATCTGCCGCTGTAGCCCGTGCGTCCCCGCGGATGACTGCATGCGATACGGGACACAGACTTTTAGTTTTCAGCCGGTAAAAGACGTTACTGAAGGTACAGAGGAACGGACGGTAAAGAGAGAATGGACCGACGGCAGACGCGACCGCACCGGACGGCTCGGGACCCTCCCTTTCCCGCGGCTCGGCGGAACAGTCTTCAGATCCGCCCCCTTCACCGCCGCACGCCCGCCCATCTCCGACGGACCGCATCCCAAAGCCGAGGGGTCTCCCGCGAGTCTTCAACAGCTGGGGGACTGAGGGAGATGCTGAGAGGTCGGTGGGGTGGGAAGAGTTTGTGGGTTTCCTTGGGTCGTTTCGGAGTTTAGTCAATTTGCGTTTGTATGGCTACAGGGAGATTAGCAGTTCGATAGCTCACAGCTTCACCTCTGCCTTTTTTCTCTGTCTGTCTTGAAGAGTCTTGAGAGAACAGACGGCAGTTTGGAAGTTTTCAGGGTAGATTTCATGTTGTGTACTAAGGATTGGTAGTGGGATGGGAGAAGGACGAAAACACCAAGTGGTGGCTGACCTGAAACAGCTGGGGGTTGGGCGAGATGGAGGGCCAAGGACAAAAGCGGCGCTGCGGCTGCTGGCCTCCTCCCCCTCCTCCTCCCCCCCTCTAGCCACCTGTAGAGGGCCCACGGGGCCCCGTTCCCCCCCCGCCTGTTGTTTCTTTTACGGATTTTTTTTTCCCTGCTGGGAGGCAGCGAAGCCTCGAAGCTGTTTTGACAATGCCAGATGTGAGGAGAGAGCTCTTCACTGAGAGACTGATTGGATACTGGAATGGGCTCCCCGGGGAGGTGGTAGAGTCGCCGTCCCTGGTGCCCTGGAGCTGTTCAAGGCAAGGTTGGACGTGGCGCTTGGTGCCATGGTCTGACCTTGAGCCCCGTGGTGACGGGTTGGACTTGATGACCTATGAGGTCTCTTCCAACCCTGATGGTACTGTGATACTGTGCTACTGCAGACAGATGTCAGACAGTTTATGGAAATGGTAGCAAGAATGACGAGGATGACTTAGGACCATTTTTGCCCCTGTTACAGGCATGGACACGCACAGCTGTATTTTTTAGCCACCTGATGATAACAGTTTGCATTCGAAATGATAGCTGATAGTTCCTGACTGGGGTATTTACCATCGCCTTACTGGTTAATTCCTTCTACAGACTACACAACAATGACTTTTGCACCCCCTGCTCAGTGGCAAAAAGAAAAAGAGGGAGATTGCTAGGACATAGCAGAGATGCCAATGCCACTGACCATGGGTGGAAACTTATACAGACACGGAAAGCACCAAGCAGGACAGACTAGAACTCAGATGCATTGCCTCTCACAGCGAGGGTGTAGGCACTGAGATCCACATTGCAAGTCACTAACCAGATTCTGGACTAGAAGCAGGGAATGATAGAGCTTGTAGGCTAATGCCAGTCAGCTCCTTCCCCCAATAACAGATAAAGACAGGACTAGTATAGAAGCTTACTGGAACAGCTGCTAATTGCAATGAAATGAGCCTTGTGACAATTCTGACTTTTCCTTTTTCTGAGAATACCATGGTATTGTTATCTTCTTGAATTTTCTTTGCTTTTCTTGAAGTTCCTATAGCTGATAGATTCTTAGGGTAAGATAAGTTAAGACTAAGGGTTTGTAGTTTTGGGAACTTAGGACATAAGGATGTTATGGGATGTTTTTCTTGGGTATATTTAGGCATTATTGAAAAGGGGAATATGGGTTAGAGGACAGTAGGATAGCAGAAGAAATCTTTTCCTTTTCGGGATTTTTCTAATCACATCATACAGACTAGGCCAGTGGATCTGCTAGCCTAGGCAATGGATGTGTCTGCATTTGTTCTTGTATCTGCTTGTGTTTGACCATTTATCTTCACAGGCCTTGATGAAGACCAACCTGATTATGACCAACCTGTTTTTCCCTAAAGTAAGCAGAAGTTTTGCTCAGATGGCAGAACTGTGAAAGGACTTGAAAGAAGCACTGACATGATGATTGTATTTGTATGGATCTTTAAGGTTTGGACCATGGCTAATGAATTTGAGTATTTTTTACGAGTTTTCAGTGATTGTGGTTTAATGGAATAGGTTCAGTTTGACAGCTTTGTAAAGGCCAAGGCCCACTCAAATTGGCATAAGATGGCAATGTGACTTTTTTCTCTTGCAAGGGCCCTGCAAGAGATAAAAAGACATTGCCCTAAATTCTGAAAGCAGTTGAAGAACTGTGGGAAAAGGCCTAAGTAGAATAGACTGATAGTAACATCTAGGGCATATCTTTGTATTGTATTTAGAGGTTAGTAGTTCTTAAGCACAATAGTCAGACACAGCTCATAGCTAAGGAGTGTAATGAGAACATCAAGTGAACCAGAACTATGGGAGTCTGAGAAGAATACTCGACAGCTGAGTGATCGGCGAGTCTGCAGCGTCGACTGCCACACAGAGCCAGCGCAGACGTGGCACACCTGCACTCTCCTGTGACTGTGATGTTCGTCTGCACTTTTGGGTTTCTGAACGAATGGCTTACTGTCGCTTGCAGAAATAGCTTTTGGGATTGTTAGCTAAGCTTGGGTTGTTAGCTTGCCAGACTAATGCTACTGATGAAAGCTCTAACAGGTTTATTCTTTTGATTGTAGCACTGTTGATTTGTAGCTGCACCATTCACCCCTGTGTTAAACAGCCTATGATAACTTCCTTAGCAATGAGGGTGGACACTGCGGTTCAAACAACACTGACAAGGCCCATATTAGACCCTTAGGTGCTTTTGGAGCAAACAATTGGTGTTATGGTGTTAAAGCATCAAGAAGGGGCCGAGGTCATCTGTTGTGGAACAACAGAACCGCTAAGGCACTTCCCACTGGTGTGTTCCTTATTTGTGGTGATAGAGCCTGGCAAGGCATACCAAAGAACGTTTATGGAGGTCCATGTTATTTGGGTAAATTGACAATGTTTGCCCCTCATCTTAGTCAGCTTAGGAACCTAGCCCGACACCGGTCTAAGCGATCTTTAAAATTGAGTCCTAATTGCAATGACAACGTTCAATTGTTATCCACAGCTGCTCGTGTTGCCTTAGCTGTATTTCTACCAGGAGGAGCAGCTGGAAAAGCATTAGTACAGCTAGAGAGACTCGCGTGTTGGTCAGCAAAACAAACCAATGTCACCACAAAGGTTTTAGGACAACTATTGGTTGATCAAAATTGCCTTCGTCATGCCCTATTGCAAAATTGAGCAACCATTGATTTTCTTTTGCTAGCCCAAGGACACGGCTGCCAGGACTTCGAAGGGATGTGTTGTTTGAATTTATCAGATCATGGTGAGTCCGTTCACAAGAGTATAACCTGGTTGAAAGGCCGTATTGACAAGATCGAAAAGGAAACATCGACTTTTGATGACTGGTTGCAGAACCTGTTTGGGACAATCCCGGGGTGGTTAAGCAGCTTATTAGGAGAAGGCTTACAGCTATTTGTTATTTTCATAATAATTCTGCTATGCGCTTGTATTGTCTTGCTTGCATTAAGAAGAGCTTAACTAAGGTAGTTAGCCAGGTGTGGGTTGCTCAAAAAGAAAAAGAGGGAATTGTGGAAGAATTTCTCACCAGTCGAGGACATAAAGTCATAAACATGGGTAACTGGCACTGAGAACGTCCTTGGTTCCCAGCGAGGCTAGGAAATCGAGATGTAAACAACTGAGCACCCCACACACAGCTGCAGTGGGCAGAGACTAGATAACCAAGGGGGCTGGAGTGGGTGGTCTGGGAGGCTGACCCTTAGAATGTTGTGATAAGTTAACCTATGCACACCTTACATGTAACCCTGGACCCTCTGACTGTAACCAATCTTAAGCTGAGCACGCCTCTTGCTAGAATGCATATAAGTCACTGTATCACGGAAATAAAGGGGATTTGACCATCTAACCATATTGGTGAACAAAGAGTCATCTTCCCATAGCGCTCCACCGAACGTGATTCCCAACACTCCCCCTCCTCCTCCCCCCCTCTAGCCACCTGTGGAGGGCCCGCGGGGCCCCGTTCCCCCCCCGCCCGTTGTTTCTTTTACGGATTTTTTTTTCCCTGCTAGGAGGCAGCGAAGCCTCGAAGCTGTTTTGACAACACCAGATGCGAGGAAAGAGCTCTTCACTGAGGGACTGATTGGATACTGGAATGGGCTCCCCGGGGAGGTGGTGAAGTCGCCGTCCCTGGTGCCCTGGAGCTGTTCAAGGCAAGGTTGGATGTGGCGCTTGGTGCCATGGTCTGACCTTGAGCCCCGTGGTGAAGGGCTGGACTTGATGACCTATGAGGTCTCTTCTAACCCTGATGGTACTGTGATACTGTGCTACTGAAAACAGATGTCAGACAGTTTATGGAAATGATAGCAAGAATGACGAGGACGACTTAGGACCATTTTTGCCCCTGTTACAGGCATGGACACGCACAGGTGTATTTTTTTAGTCACCTGATGATAACAGTTTGCATTCGAAATGATAGCTGATAGTTCCTGGCTGGGGTATTTACCATCGCCTTGCTGGTTAATTCCTTTTGCACCCACTGCTCAGTGGCAAAAAGAAAAAGAGGGAGATTGCTAGGACATAGCAGAGATGCCAGTGCCACTGACCATGGGTGGAAACTTATACAGACACGGAAGGCACCAAGCAGGACAGACTAGAACTCAGATGCATTGCCTCTCATAGCAAGGGTGTAGGCACTGAGATCCACATTGCAAGTCACTAACCAGATTCTGGACTAGGAACAGGGAATGATAGAGCTTGTAGGCTAATGCCAGTCAGCTCCTTTCCCCAATAACAGATAATGACAGGACTAGTATAGAAGTTTACTGGAACAGCTGCTAATTGCATGAACTGAGTCTTGTGACAATTCTGACTTTTCCCTTTTCTGAGAATACCATGGTATTGTTATCTTCTTGGATTTTCTTTGCTTTTCTTGAAGTTCCTATAGCTGATAGATTCTTAGGGTAAGATAAGTTAAGACTAAGGGTTTGTAGTTTTGGGAATTTAGGACATAAGGATGTTATGGGATGTTTTTCTTGGGTATATTTAGGCATTATTGAAAAGGGGAAAATGGGTTAGAGGACAGTAGGTTAGCAGAAGAAATCTTTTCCTTCTCGAGATTTTTCTAATCACATCATACAGACTAGGCCAGTGGATCTGCTAGCCTAGGCAATGGATGTGTCTGCATTTGTTCTTGTATCTGCTTGTGTTTGACCATTTATTTTCACAGCCTTGATGAAGACCAACCTGATTATGACCAACCTGTTTTTTCCTAAAGTGAGCAGAAGTCTTGCTCAGACGGCAGAACTGTGAAAGGACTTGAAAGAAGCACTGACATGATGATTGTATTTGTATGGATCTTTAAGGTTTGGACCATGGCTAACGAATTTGGGTATTTTTATGAGTTTTCAGTGATTGTGGTTTAATGGAATAGGTTCAGTTTAACAGCTTTGTAAAGGCCAAGGCCCACTCAAATTGGCATAAGATGGCAATGTGACTTTTTTCTCTTGCAAGGGCCCTGCAAGAGATAAAAAGACACTGCCCTAAATTCTAAAAGCAGATGAAGAACTGTGGGAAAAGGCCTAAGTAGAATAGACTGATAGTAACATCTAGGGCATATCTTTGTATTGTATTTAGAGGTTAGTAGTTCTTAAGCACAATAGTCAGACACAGCTCATAGCTAAGGAGTGTAATGAGAACATCAAGTGAACCCAGAACTATGGGAGTCTGAGAAGAATACTTGACAGCTGAGTGATCGGCGAGTCTGCAGCGTCGACTGCCACACAGAGCCAGTGCAGACGTGGCACACCTGCACTCTCCTGTGACTGTGATGTTCGTCTGCACTTTTGGGTTTCTGAACGAATGACTTACTGTCGCTTGCAGAAATAGCTTTTGGGATTGTTAGCTAAGCTTGGGTTGTTAGCTTGCCAGACTAATGCTACTGATGAAAGCTCTAACAGGTTTATTCCTTTGATTTTAGCACTGTTGATTTGTAGCTGCACCATTCACCCCTGTGTTAAACAGCCTATGATAACTTCCTTAGCAACGAGAATGGACACTGCGGTTCAAATGACACTGACAAGGCCCATGTTAGACCCTTAGGTGCTTTTGGAGCAAACAATTGGCGTTATGGTGTTAAAGCATCAAGAACGGGCCGAGGTCATCTGTTGTGGAACAACAGAACCGCTAAGGCACTTCCCACTGGTGTGTTCCTTATTTGTGGTGATAGAGCCTGGCAAGGCATACCAAAGAACGTTTATGGAGGTCCACGTTATCTGGTTAAACTGACAATGTTTGCCCCTCATCTTAGTCAGCTCAGTGACCTAGCCCGACACCGGTCTAAGCGATCTTTAAAATTGAGTCCTAATTGCAATGACAACGTTCAATTGTTATCCACAGCTGCTCGTGTTGCCTTAGCTGTATTTCTACCAGGAGGAGCAGCTGGAAAAGCATTAGTACAGCTAGAGAGACTCGCGTGTTGGTCAGCAAAACAAGCCAATGTCACCACAAAGGTTTTAGGACAACTATTGGTTGATCAAAATAGCCTTCATCATGCCCTATTGCAAAATCGAGCAACCGTTGATTTTCTTTTGCTAGCCCAAGGACATGGATGCCAGGACTTCGAAGGGATGTGTTGTTTGAATTTATCAGATCATGGTGAGTCCATTCACAAGAGTATAACCTGGTAGAAAGGCCGTATTGATAAGATCAAGAAGGAAACATCGATTTTTGATGACTGGTGGCAGAACCTGTTTGGGACAATCCCGGGGTGGTTAAGCAGCTTATTAGGAGAAGGCTTACAGCTATTTGTCATTTTCATAATAATTTTGCTATGCGCTTGTATTGTCTTTGCTTGCATTAAGAAGAGCTTAACTAAGGTAGTTAGCCAGGTGTGGGTTGCTCAAAAAGAAAAAGAGGGAATTGTGGAAGAATTTCTCACCAGTCGAGGACATAAAGTCATAAACATGGGTAAGTGGCGCTGAGAACGTCCTTGGTTCCCAGCGAGGCTAGGAAATCGAGATGTAAACAACTGAGCACCCCACACACAGCTGCAGTGGGCAGAGACTAGATAACCAAGGGGGCTGGAGTGGGTGGTCTGGGAGGCTGACCCTTAGAATGTTGTGATAAGTTAACCTATGCACACCTTACATGTAACCCTGGACCCTCTGACTGTAACCAATCTTAAGCTGAGCACGCCTCTTGCTAGAATGCATATAAGTCACTGTATCACGGAAATAAAGGGGATTTGACCATCTAACCATATTGGTGAACAAAGAGTCATCTTCCCATAGCGCTCCACCGAACGTGATTCCCAACACCTGGCGCTCGAACAGAGGAGTCAGGACACAAGCCGGCCGCAGGTGAGACTGCGTTGGGGGCCGGAGGGTTGGCCCGAAGACAGAGGGGTCCGATCAACTTGTGGGACGTTCTCCGTATCGGAGAGAGTAAGCGTCATTCGGTGCCGCTGGGCCGGGTAGCGCTGCCCCGAGGTGGCAGTAGTCTGGACGTTCATTTCCGGAGTGAACAGCCCGTGTGTAAGGCAGGTAAGGCCCACAGTGGATTTGCTGGGGCACTGCGTTTGCTGGCGTATTTATCTCGTGAGAGAAGTTCGACGGACATTGAGCTCTGAGAGCTGCTGGCCCGGGCGTGTGCGCAGGGTCATGCGAGTAAAGAGCCTCCCGTGATTTTAAGATCGAAAGTGCAGCGGGAGGTCGGAGACGCACTGTGGGATGCGGTTCTTAGCAACGGAACAGACTTTGAGTCGCCCCGCCAGCTAAGTCCCGCCCGGCGGGAGGTGCTCCGCGCGTTACTAAAGATGACAGCCGAAAGAAACACGGCGGCGGTGGTCCTGTTACTTCTCCTGCCGGCCGCTACGAACAGCTCTGACGCGTGCGCGGCGCCAGGTTTCTCCTCCACTCCCGCCCCGAGCGTCCCGATAGAAGGCTCCGTGGTTCGGTTTTTCGGTCTCGGCAGAGCTGCTTCTGTTAAAGGCGTGGCTGGGAAGGTTGCCAGCTCTGTGGCGGAGTTGAAAATGAGCGTGCCGTACGATCCCGGCGGGCACCCATGTCGCCCGCCCCGCGCCCCGCCTCCGCGCCCGGTAACCCGATTGTAGCCACGTTGACCGCAGGAGCAATACGCGGTTCGCAACAAGGTGGCCGGCGATTTGCCTTTATAGTACCATCTGTGACTGAAGCAGAGCCTGCGAGCCGCTCTGAGTACACAACTTTGCCGCGAGGCATGCAGACCACACCAACTCTCTGCTGATTGTTCGTTGCAAAGCATTTGCAAGCCCCCGAAAAGAACAGGGCGTGTGCAATTGTTTATCACTATGTGAATGACTTTGTTTTCTGTCCCCGCTGACGAGTCTTAGTCTCTGAGAGATATCTCGTCGTGTTTCAGCTCTGTGGGCTGTGCGTAGAAAGCTAAGGACTTTTTGATCGGTCTAGCCGGAGCGCTGGGAGAGATGCGCTTGGGACTGAGTTGTTGCGGCTGCCTATAGTGACTCACTGACACACCCATAATGGCGGCTGCCGTAGCGACTCACTGACACACCCATGATGGCGGCTGCCCGTAGCGACTCACTGACACACCCATAATGGCGGCTGCCCGCAGCGACCCGCCGGCAGCCAGTTACAATCGCTTCTCAGCTTGGAAAAGTTTTTGGACCTGCCGCGCGGAGGGCGGCTGCCTGCCGCTGTGTGTACTGTGTCGAATCTGCCGCTGTAGCCCGTGCGTCCCCGCGGATGACTGCATGCGATACGGGACACAGACTTTTAGTTTTCAGCCGGTAAAAGACGTTACTGAAGGTACAGAGGAACGGACGGTAAAGAGAGAATGGACCGACGGCAGACGCGACCGCACCGGACGGCTCGGGACCCTCCCTTTCCCGCGGCTCGGCGGAACAGTCTTCAGATCCGCCCCCTTCACCGCCGCACGCCCGCCCATCTCCGACGGACCGCATCCCAAAGCCGAGGGGTCTCCCGCGAGTCTTCAACAGCTGGGGGACTGAGGGAGATGCTGAGAGGTCGGTGGGGTGGGAAGAGTTTGTGGGTTTCCTTGGGTCGTTTCGGAGTTTAGTCAATTTGCGTTTGTATGGCTACAGGGAGATTAGCAGTTCGATAGCTCACAGCTTCACCTCTGCCTTTTTTCTCTGTCTGTCTTGAAGAGTCTTGAGAGAACAGACGGCAGTTTGGAAGTTTTCAGGGTAGATTTCATGTTGTGTACTAAGGATTGGTAGTGGGATGGGAGAAGGACGAAAACACCAAGTGGTGGCTGACCTGAAACAGCTGGGGGTTGGGCGAGATGGAGGGCCAAGGACAAAAGCGGCGCTGCGGCTGCTGGCCTCCTCCCCCTCCTCCTCCCCCCCTCTAGCCACCTGTAGAGGGCCCACGGGGCCCCGTTCCCCCCCCGCCTGTTGTTTCTTTTACGGATTTTTTTTTCCCTGCTGGGAGGCAGCGAAGCCTCGAAGCTGTTTTGACAATGCCAGATGTGAGGAGAGAGCTCTTCACTGAGAGACTGATTGGATACTGGAATGGGCTCCCCGGGGAGGTGGTAGAGTCGCCGTCCCTGGTGCCCTGGAGCTGTTCAAGGCAAGGTTGGACGTGGCGCTTGGTGCCATGGTCTGACCTTGAGCCCCGTGGTGACGGGTTGGACTTGATGACCTATGAGGTCTCTTCCAACCCTGATGGTACTGTGATACTGTGCTACTGCAGACAGATGTCAGACAGTTTATGGAAATGGTAGCAAGAATGACGAGGATGACTTAGGACCATTTTTGCCCCTGTTACAGGCATGGACACGCACAGCTGTATTTTTTAGCCACCTGATGATAACAGTTTGCATTCGAAATGATAGCTGATAGTTCCTGACTGGGGTATTTACCATCGCCTTACTGGTTAATTCCTTCTACAGACTACACAACAATGACTTTTGCACCCCCTGCTCAGTGGCAAAAAGAAAAAGAGGGAGATTGCTAGGACATAGCAGAGATGCCAATGCCACTGACCATGGGTGGAAACTTATACAGACACGGAAAGCACCAAGCAGGACAGACTAGAACTCAGATGCATTGCCTCTCACAGCGAGGGTGTAGGCACTGAGATCCACATTGCAAGTCACTAACCAGATTCTGGACTAGAAGCAGGGAATGATAGAGCTTGTAGGCTAATGCCAGTCAGCTCCTTCCCCCAATAACAGATAAAGACAGGACTAGTATAGAAGCTTACTGGAACAGCTGCTAATTGCAATGAAATGAGCCTTGTGACAATTCTGACTTTTCCTTTTTCTGAGAATACCATGGTATTGTTATCTTCTTGAATTTTCTTTGCTTTTCTTGAAGTTCCTATAGCTGATAGATTCTTAGAGTAAGATAAGTTAAGACTAAGGGTTTGTAGTTTTGGGAACTTAGGACATAAGGATGTTATGGGATGTTTTTCTTGGGTATATTCAGGCATTATTGAAAAGGGGAATATGGGTTAGAGGACAGTAGGATAGCAGAAGAAATCTTTTCCTTTTCGGGATTTTTCTAATCACATCATACAGACTAGGCCAGTGGATCTGCTAGCCTAGGCAATGGATGTGTCTGCATTTGTTCTTGTATCTGCTTGTGTTTGACCATTTATCTTCACAGGCCTTGATGAAGACCAACCTGATTATGACCAACCTGTTTTTCCCTAAAGTAAGCAGAAGTTTTGCTCAGATGGCAGAACTGTGAAAGGACTTGAAAGAAGCACTGACATGATGATTGTATTTGTATGGATCTTTAAGGTTTGGACCATGGCTAATGAATTTGAGTATTTTTTACGAGTTTTCAGTGATTGTGGTTTAATGGAATAGGTTCAGTTTGACAGCTTTGTAAAGGCCAAGGCCCACTCAAATTGGCATAAGATGGCAATGTGACTTTTTTCTCTTGCAAGGGCCCTGCAAGAGATAAAAAGACATTGCCCTAAATTCTGAAAGCAGTTGAAGAACTGTGGGAAAAGGCCTAAGTAGAATAGACTGATAGTAACATCTAGGGCATATCTTTGTATTGTATTTAGAGGTTATTAGTTCTTAAGCACAATAGTCAGACACAGCTCATAGCTAAGGAGTGTAATGAGAACATCAAGTGAACCAGAACTATGGGAGTCTGAGAAGAATACTCGACAGCTGAGTGATCGGCGAGTCTGCAGCGTCGACTGCCACACAGAGCCAGCGCAGACGTGGCACACCTGCACTCTCCTGTGACTGTGATGTTCGTCTGCACTTTTGGGTTTCTGAACGAATGGCTTACTGTCGCTTGCAGAAATAGCTTTTGGGATTGTTAGCTAAGCTTGGGTTGTTAGCTTGCCAGACTAATGCTACTGATGAAAGCTCTAACAGGTTTATTCTTTTGATTGTAGCACTGTTGATTTGTAGCTGCACCATTCACCCCTGTGTTAAACAGCCTATGATAACTTCCTTAGCAATGAGGGTGGACACTGCGGTTCAAACAACACTGACAAGGCCCATATTAGACCCTTAGGTGCTTTTGGAGCAAACAATTGGTGTTATGGTGTTAAAGCATCAAGAAGGGGCCGAGGTCATCTGTTGTGGAACAACAGAACCGCTAAGGCACTTCCCACTGGTGTGTTCCTTATTTGTGGTGATAGAGCCTGGCAAGGCATACCAAAGAACGTTTATGGAGGTCCATGTTATTTGGGTAAATTGACAATGTTTGCCCCTCATCTTAGTCAGCTTAGGAACCTAGCCCGACACCGGTCTAAGCGATCTTTAAAATTGAGTCCTAATTGCAATGACAACGTTCAATTGTTATCCACAGCTGCTCGTGTTGCCTTAGCTGTATTTCTACCAGGAGGAGCAGCTGGAAAAGCATTAGTACAGCTAGAGAGACTCGCGTGTTGGTCAGCAAAACAAACCAATGTCACCACAAAGGTTTTAGGACAACTATTGGTTGATCAAAATTGCCTTCGTCATGCCCTATTGCAAAATTGAGCAACCATTGATTTTCTTTTGCTAGCCCAAGGACACGGCTGCCAGGACTTCGAAGGGATGTGTTGTTTGAATTTATCAGATCATGGTGAGTCCGTTCACAAGAGTATAACCTGGTTGAAAGGCCGTATTGACAAGATCGAAAAGGAAACATCGACTTTTGATGACTGGTTGCAGAACCTGTTTGGGACAATCCCGGGGTGGTTAAGCAGCTTATTAGGAGAAGGCTTACAGCTATTTGTTATTTTCATAATAATTCTGCTATGCGCTTGTATTGTCTTGCTTGCATTAAGAAGAGCTTAACTAAGGTAGTTAGCCAGGTGTGGGTTGCTCAAAAAGAAAAAGAGGGAATTGTGGAAGAATTTCTCACCAGTCGAGGACATAAAGTCATAAACATGGGTAACTGGCACTGAGAACGTCCTTGGTTCCCAGCGAGGCTAGGAAATCGAGATGTAAACAACTGAGCACCCCACACACAGCTGCAGTGGGCAGAGACTAGATAACCAAGGGGGCTGGAGTGGGTGGTCTGGGAGGCTGACCCTTAGAATGTTGTGATAAGTTAACCTATGCACACCTTACATGTAACCCTGGACCCTCTGACTGTAACCAATCTTAAGCTGAGCACGCCTCTTGCTAGAATGCATATAAGTCACTGTATCACGGAAATAAAGGGGATTTGACCATCTAACCATATTGGTGAACAAAGAGTCATCTTCCCATAGCGCTCCACCGAACGTGATTCCCAACACTCCCCCTCCTCCTCCCCCCCTCTAGCCACCTGTGGAGGGCCCGCGGGGCCCCGTTCCCCCCCCGCCCGTTGTTTCTTTTACGGATTTTTTTTTCCCTGCTAGGAGGCAGCGAAGCCTCGAAGCTGTTTTGACAACACCAGATGCGAGGAAAGAGCTCTTCACTGAGGGACTGATTGGATACTGGAATGGGCTCCCCGGGGAGGTGGTGAAGTCGCCGTCCCTGGTGCCCTGGAGCTGTTCAAGGCAAGGTTGGATGTGGCGCTTGGTGCCATGGTCTGACCTTGAGCCCCGTGGTGAAGGGCTGGACTTGATGACCTATGAGGTCTCTTCTAACCCTGATGGTACTGTGATACTGTGCTACTGAAAACAGATGTCAGACAGTTTATGGAAATGATAGCAAGAATGACGAGGACGACTTAGGACCATTTTTGCCCCTGTTACAGGCATGGACACGCACAGGTGTATTTTTTTAGTCACCTGATGATAACAGTTTGCATTCGAAATGATAGCTGATAGTTCCTGGCTGGGGTATTTACCATCGCCTTGCTGGTTAATTCCTTTTGCACCCACTGCTCAGTGGCAAAAAGAAAAAGAGGGAGATTGCTAGGACATAGCAGAGATGCCAGTGCCACTGACCATGGGTGGAAACTTATACAGACACGGAAGGCACCAAGCAGGACAGACTAGAACTCAGATGCATTGCCTCTCATAGCAAGGGTGTAGGCACTGAGATCCACATTGCAAGTCACTAACCAGATTCTGGACTAGGAACAGGGAATGATAGAGCTTGTAGGCTAATGCCAGTCAGCTCCTTTCCCCAATAACAGATAATGACAGGACTAGTATAGAAGTTTACTGGAACAGCTGCTAATTGCATGAACTGAGTCTTGTGACAATTCTGACTTTTCCCTTTTCTGAGAATACCATGGTATTGTTATCTTCTTGGATTTTCTTTGCTTTTCTTGAAGTTCCTATAGCTGATAGATTCTTAGGGTAAGATAAGTTAAGACTAAGGGTTTGTAGTTTTGGGAATTTAGGACATAAGGATGTTATGGGATGTTTTTCTTGGGTATATTTAGGCATTATTGAAAAGGGGAAAATGGGTTAGAGGACAGTAGGTTAGCAGAAGAAATCTTTTCCTTCTCGAGATTTTTCTAATCACATCATACAGACTAGGCCAGTGGATCTGCTAGCCTAGGCAATGGATGTGTCTGCATTTGTTCTTGTATCTGCTTGTGTTTGACCATTTATTTTCACAGCCTTGATGAAGACCAACCTGATTATGACCAACCTGTTTTTTCCTAAAGTGAGCAGAAGTCTTGCTCAGACGGCAGAACTGTGAAAGGACTTGAAAGAAGCACTGACATGATGATTGTATTTGTATGGATCTTTAAGGTTTGGACCATGGCTAACGAATTTGGGTATTTTTATGAGTTTTCAGTGATTGTGGTTTAATGGAATAGGTTCAGTTTAACAGCTTTGTAAAGGCCAAGGCCCACTCAAATTGGCATAAGATGGCAATGTGACTTTTTTCTCTTGCAAGGGCCCTGCAAGAGATAAAAAGACACTGCCCTAAATTCTAAAAGCAGATGAAGAACTGTGGGAAAAGGCCTAAGTAGAATAGACTGATAGTAACATCTAGGGCATATCTTTGTATTGTATTTAGAGGTTAGTAGTTCTTAAGCACAATAGTCAGACACAGCTCATAGCTAAGGAGTGTAATGAGAACATCAAGTGAACCCAGAACTATGGGAGTCTGAGAAGAATACTTGACAGCTGAGTGATCGGCGAGTCTGCAGCGTCGACTGCCACACAGAGCCAGTGCAGACGTGGCACACCTGCACTCTCCTGTGACTGTGATGTTCGTCTGCACTTTTGGGTTTCTGAACGAATGACTTACTGTCGCTTGCAGAAATAGCTTTTGGGATTGTTAGCTAAGCTTGGGTTGTTAGCTTGCCAGACTAATGCTACTGATGAAAGCTCTAACAGGTTTATTCCTTTGATTTTAGCACTGTTGATTTGTAGCTGCACCATTCACCCCTGTGTTAAACAGCCTATGATAACTTCCTTAGCAACGAGAATGGACACTGCGGTTCAAATGACACTGACAAGGCCCATGTTAGACCCTTAGGTGCTTTTGGAGCAAACAATTGGCGTTATGGTGTTAAAGCATCAAGAACGGGCCGAGGTCATCTGTTGTGGAACAACAGAACCGCTAAGGCACTTCCCACTGGTGTGTTCCTTATTTGTGGTGATAGAGCCTGGCAAGGCATACCAAAGAACGTTTATGGAGGTCCACGTTATCTGGTTAAACTGACAATGTTTGCCCCTCATCTTAGTCAGCTCAGTGACCTAGCCCGACACCGGTCTAAGCGATCTTTAAAATTGAGTCCTAATTGCAATGACAACGTTCAATTGTTATCCACAGCTGCTCGTGTTGCCTTAGCTGTATTTCTACCAGGAGGAGCAGCTGGAAAAGCATTAGTACAGCTAGAGAGACTTGGGTGTTGGTCAGCAAAACAAGCCAATGTCACCACAAAGGTTTTAGGACAACTATTGGTTGATCAAAATAGCCTTCATCATGCCCTATTGCAAAATCGAGCAACCGTTGATTTTCTTTTGCTAGCCCAAGGACATGGCTGCCAGGACTTCGAAGGGATGTGTTGTTTGAATTTATCAGATCATGGTGAGTCCATTCACAAGAGTATAACCTGGTAGAAAGGCCGTATTGATAAGATCAAGAAGGAAACATCGATTTTTGATGACTGGTGGCAGAACCTGTTTGGGACAATCCCGGGGTGGTTAAGCAGCTTATTAGGAGAAGGCTTACAGCTATTTGTCATTTTCATAATAATTTTGCTATGCGCTTGTATTGTCTTTGCTTGCATTAAGAAGAGCTTAACTAAGGTAGTTAGCCAGGTGTGGGTTGCTCAAAAAGAAAAAGAGGGAATTGTGGAAGAATTTCTCACCAGTCGAGGACATAAAGTCATAAACATGGGTAAGTGGCGCTGAGAACGTCCTTGGTTCCCAGCGAGGCTAGGAAATCGAGATGTAAACAACTGAGCACCCCACACACAGCTGCAGTGGGCAGAGACTAGATAACCAAGGGGGCTGGAGTGGGTGGTCTGGGAGGCTGACCCTTAGAATGTTGTGATAAGTTAACCTATGCACACCTTACATGTAACCCTGGACCCTCTGACTGTAACCAATCTTAAGCTGAGCACGCCTCTTGCTAGAATGCATATAAGTCACTGTATCACGGAAATAAAGGGGATTTGACCATCTAACCATATTGGTGAACAAAGAGTCATCTTCCCATAGCGCTCCACCGAATGTGATTCCCAACACATAACTCTGCCGCGAAACTGCGTTCCACGACACACCCCTGGGGAGGGGTCAAGACCACCTAGGGTCAGGTTTAGGGTTACTCGCCCTGGAGTGTTAACCCTATACAATATGTTATGAGTTTACAAGTCCATGACCAAAGTAGACGTCCAAATGCTTGAATGATTAAAACTCTCAAAACATCCATTTTTAACTTCCAAATCTTGTCTAAAATAATTATTTTCTATCTAGCCCCACGTTGAGATGCCAAATAAATTGTCTCGGTTCTAATTTAAATTCCCAGAGACTCAAATATATTTGATAGAACCAAATAACAACTTATAGAATACCCTTCCCTCTTCGCTCTTCTTTCCCAAAAGAAAGATATTAGGTGTAGAGAGAGGAAAAGGTAAGCACACCCAGATGAATAATCTCACTCTGATTTGGAGGTTAAAAAGAAGAAAAGTTTAACAGTAAATTAAAAAGGCATCTGAGGTAGGGAAGTTACAAAGGTATAGGGAACAGAAAAACAAATACAAAATATGTAAATACAACAGGGTTTGGTGGTAATGGGTTTGTCCTCCTTGTGGGTGATGGCCACGTGGTAAAAAGAGAGGCAGGGAGCAGAGAGACAGAGAGAGAGAGAAAGAGAGAGAGAGAGAGCGAGCATACACATGCAGGAAGTCTCCCTGCTTTTTTGGACTTTTAGACAGGAAGGGGGAGTGAGCTAACCATGAATCACCTGGTGGTGTTCAGGCCCCCACCCTGGGGAGGGGTCAAGACCACCTAGAGTCAGGTTCAAGGTCACTCTCCCTGGAGGGTTAACCCTGTACAACTTCCTACTAGACCAGGCTGCTCAAGGCCCCATCCAACCCGGCTTTCATTGAACAGAGTGGTTTGGGTTGGAAGGAGCCTTAAAGGCTATCTAGTTCCAACACCCATACTGTGGGCAGGGACAACTACTAGATCAGGCTGCTTAAGGCCTCATCTAACTTGGCTTTTACAAACCAGAATGATTTGGGTTGGAAGGAACCTTACAGATCATCTAATTCCACCACCCTCCCCCACCCTGGCCATAGGCAGGGACACCTCTTAGTAGATCAGGCTGCTGAAGGTCCCATCCAAGCTGCCATTGAACATTGCTAAGCTTGGAGCCTCCTTCGGCAGCCTTTTCCAGTGTCTCACCACCACAGCTGCTTGGTATCACCAATGAGAGTTTGAGCTAATGACTTCCTTAAAGATGGAATAGTTTTCATCCTACATTACCAAGAAATTGTTCATTCTCTTTTTCTTGGTCATCTTCAGATGCTTGGAGAGAACAACCCCTCAGTGCTGTGCTGTGATCATGCTTTGCAGGGGTCTGATGACCTTTGAGGGTCCCTTCACAGCCTGATGCATTCTGTGGTAGAACTTAGAGCCTTCTGCTGTGAGGCCAGGCTGAGATAGCTGGGGTTGTTCAGCCTGGAGAAGAGAAGGCTCCAGGGAGACCTTCTGGTAGCCTTTCAGTCCTTGAAGGGGAATAGTTACTTAAAGCTGGGGACAGATTTTTGAACAGAGCCTGTTGTGACAGGACAAGGGGTGATGGTTTGAACTAAAAGAGGGAGATTTACACCAGATAGAAGGAAAAAAACTTTACACTGAGAGTGGTGAGACCCTGGGGCAGGTTGCTCAGAGAGGTGGTGGATGCCCCATCCCTGCAAGCATTCCCATCGAGATGGATTGGAGCTTTGAGCAATCTGCTCTAGGATCATAGGATAGTAGGGGTTGGAAGGGACTGCCAGAGATCACTGAATCCAACTCCCCTGCAGCTTCTCTGGGCAGTCTGCTCCAGGGTTCCATCACTCGCCCAAGAAAGAAGTTTTTCCTTCATGTTGGGGTGGAAGATGGTGGAGTTGCAGATGTCCTTGCTGGCTGCAGGGGGAGTGGACTAGTTGATCTCTAAAGGTCCCTTCCAATCCAATCCATTCAATGATGTCAGGAAAATGGAAGCAGAGAAGGATAAAGATCTACTTGAGACTGGAAAGTGACCTAATGCCAGCACCAGAACATGTGTCTGATGGATTTCAACTATTGATGGTGAGTGCTGGCTGTGGAGCAAGGGGGTTTGATTCACCACTGATGGCACAGCAGAAGTGGTCAGGGCCGCATGGATGCCATAAAAAAAAACCAACTCTCAAACCCACCATGGTGGCACCCATGCTTCCCCTCCTCACCCTGCCTCCTTTCCTCCCACCCATCATCTGATGCCTTCTGAGAACATCTGGGGTTTTTTGGAGCTGTTTATGTCTTTAGACCAGAAACGGTTGTGGTGCCAGAGAACACCAGTAGCAGTAACACAAATGAAAAGCAACTGCATGAGGCGGGGAAGAGGAAGAGTTTTGGTGTCAGCACTGAAAGAATGAAGATGCTTTGGAAGAATCAGAGAACAGCCTAGGTTGGAAGGGGCCTCAGGGATCATGTACTCCAACCCCCCTGCCATGGGCAGGGACACTTAAAACAGGTAGCTCAAGCCTTCATCCAACCTGGCCTTGAACACCTCTGGGGAGGAGACATCCACAATCAACACCCCCAAGGCTTTTTTCTTTCAGGGTTGCTCTCAACCCACTCTGCACCCTGCCTGGATTTGTGCCTGGAGTTAGCCCAACCCAGCTGCAGGACCTTGCCCTGTGACTTGTTGAACCTCATGCAGTTGGCACTGGCTCACTTCTCAAGCCTGTCAAGATCCTTCTGGGTGGATCCCGTCCCTCAGGTGAGTTCCCTGCACCACGTAGCTTGCTGTCATCAGCAGACTTGCTGAGGGTGCACTCAGTGCCACTGTCCTTGTCACCAACAAAGATGTTAAACAGCTCTGGACCTAGGCCAGACCCCTGAGGAGCTCCTCTTGTCACTGGTCTCCACCTGGACATGGAGTCATTGATCACAACTCTTTGACTGCAACTGAACTTCTCTTGCTAGTCTGAAAAATGTCATCTCGTGCTCCCAAACTCCTGGATGCTGTGTGGCAGGTTCAGGATGCCCCCCTCCCCATCTCAAGCATCACTTATAGAGGTGTCCTTCTGGATTGCTACAGGTGGCCTTGATTTCTTCAGGACCAGTTGGCTCTGGTTGGGTCAATGAGGCTCTCTTGAAAGCAATGACCCTAAAGTTTGTCCAGTTCTGGGGTTGCTTTTGTTGATGTATCTTTTTTTCTTCTTAGCCAATATTGAGTCAAACAAAGCACATGGCTCCCTGAACACTGAGGCTTCTGGAGCTCCCCTATCCATTTGTGGTCATCTTGCTCAAGAGTGATGGTTGGTCACGTGAAAGCTAACAGAAGGTTGTCCTCCAGATATGGTACTGGCTTAGTAGCAATGCTGGGATTGTGAGCTTGAGGCAAGACTTGGTGAACTCAAAGGTCTCTTCCAGCCTGAACAGAGCTGTGGTTCCATGATTCTGAAATGACAATCAGGAGAGGGCAGTTAGTGTCAGTAACTGCATGTCACTTAGCATTTACTTATTTACTTCATGGCTTTTTATTTTTGTTACACTCAAGGAATCTGCAGAAGGCTGCCCTGGGAGGTGGTGGAGTCCCCATGCCTGGAGGTGTCCAATCAGCGAGATGGAGGTGCACCCTCAGCAGGTTTGCAGATGGCCCCAAGCCGAGTGGTGCTGTGGAGAAAGCAGAGGGACAGGATGGCATCCAGAAAACACCTGAGCAGGCAGGAGAGCTGGGCCCAGGTGAAGCTTGTGAGGTTCAAGGAGAGCAAGGGCAGGGTGCTGCGTGTGGGCGGGAGGAAGCCTGCCTGTGCCTGCGGGCTGGGGGAGGAGGCAATAAACAGCAGTCCTGGGGGTGCTTGGGAGAAGCTGAGTGTGAGCAGATGGTGTGAGCTTGCAGGCCAGAAGAAGTGTGTCAGAGGTCTGTAGGTGTCTGCAGCGGTGTGCAAGCATCTGTAGAAGTCTGCCCAGGTATGTAGTTGTCTGCAGGGGTCTTCTAAAATGTCTGGAGGCTTTTCTGAGTCTGCAGAGGTGTGTGGGGGTTTGGAGGCATCTGTAGGTACATTTAGGGGTCTGGAGGACTCTCTGGAAGTGTATGGAGTTCTCTAGGTGTCTGTGGAGGTGGTTAGGGATCTTCAGAGATGTCTGTGGTGCTGTAGGTATGTTTCAAAAGTCTGTAAAGGTCTTGAGGTGTCTGTAGAGGTCTTTAGGGGTCTACAGGGTTCCCTAGAAGTCTGTTGAGGTCTTTGTGGGTCTCCAGGGGCCTCTTGAAGATCTGTAGGGGTCTGTTGGGGTCTTGAGGCATCTGTGGGCATCTGCTAGAGATCTGTCAATCTGTGGGGAGGCCTCTAGATGTTTGCAGAGATCTCTAAGCAGCTTTGAATGGTGTGGAGGGCAATGTAGGGGTCTGCAGGGGTCCCTAGAGGTCTCTAGGAGACTGGAGGGGTCTGTAGATTTCTGGAAGGTTCTGTGGAACTCTGTAGGGGTCTGCAAGTGTCTGTAGCATTCAGTAGGTGTGTGGAGGTCTGCAGGTGTCTGCAGGCATTTTTAAAGGCCCAAAGTGGTCTCTAGAGCTCTGTCAGGCATCTATTAAGTGTCTACAGGAATCTGTTAGCCTGGAGTGGCCTGTAGGGTTCTGTAGAGGTGCAGAGGAGTCTGTGGGTGTGTGTAGACACCTTTGAAAGGTCTGAAGTTGTCTGCAGAGGTCTGTAGACATCTGTAGATGTCTATAGGGTACTGGAGGGGTCTTCAGGCACCTATTAAATGTCTATAGGGTACTGGAGGGGTCTGTAGAGCTCTGTCAAGGTCTGTAGATTTTTTCAGGGTTCTGTAGGAGTGTCTAGGAAACTTAAAGGTGTGGAGGGGTCTGAAGGTGTCTGTAGAGATTTGTCAATGTCTCTGGTGGTGTGTAGGTGACTGTGGGTGTCTGCAGAGGTGTGAAGGGGTCTGTAGATAATCGTCAGGGTCTGAAAGAGTCTGCACAGGTCTGTAGAGTAGGTGTTTGGAGGTTTCTGTGTGGGTCTGTAGGTGACTGCAGGCATCATTTAAGGCTCTGGAGGGGTCTGTAGATGTGTGCAGGGGTCTGTTAAATATCTGGAGAGGTCTGGATGGGTCTGGGGAGCTCTGTAGGGGTCTGTATGTGTTTGCAGGCACCTGCAGGGGCCTGTAGATGCCTGTAGGGATTTGCAGGGGTCTGTTAGTTGTCCGTAGAGGTCTGCCTGGGTCAGGAGGTGCCTTTTAATGGGTCTGTGGAGGTCTGGAGGGTTCTGTAGAGTTCTGCAGTGGTCTGTTAAAGGTGTGGAGGGGTCTGTAGGTGTCTGCATTCAATTAAGGAGTTCTTTGGCTCCAGGACACTTTTGTCTAATGTCTCTAAACTGTGATCGTAGCAAGTGAGATAGAGGTGCACTGGCAGCATATTTGCAGATGGCCCCAACCTGAGTGGTGCTATAGAGAACTCAGAGGGACAGGATGGCATCCAGAAAACACCTGGTCAGGCAGGAGAGCTGGGCCCAGGTGAAGCTGCTGAGAGTCAACAAGAGCAAGTGGAGAGTGATGCAGCTGGGCAGGAGCAAGCCTGCCTGTCACTGAAGGCTGGGAGTGGAGGTGATAAAAAGCAGCCCTGAGAATGCCTTAGGGGTGCTTGGGAGAAGCTGAGTCTGAGCAGACTGTGTGAGCTTGTCCAGGGTTCCTAGGAGGCTGTTTTAGGCAGCTAACAGGAACGAGCCTTCCTGGGCCCTTAGAGGGTTGGGGTGGCTCCCTGGGCTCCTGAAGAGGTGTTGCTGTGCTGCAGCCAGGAGGGCTGGCCCGTGAGTTGGGTGCAGGCTGGAGCCCGTGGCTCCGTAGGTGTTTTTGGGAGTGCCGAGGTGAGAGCAGCCACCCTGTAAGTAGGGCTGTGTGTGGTGGTGCCTGGTGGGAAGGTGAATGAGGGAACCCCCCCCTGTAATTGGAGTGGGTACGTCTGGCCCCAGGCTTTCAGAGGCATGTGGCTCCAGGTCTGTTTGGCTTAACATGTGCACCCCGGCCCCTTGCTTGGGGCTGGGGTCTCCCCCTGTGACCCAGCCTCTGGCTGTGAAACCCCACTGCCTGGCTGCTGAGTCTCTTTCCTGTAGCTGTGGGTCTAGGCCAAGCTCATGACTCCCTGGGCATTGACCCACCAGTAAGCGGGCCCAGGTCGAAGTGCCTTTGTGCTCAGCTGGCAGCCTGTGTGGGGTGCCCGCCCTCCTAGCGGGGAGTGGATCTAGATGCCCCTGAAATGGAGAGAAGGAGCCTCTGTGGGCCTCTGGAACCAGGGCTGCCCTGTAGGCCAGGGCCCGCTCAGTGCCCTGGCATCCCAGGCGATTTTTCATGCCAGCAGCGACTGCAGCCTGCTGTAAGCAGAATCGTGCAGCCTCTGCGGCTGCTGCTGCTTTACGTGCCCAGCTGGATTTGCCCAGGGTTCCTGCCTCGCAGCCCATCTCCAGTCCAGACCGGAAGTCTGCTGTGCACCACTTGGGTGAGGCAAGCCAAAGTGGACAGGCTTTGCAGCGCTGGGGCTGCCTGCAGGGGGGAAGCTGGCCGAGTGGTGCCCCTGGGGAGGTGCCCGTTTCCCTCGGGTACAGAGAAAAAGGTGGCACTGAGGGCTCAATCTGTCTTCCTTCCTCAGCGGCAGCTGGCACCAACAGTGGAAGAGGCATGGCACAGAACGGCGAGACAAGAGGCGTCGAGAAGAGAATGGACATCGGACTGGAGAAGCGGAGCTGGGCAAGGCACTCTGGGCAAAGGGGCTCATGTCTGACCGAAACTGTGGTAACACAAGGGCTTTGCTGTCACCTTGAGTGTGGCCTGGCTGGCTTTGTGCAGGGCGACCTCCCTGTACGCAGGCTCAGTCTTTGTGCCGTCGTTTGCCTTTAGCTACTTTGTTCCTTTGGCTGCCTGGAGCCCGGCTGCCCTGTAAGGAGGGTGTGAGCCGGTGTCTCGTCGCCCGTGGTGAAAAGGGAGCAACCTGGCCCACGAGCCTCCCGTGTAAGCAGGGTAGGGTCCTTTCCGCAGGCCCGGCAGCTTCTGGGCTGTTGTCTGCCTGTGCAGCGTGACCTGCTGTACTCGGGGCATGTCGCAGCTTTTGTCCTTTGGCCACCCCTGAAGGCCTTTGGTGTCCCGAGGCTTTCCTGAGCCCCACACAGTCTGGCGAGGCCAAGTCTGACCCTCTTCTCTCCTGCTCCGGGGTAAGGATGGCTGTCCCAAGAGTGGCTGGCCAGAGCTTGCTCCCTTTCCTGAGAAGAGATGTGTGTACGGACCCTCCCCTTGCCTCTGTGTGTGCGTGAGCCTGCTTGTTGTTTAGGTTGCTGTGAAAAGTGCTGCAGCTTAGCTTAGGCTTCCCAGGAGGGAACGAGGGGCTCTGGGCAGTAACAGGGGAGTCTCCTTGGAGTCCCCAAGTGGAGTGGGAGCTCAGCTTGCCCCTCCTTGTCCTGTAGGGACACAGCAAAGGCCCCATAGTTCAGGGCCTGGGTCTCCACCTCCTCAGCAGCCTGTCCTATTGTCAACGTGGCAGCTCAACAGCCCCGTAGTCGGGGCCTGTGTGATGAGTTGTGTTCCCCTCTGTCCCTGTGTGTCCCCAGGAGCAGCCCGAGGTCCCTGTAAGCAGGGCCTAGGAGGCTGTTTTAGGCAGCTAACAGGAATGAGCCTTCCTGGGCCCTTAGAGGGTCGGGGTGGCTCCCTGGGCTCCTGAAGAGGTGTTGCTGTGCTGCTGCCAGGTGGGCCGGCCCGTGGCCCATGAGTTAGGTGTTTTTGGGAGTGCTGAAGTGAGAGCGGCCGCCCTGTAAGTAGGGCTGTGTGTTACAGTGCCTAGCGGGAGGGTGAAGAAGGGAAACCCCCTGTAATCGGGGCGGGTATGTGTGCTAGTTTGAAGCAGGGTAGAATGTTTTGGTGAGAAAAACTAGGTCATAGGCTGTGAAAGGAAAACAGTGGTGATGTCTGCTTCCCTCAGAGTCTTGCTGAAGAAGAAATGTAAACATTACATTACACTCTCGCTCTGACTGCTGACTGAGCTGCATCTCCCTAACCTCATCTTCCACTCACCTTTGCTTCTTAACCTCTTGTCTGAACCTCTATTCTTCTTTAGGACTAGGGTAAGGTTGAGAGGGGCAGGGGGAAGGTGCAGTGGTGGTTGAGAGCCCCTCCTGGGGACTCAGGTTTCTGGGAAGGGAGTTGTGTTTATGTATTACTTTTACCTTATATATTTCTGTATATAACTGTATATATTGTAAATAACTGTTTGTATATTGTGCTAGCTGTAAATAAATAGCTTCATTTATATTCCCAGAGCTGGCTGAAGGTAGTTGGGTATTTCTAAAGTGTGGGAGGCTGGGCAATACCCAAACCTATCACATATCTTTATTTGGTGCCCAACATGGGGCAAATTCATTTTGAGTGACTGTTAATTAACTTTGGGAATCAGAATGAAGCTAATGATGCAGCCATTTTACTTGTTTGGAGCGATTATGTGGCCTGTTTTCTTGCATTCAATTGGATCAAGGCCCAAACTGTTCATTACTTTCTTAATGTAGCTTATATGAAGGCTAAAGCTAAACTCACAACCATTTTCTAGTCCTGGGGTGATCTCATTCTGGGGTATGCTGGTTTTAATGTCACTGAAAATCTTACCAGTAACATTACAGGAGTATTTACCAATAATATTACATCCAATCAAAATACTGCTTTAACTACCACTTTGATGAGAGTAATTTACCCCAGAACCGAGATGCCGAACCCTTCATTAGGATTTTGTTCATGTAAGACCATGATGTTACTCTTATGTGTCAATTTATGTCTTGTACTTTTGATTTTCATATTAATTCTGGCATTATGTGTGAAAAACTTGAATGCAATGCCTGTAAGAACTAGGAATATCTCAGTTTCAGAAAAACAATGTACCAGTGGAAACCAAAACAAAGATAACTCAGGAACACCACCTCTCTCCCAGCAAAATTCAGGGCCACAACAAGGGACAGCAGTCCCTATGCCTCCCTCTTCAGATTCTGGGAATGCTGCCAACACTCCTAACGGGAATGATAACATGGCAGGATTGGCAGGTGTCCCAGGAGCACAGGCAAATAACACTGATAATACTAGTAACACCAACTCAGTCAGTTTGAATCCCCAGCCAATAGACCAGAACCCTGTTAGCTCTAAGGCAGATCTGAACTCACAGGCCTCAGGTCAGACCCCCAGTAGACATGTCAAAGTCTGTCGCTGTGCAGGCTTTTTTGGCACCTGCGAAAGCCAAGACACAGCATTTGACAAAGTGTGATTCAAAGGAGGATGTAAGAGAGGGGACCTCTGGTGAGCAAGAGGAGGAAGAGGGGGCATTTAGTCTTTGGGACCTGGCAAACATGCTCAGATCCCAGTACTCTGATGAGAGGAGTGCTGTGAGGTAGGCTGCCAAGAGAGAGGATGGTTCCAATGAGTTTAAGAGTGCTATTAGGAAGGTTCTGTTTCTAGGCCAGGGACAACCAGATCAACAAGAGGAAGAGGAGGAGGAGGATGACATCCAGGACTCCAACAATCCACTCAGAGAGGTCAGGGAGGTTAGAAATGAATGCTCAAGGGAATCAGGTGAGCCAATCTTAAGTTGGCTAGTGAGATGCCGTAGCATTGGTGCTAATGCCCTGCAGGTAGGAGACAAGTCTGTCAAGCAGCTGGGACCACTCACCAAGGAGAGTGGAGTGGACAAATACCTAGCAAGTCCTCTTGGTAAGGTTAGCTTGTGGACATGCCTTCTGTTGGCTGTGGTTATGAGACATCCTTCCCAAGATGATTTGCCATGGGCTGCCAAGAATTGGAACACCATTGAGCAGGGAATTAAGCTTCTGAAGGCATTTGCTGTGAAGGAAGTGCTTTATGGAGATCATGGCACATATGAGCCTGATGACATTCCTCTTGGAACAGGTCTCATGAAGAAGCTCATTACGCTTGCTCCTTCATCCTATGCTGACATCTTGGCCAGCAAGTTTCTATCCAGGGGTGATAATGGAAGGTCTATCACTGTTGGTGAATTCACTGACCAGCTCAGGCAAATAGAGGACAGCTTGTCACATTCTGCCCTAGTCTCTGCTGTAAAAACTCTAGGTACAGAGATAAAGGATGGAATCAAAAATAACATGAAAGAAATGAAGGAGGATCGTAAAACCTCAATTTCCAATCTGGTAAAGGATACCATCCCTGCATCATCTGAATGGGTGCATGTTTCTGCCATCAGGAAGAGATGTCCACCTCCTGCAAGGCAATTCCAGCCCAGGAGGAGACAAATTCCACCCAGACATCAGAAATCATGTGCATCACTGTGGATAATTCTGCATGACAAATACAGTGAGAACATGAACAAGTGGGATGGTCAACCTACTTCAGCTCTTTCAAAGTCAGGGAACTGCAGAGTGGCAGAAACAGAGGCAGCAATGCCAGAAAAGTAGCTGTCACTTCTTCAGCTCCTGAGAGCAACTGCAATTATTCCAACGATTGCAGTTTCTCTCACAACAACACCAATCATTGTGTACACCCCACATGCCATGTTCGGTATTAGGTGTGCCCTGCCTCCAGCCAGGAGGAGGAAAGGGATAGTGGAGAAAACCAAATCTATTGGAATGCATTCATTAGGTGGCCTGGCAGTTCAATAGCTGGGCAAATACAGGGCTTTAGTTGACACAGGTGCTCAGTGTACTTTATTGCCATCCAATTGCAAAGGGACAGAGCCTATCACTATTTCTGGAATCACTGGTGGATCTCAAGAGTTAACTAAGTTGCAGGATAAGTTTAACTGGTAAAGAGTGGAAGAAATGTACTATTGTAACTGGTCCTGATGTGCCTTGCATTCTGAGACAAGAATTTTTGAGACAAGGTTGTTTCAAAGATCCTAAGGTGTGGGAAGCTTTCTCCTGCAACGAGGTATGGAATGTAAACATCAGGCCCTGTGCTGGGAAGTGTCCTTGGGTCTTACTGATTCCCAGGGGCCTAAGCTGGCAACCATGAGCAACCCACGCACAGCTGTCAGGGGGTGGAATCTGCCAGCCCCCGGGGCGGACACAGCCCCAAGGGGGGCTGACCCTGGCCAGCCCCCCTGGGTGGTAGTCACAGGTTGTTTACCACAGGTAACCTATCTCTGCCTTACACATAACTTGGGGCCAATCTGTACTGTCCACTTGTGCCAGCCCCAGGCTGGCTGGAAACACCTCCTCGGAGACACTATATAAGCCATTGCACTACCCTAATAAAGTGGTACTGATGTACTGATGCACAGATGCCTAGAAGCTGCTGTCTCGAGTCGTCAGTACCCCGATCTCGCCTCTCGCCAGCCTCCGTACCCCGACAAATGGCGCTCGAACAGGCTAATTGGACCACCATATCGTTGCGGCCAGGCACTGAGGCCTGCATCGTGACCACCGGCAGGCCTCCAGGACGCGATTGACAGAACTCTAAGCTGGCCCTTGAGCCGCAGGGGCCCTGAGGAGGGGCCAAGACCTCGCTTCACCTCCGTGCGTAAGGAGCTGGCAGAACCGTAAGAGATCAGACGCTACTATACCCCCTGCTGGGGAAACGCGCTGTTTTTCCTCTTTATCTTTTTTTTCTCTTTTTTTTTTCCTCTCTTCCCCCTCGCTAAACCCGTTACTAACCACGAGGGATAGGTGTCTGCTGATACGGGCGGCCTATAGAGATAGGCGCTTATTGAAGATTGACACCGCTCATAAATATGGGGGTGCTTCAGTAACGGTAACTGTCGTGACGACGGGTGCGACCATATAGATGGGCACTTCTGGGGGCAGTGATCGTGCATAGTCAGGTCCCCCCCGGAGCAGTTGTTGCCGGAAGACAGGAACACACACCCATCCCCCCCAGCCCCCCCTTTCTCGCTTACGGAATTTTTCTGGGGAAGTGCGCTGGTTTTCCTTTTTTTTTATCCCGTCCCTAACCGTGGGGGACAGTGTCTGCTGGTACGGGCAGCCTATAGAGATAGGCGCTTATTAAAGATTGACCGCTCATAGATATGGGGGACTTTAATAACAGCAACTGTCGTGACGATGGGTGCGACCATACAGATGGGCACTTCTGGGGGCGGTGATCGTGCATAGTCAGGTACCCCCTGGAGCAGCTGCCGCCGGAAAGCAGACCACCCCCTTTCCCCCCCCCCTTCCCTTTTTTTTTACTTTCGGCGGAATAGCGACCGCGCGGCACCGGTAGCCGCTCCCACCACCCCGTGATGGCGATTGCCGATGGCCGTCCGGTGGCGGCAAACTGCCAAAGTTTCTCAGCCTGTAAAAGTTTTTCGGGACTGCCGTCCAAAGCAGCTGCTTCCAGCCACCACTGCCAGCCGCTACGGCGCTTTCCTTCTGCGTTCCATCATCAGGATGGCAGCTCCCCCACCACCGCGTCCCCGATAGGGACAGAACGAAAAGCAGAAAGAAAAAGCAGAAACGGCAGCAGCGCCCACGCTTCCTGAGTCTTGCCGCCAGCGGGAAACGCCCCTCCCCAACTGCGGAGCCCGGCGGAACCCAACCCCCCCCCCCCGTGCTCCCCACAGATTGTGGGTATAGGACATGAGAACACCAAAGAGACCGACGGACGAACAGAAAGACTCTGGGGGACCAGGCTCGAAGACCAGCCTGCGGAGATCAGCGAGAAGTCATCTGGAAGTCCGAGCCTCCCTCCCCTGGCACAGGCGGCAAGCTTGGCTCACACCCCCCCCTCCCTGCACTTCCTCAGCGAGAAACGAACAGCTTAGTTCTTACTGTAACAAACTCGTATTGTTGTATCTTGCTACCTATATGAACTACTGACGTCAGTATTAATGCTTTTTTTTGATTGTACTGGATCTTACAGGTTAGGAGTTTACTGAATAGGATGTTAAATGATTGCTAATTGTATCAGAATTTCTAGGAAGATCTTCTTTTCCCCTTTGTTCTGATTCTGACTCTCCTGTGGTACCACACTTCTTGAATTTTTCTTTGCCTTTTTTTCTCCTATTTCCCTCATTTCCTAGACCCTTAAGCTGCTAAAATAGTATAGTTAAGGCTAAGAGTTTGTAATGTGACAATTATGGGATTTTTTTTTTATATGGGGAAATCATGGGATGCTTTGATCTTGGGTTCTTTCTGTATATCTGTTATTTTTCTGGAATTAAAAAAAATTAAAAAAAAAGAGGGGGAAAAAAGGGGCTAGAAAGACAAGGGAGCAGGTATAAAAAATTCTGCAGGCAGGATCAATGAATCTGTTAGCCTAGGCACCCAATCTGTTTGTGTTTGTTTCTGTATTTGTTTCTGTATTTGTTCACTTGCATTTGTCTCGGTGTTTGTTTGTGTTTGATCCCTTATCTTCACCGGCATTGTAAGATGGGGACCAGCTTGAGTATGATTAGCCTGTCCTTTCCTAAGGTGAGCAGGAATCCTGCTCAGATGGCAGAATTGTGGTAAGATCTTGAAAAGAGTATTGAAATGATGGCTATATGTGTCTATGGATGATGAGGTCTGATCATGGTCAGTGAATTTGGGTATTTTCATGAGTTTCAGTGATTGTGGTTTAATGGAATAGATTCAGTTTAGCATCCTTTTGTAAAGGACAAAGCCCACTCAAATTGGCATAAGATGGCAATGTGACCTTTTATCTCTTGCAAGGGCCCTGCAAGAGATAAAAAACACTGCCCTAAATTCTTAAAGTAGATGAAGAACTGTGGGAAAAGGCCTAAGCAGAATACCCTGAATGCAATATCTAAGGCATATCCTTGTACTATATTTAGAGGCTAGTAGTTCTTAAAGCACAATGGACAGATGCAGCTCACAGCTAAGAGGTGTGATTAGAACATCGAGATTTCTGAGAACTACAGACTGAATCCAGAACTGTGGGAGTCTGAGGAGAAATACTGGACAGCTTGGTGCAGCTGCAGCTCTACAACATCAGCTGCCACGCTGAACCAACAAAGACGACGGATTTGCACTCTCCAGTGACTGTGATGTTCGTCTGGACTTTTGGGCTTTGAACATTTGACTCACTGTCGCTTACAGGAATAGCTTTTGGGATTGCTAGCTAAGCTTGGGTTGTTAGTTTGCCAGACTATTGCCACTAGCAAAAGGGTTCTTCACAGATGCATTCTCTTAACTTTAGCATTGTTAACCTGCACTTGTGTCATCCATACCTGTATCAAATACGGCCTGTATAAGATCGAACGTGGGTTGCTCAAAGAAAAGAAGGGGGTATTGTGGGAAGCTTTCTCCTGCAACGAGGTATGGAATGTAAACATCAGGCCCTGTGCTGGGAAGTGTCCTTGGGTCTTACTGATTCCCAGGGGCCTAAGCTGGCAACCATGAGCAACCCACGCACAGCTGTCAGGGGGTGGAATCTGCCAGCCCCCGGGGTGGACACAGCCCCAAGGGGGGCTGACCCTGGCCAGCCCCCCTGGGTGGTAGTCACAGGTTGTTTACCACAGGTAACCTATCTCTGCCTTACACATAACTTGGGGCCAATCTGTACTGTCCACTTGTGCCAGCCCCAGGCTGGCTGGAAACACCTCCTCGGAGACACTATATAAGCCATTGCACTACCCTAATAAAGTTGTACTGATGCACAAATGCCTAGAAGCTGCTGTCTCGAGTCGTCAGTACCCCGATCTCGCCTCTCGCCAGCCTCCCTACCCCGACACTAAGGGTCACAAATGGGCTTTTGGAATAGCATCTGTAGAGATTGAGGATGGCAAATTGAAATTGTCCCTTGGACCTGAACTTTCAGGTGAATCTGCAGCTGTGGGACATCATGACATAGAGGATCTGGAAGTGCCAATTGCTACTCAAACTGTGCACCACAGGCAGTACAGAACTAACCGTGACTCTTTGTTGCCCATTCATCAGCTGATTCATCAACTGGAGAGTCAGGCTGTCATCAAGAAAGCTCATTCACCTTTCAACAGTCCCATCTGGCCTGTGCACAAACCTAATGGAGACTGGAGGCTGACAGTTGATTTTTGTGCCCTCAACGAGGTGACGCCACCCATGAGCGCAGCTGTGCTGGACATGCTGGAACTCCAGTACGAGCTGGAATCGAAGGAGGCTAAATGGTATGGAGCCATAGACATTGCTAATGCTTTCTTCTCTATTCCCATAGCAAAGGAGTGCAGGCCTCAGTTTGTATTCACCTAGAGAGGAATCCAGTACCAGTTCAACCATTTGTCTCAGGGGTGGAAACACAGCTCAGCAATCTGTCACTCGGTCATCCACAATGCACTGGAGAAAGATAAAGCTCCAGTGCACATACAGTTAATCGATGACATCATTGTGTGGGGCCAAAGTGTTGAGGAAGTCTTTGAGAAAGGTAACAAAATCATTGACATTCTGTTGCAAGCAGGTTTTGCCATTAAGAGAGACAAGGTCAAAGGACCTGCCAAAAAAATTCAATTTCTGGGAGTGTGGTGGCAGGATGGTCGCTGTTACATTCCTCAGGATGTGATCAACAAAGTCTCCACCATGGCAGTTCCCACCAGTAAGAAGGACACTCTCTCTTTCTTGGGTGCATTGGGATTTTGGAGACTACACGTTCCTGGGTTCAGTCAAATTGTCAAACCTCTGCATGATGTGACTCGTAAGAGAAACAATTTCGAGTGGGGACTTGAACAACAAGCAGCCTTTGATCAGATCAAGCGAGAAATAGTCCATGCAGTGGGCTTGGGACCTGTGCGATCTGGTCCAGACATTAAGAACATTCTGTACACGGCTGCCAGTGACAATGGTCCAACTCGGAGTCTTTGGCAGAGAGCTCCAAATGAGACACGTGGTCATCCACTTGGTTTCTGGGGTCGTGGCTCCAGAGGTTCAGAGGCAAATTACACCCCAACAGAGAAAGAGATACTAGCAGCCTATGGAGGAGCAGAAGCAGCTTCTGAAGTGATTGGAACTGAGTCACGATTGCTTTTAGCTCCTAGACTGCCAGTTCTAAACTGGATGTTCAAAGGCAAAGGTTCATCACCGCATCATGCCACAGATGCAACCTGGTCTAAATGGATGGCTTTGATAACCCAACGAGCACGAATGGGTAATCTTGATCGACCTGGTCTGGTGGAGGTGATTACCAACTGGCCGGAAGGCACAGACTGTACCAAACCTCCAGAGGAGAAAATAACTCATGCTGAAGAAGCTCCTCCCTATGGTGATCTCTCTGATCAGGAAAAGAACTACGCTTTATTCACATATGGTTCCTGCTGTCTTGTTGCGAGATGGAAGATGGAAGTCAGCAGTCTAGAGTCCTACCAGGAGAGCTACCGAAGTGAGAGATGGCGAAGGAGAATCCAGTCAGTTCGCTGAGGTAAAAGCTGTCCAACTTGCTCTTGATGTGGCTGAACGTGAGAATTGGCCTATCCTTTACCTCTACACCGACTCGTGGATGGTAGCCAATGCTCTATGGGGTTGGCTAAAGGACTGGAAGAAGAATGGTTGGCAGAGGAAAGGAAAGCCCATTTGGTGTGCTGATGTATGGCAGGACATTGATGCACGGCTGGAGAAAATTCCAGTGAAGGTGCGGCACGAAGACGCACACATGCGAAAGAGCAGAGCCACTGAGGAACACCAACACAACTAGCAGGCAGACCAAGCTGCTAAGATTTATCAAGTTGATACCAACTCTGATCTTGACCTTGATTGGAAACACCGAGGTGAACTGTTCTTAGCTTGGTGTGCCCATGACTCATCTGGACATCAAGGCAGAGATGGAACATACCAATGGGCACGCGATAGGTCAATTGACTTGCCCATGGACGTTATCACCTAAGTCATCTATGACTGTGACATTTGTGCTGCTATTAAGCAGGCTAAGCGAATTAAGCCCTTACGGTATGGTGAGAGATGGTCAAAGTACAAGTATGGTGAAGCCTGGCAGGTTGACTACATCACTTTACCTCGATCTCATTCTGGCAAGCAGTATGTGCTAACGATGGTAGAGGCCAGCACCGGATGGCTGGAAACCTATCCAGTTCCACATGCTACTGCATGTAACACCATTCTTGGCTTGGAGAGACAAATCATGTGGAGACATGGAACTCCAGAGAGAATCGAGTCAGACAATGGTACTCATTTCAAGAACAACCTTGTGAAAAACTGGGCCTAAGAGCACGATATTGAGTGGATCTATCATATACCCTACTATGCACCAGCTTCAGGGAAGACTGAGCGATACAATGGTTTGCTGAAAATGACCCTAAAAGCCATTGGGGGTGGAACTCTGAAAAACGGGGACAAGCATTTAACACAAGCTACCTGATTGGTAAATAGTAGAGGTTCAGTAAACAGAGCCGGACCTGCACAATCAGACTTAGTCCAAACAGTGGACAGTGATAAAGTTCCTGTTGTAGGTGAAAAGAATCTGTTAGGGAAAACTGTTTGGGTATTTTCTCCTTCGGGCGAAGGGAAACCTGTCCGAGGGGTGGTTTCTGCTGAAGGTCCTGGTCACACCTACTGGGTAATGCAGGAGAATGGTGAAATCCAGTGTATTCCACAGAGAAATCTAACCTTAGTTGAGTGAGTCTAAATTCAAAGTGTATAATACAAGGTGTTAGGAGTTTTCTCTTCTAGGTACCATCGGCGTCCAACAGTAAGAGAATCTACAGTATGTGAGTATGAACTAAATGTCACTTGGGAGTCCCTGATCTCATCTCATCTGTGAGGAGACAAACTGTTCTTGAGCTTTTGAATCACCTACATCTGAGATAGCTGGAATGAAGAGTGAACTGAACTTGTGATATTCATTAGTGTAAATGTTGGTTTAGATTAGATCAGGTAGTTCTAAGCAATACTCTGAGTGAAGTAGACAGGGGTGGATTGTGCTAGTTTGAAGCAGGGTAGAATGTTTTGGTGAGAAAAACTAGATCATAGGCTGTGAAAGGAAAACAGTGGTGATGTCTGCTTCCCTCAGAGTCTTGCTGAAGAAGAAATGTAAACATTACATTACACTCTTGCTCTGGCTGCTGACTGAGCTGCATCTCCCTAATCTCATCTTCCACTCACCTTTGCTTCTTAACCTCTTGTCTGAACCTCTGTTCTTCTTTAGGACTGGGATAAGGTTGAGAGGGGCAGGGGGAAGGTGCAGTGGTGGTTGAGAGTCACTCCTGGGGACTCAGGTTTCTGGGAAGGGAGTTGTGTTTATGTATTACTTTTACCTTATATATTTCTGTATATACTGTAAATATCTGCTTGTATATTGTGCTAGCTGTAAATAAATACATTCATTTATATTTCCAGAGCTGGTTGAGTCTAGTTGGATATTTGCAAAGTGGGGGGGGGGCGGGTAATACCCAGACTAATCACAGTATGTCTGGCCCCAGGCTTTCAACGGCATGATTCCAGGCCTGTTTGGCTTAACGTATGCGCCCCAGCCTAGTTTTTTGGGCTGGGGCCTCCCCCTGTGACTCAGCCTCTGGCTGTGAAACCTCACTCCCTGGCTGCTGAGTCTCTTTCTGGTAGCTGCGGGGCTCGGACAAGCTCTTGGGTCCCTGGGCATTGACCTACCAGTAAGCGGGCCCAGGTTGAAGTGCCTTTGTGCTCAGCTGGCAGCCTGTGTGGGGTGCCTGCCCTCCTAGCGGGGAGTGGATCTAGATGCCCCTGAAATGGAGAGAAGGAGCCTCTGTGGGCCTCTGGGACCAGAGCTGCCCTGTAGGCCGGGGCCCGCTCAGTGCCCTGGCATCCCAGGCGATTTTTCATGCCAGCAGCGACTGCAGCCTGCTGTAAGCAGAATCGTGCAGCCTCTGCGGCTGCTGCTGCTTTACGTGCCCAGCTGGATTTGCCCAGGGTTCCTGCCTCGCAGCCCATCTCCAGTCCAGACCGGAAGTCTGCTGTGCACCACTTGGGTGAGGCAAGCCAAAGTGGACAGGCTTTGCAGCGCTGGGGCTGCCTGCAGGGGGGAAGCTGGCCGAGTGGTGCCCCTGGGGAGGTGCCCGTTTCCCTCGGGTACAGAGAAAAAGGTGGCACTGAGGGCTCAATCTGTCTTCCTTCCTCAGCGGCAGCTGGCACCAACAGTGGAAGAGGCATGGCACAGAACGGCGAGACAAGAGGCGTCGAGAAGAGAATGGACATCGGACTGGAGAAGCGGAGCTGGGCAAGGCACTCTGGGCAAAGGGGCTCATGTCTGACCGAAACTGTGGTAACACAAGGGCTTTGCCGTCACCTTGAGTGTGGCCTGGCTGGCTTTGTGCAGGGCGACCTCCCTGTACGCAGGCTCAGTCTTTGTGCTGTCGTTTGCCTTTAGTTGCTTTGTTCCTTTGGCTGCCTGGAGCCCGGCTGCCCTGTAAGGAGGGTGTGAGCCGGTGTCTCGTCGCCCGTGGTGAAAAGGGAGCAACCTGGCCCACGAGCCTCCCATGTAAGCAGGGTAGGGTCCTTTCCGCAGGCCCGGCAGCTTCTGGGCTGTTGTCTGCCTGTGCAGCGTGACCTGCTGTACTCGGGGCATGTCGCAGCTTTTGTCCTTTGGCCACCCCTGAAGGCCTTTGGTGTCCCGAGGCTTTCCTGAGCCCCACACAGTCTGGCGAGGCCAAGTCTGACCCTCTTCTCTCCTGCTCCGGGGTAAGGATGGCTGTCCCAAGAGTGGCTGGCCAGAGCTTGTTCCCTCTCGTGAAAAGTGCTGCAGCTTAGCTTAGGCTTCCCAGGAGGGAAAGAGGGGCTCTGGGCAGTAACAGGGGAGTCTCCTTGGAGTCCCCGAGCGGAGTAGGAGCTCAGCTTGCCCCTCCTTGTCCTCTAGGGACACAGCGAAGGCCCCTTAGTTCAGGGCCTGGGTCTCTGCCTCCACAGCAGCCTGTCCTATAGTCAACGTGGCAGCTCAACAGCCCCGTAGTCGGGGCCTGTGTGATGAGTTGTGTTCCCCTCTGTCCCTGTGTGTCCCCAGGAGCAGCCCAAGGCCGCTGTAAGCAGGGCCTAGGAGGCTGTTTTAGGCAGCTAACAGGAATGAGCCTTCCTGGGCCCTTAGAGGGTCGGGGTGGCTCCCTGGGCTCCTGAAGAGGTGTTGCTGTGCTGTTGCCAGGAGGGCCCGTGGCCCATGAGTTTGGTGTGGGCGGGACCCCGTGGCTTTGTAGGTGTTTTTGGGAGTGCCGAGGCGAGAGTGGCCACCCTGTAAGTAGGGCTGTTGGTTACGGTGCCTAGCGGGAGGATGAAGGAGGGAGCCCCCCCTGTAATCAGGGTGGGTATGTCTGGCCCCAGGCTTTCAGAGGCATGTGGCTCCAGGTCTGTTTGGCTTAACGTGTGCACCCCTGGCCTCATGCTTGGGGCATGGTACTCCCACCGTGACCCAGCCTCTGGCTGTGAAACCCCACTGCCTGGCTGCTGAGTCTCTTTCCTGTAGCTGTGGGTCTAGACCAAGCTCTTGGGTCCCTGGACGATGACCCACCAGTAAGCGGGCCCAGGTCAAAGTGCCTTTGCGCTCAGCTGGCAGCCTGTGTGGGGTGCCCGTCCTCCTAGCGGGGAGTGGATCTGGATGCCCCTGAAATGGAGAGAAGCCTCCGTGAGTCTCTGGGACCTGGGCTGCCCTAGCATCCCAGGCGATTTTTGATGCCAGCAGCAACTGCAGCCCGCTGTAAGCAGGATCATGCAGCCTCTGCAGCCGCTGCTTTACATGCCCAGCTGGATATGCCCAGGGTTCCTGCCTTGCAGCCCATCTCCAGTCCGGACTGGAAGTCTGCTGTGCACCACCTGGGTGAGGCAAGCCAAAGTGGACAGGCTTTGCGGCACAAGGGCTGCCTGCCGGGGGAAAGCTTGCCGGGTGGTGCCCCTGGTGACGTGCCCATTTCCCACGGGTGCGGAGGAAAAGGCACCACTGAGGCCTAAATCTATCTTCCGTCCTTGGTGGTAGCTGGCACCGACAGTGGAAGAGGCATGGCACGGAATGGCGAGGCAAGTGGTGTCGAGTAGAGGATGGGCGTCGGACTGGAGAAGCGGAGCTGGGCAAGGCACTCTGGGCAAAGGGGCTCATGTCTGACCGAAACTGTGGTAACACAAGGGCTTTGCCATCACCTTGAGTGTGGCCTGGCTGGCTTTGTGCAGGGCGACCTCCCTGTACGCAGGCTCAGTCTTTGTGCCGTCGTTTGCCTTTAGCTGCTTTGTTCCTTTGGCTGCCTGGAGCCCGGCTGCCCTGTAAGGAGGGTGTGAGCCGGTGTCTCGTTGCCCGTGGTGAAAAGGGAGCAACCTGGCCCACGAGCCTCCCGTGTAAGTGGGGTAGGGTCCTTTCCGCAGGCCCGGCAGCTTCTGGGCTGTTGTCTGCCTGTGCAGCCTTTCTTTGTGAAAAGGATTTGTTGGAGAATGGTATGGGTGTTTTCTGCCTTTGGGTGGGGTTACAACCTGTCCAAGGGGTGCTTATTTCCTGGTGGGGGATGTCCAGGACGTGCATGTTGGGCAATGCAGGAGGGTGGTGAGATCAAGTGTGTTCTGTAAAGAAGTTTTGATTTTGGACTGAGACAGTTTGAGTTTAAAGTATATACAAGTTGTTACTGAGTTTCTTTCAGATAGTTGATGTCATCTGAGAAATCCCATTGGATAAGAACAATTGTGCCCAGGATCTGAGTGGCAGATGGATTTGAACGAAAGCAGTGGAACGACACAGGGTTTGGATGGCACTGTTCACTATATAGAGAATCTGTTTCTAGTTAGATGAGTAGTGTGATGAGCAGGAATTGTGGGATTGAATATAGGGGTGGAGTGTCCCAGGTTGAGGCTATAGGGTTAAAAAAAAATTCTGGGGACTAGAAGATTGTTATTCAATCCCATAATTCTGCTATCTCTTTATAGACTCACAACATGGTCAGTTCATGCTCCTTTCCTCCTCCTTCTGCCCTGAGTGTGTGGTGGCAGCCAACCACTTTATCGGGAACATGTAAGCAGTAGGCCTCTTGGATGGCAGAGGTGTTGAGGGATGGGGGGGGGAGGATTGGAGCACTGGGGAAATGTAGATTTAGTTTTTTTGGTGATGGGGGAAACTTCAAGGGGGTTTGCCATGATAATTGCTTTGTAATGTCTATTGCTGTATTCTCTCTCTAAATATAATTCTGTATTTTCTCTCCAATTTGGTTTGAGAGTTTAATCTCTATCGGCTCTCTTTAAAAAAACTACTAAATCTAGAAATGGAATCTTTCTCACCCTAGATTACCAAGAAATGATTCTTTCTCTTTCTCTTGGTCCTCTTCAGGTGCTTGGAGAGTACAAGCCCTCAGTGGTATGCGGTGATGGTGCTGTGCAGGCCAAGCCAGGCTTTGAGCAGGCTGTCCGAAGGAAGCAGCTGTCCAGTGCCAGCAAAAGCTGGAGCAGAAGCTGGAAGCCCAGCACAGGTAACTTAGAGAAGCATCCAAGTGCTGCTTGCAGTCTGCCTTTTGTTGTCTCTTGCAGCACTTGACCTTTCCAAAAGAATAATTTTGTTCAGCTGGATGGATGGATTTGCCTGTACTCAAGCTGTTTGCAGCCAGGAGCTTGTGCTGCAAACGTGCAGCTGGTGCTTCCAAAGCCACTCATGTAAATCTTTGCTGCTGTTGAATTTTGAAGATCTCTCCAGCAAGCCTGAAATGAGCTGAAGGAGCATCAGAAGCAGCATGGCCATTCCCCCAGGCAGCAGGATGTTTCAGCCAAGCACAAGCTCATCCAGGAGGAGCTGATCCTGAGGAACATCCCCCACGAGACGCAGGTGGCAAAAGAGGCTGGGTCAGGTAAAGCTTTCTGTCGAGTTTGTGCTCCTTCTGGCAGTCAGTTGCACATATTCAGATGAGTAGAAGCATGGAGTCGTTGCTGTTGGAGAAGAGCTTCCAAATCATCCAGTGCAGCCCTTAGGCCAGCACTGCCAGGTCACCCCTAAACCATGTCCCTGAGCAGCACAGCTGTAGGACTTTTTGCTCCCCTCACGGATGGGGACTCCACCACTGTGCTGGGCAGCCTGTTGCAGGGCCTAAGAACTCTTCTGGGGAGGAGACTGTTCCTCCTGTCCAGCCTGAGCCTTCCCTGGTGCAACCTGAGGTCATTTCTTTGCATCCTGTCATTTGTTAGTTGGGAGAAGGGATCAACTCCAACCTGGCTCCAAGCTTCTTCTCAGGATCAGTGAGGTCTCCCCTCAGGCTCCTTTTCTCCAGGCTGAAACCCCCCAGTTCCTTCAGCTGCTCTTCACAGGCCCTTTTGTGCAGAGCCTGGAGCAGCTTGGTTGTCCTTCAGCTGGTGTCAGGACATGACTCCTTCCACAGTGAGCTGGCCCTGTGTGGCTTGTTGAAAGAAGGGATTGCAGAGTGTCCTGGAGCTGGGAGGGTTTGGAGCCATTTGAAGACAGTTTCCTCTCTGCTGATTTGCATCATGGAGTGGCTTAGGCTGGGAGGGACCTCAAAGATCATCTAGTCCAGGCTCCTTGCTGTGGGCAGGGACACCTCTCAGCTGAAGTTGATTGCTGAAGGCTGTAAAAGAGCTTGGCAGGTCTGGGGGTGGAAGGCTGCCTGTGTGTCTTTAGCTCTTCAGAAACCTGGATTGAATAGAAGCAAGGAAGCCTCTTGTGTGCCCGGCAGGGAACCAGCAGCTGTGTAGGCTGGGTAAGCAGCAGCACAGCCTGCACTGCCAGTGGCCCCAGCCCGTCCCTCATCACCATGGAGATCTCTTTGAGCATGTGGAGTGTGTTCAGGCTTGTGACTTGATGCCACTGCTTGAGCTTGTGTCTCATTTGCCCGAGCAGCAAAAGTCAATTCCATTCTTGTGGAGGCTTGACAAAGGAGGTAAATTTTCTGTGCAGCAGCTACAGTTGGGAAACAATTTTATCTCATTCTATTGAGTCACAGAATGGTTTAGGTTGGAAAGGACCTTGGGTATCACCTGATTAGAAGCCCCCTGCCATGGGCAGGGACACCCTCACTAGCCCAGCTTGCTCAAGGCCTCATCCAGCCTGGCCTTGGACACCTCCAGGGAAAGGGCATCCACGACCTCCCTGGGCAACCTGTGCCAGTGTCTCCCCAGCCTCTCTGTAAAGAATTTCTCCCTAATCTCTGTTCTGAGTCTCTCCTTTTCCAGCTTCAGTCCCTTCCTTTCTGACTTCCGTACAACAGAAATGCTACTTTTTTTCCCCATGGTATGACCAGATCAAGAGGCTTAAATGAGCATTTCTGCTCTGCGCCCCAAACTTCAGTTTGAACGCCAGAAATGTGGGGGACAAAAACCCCAGTGGTCATAAATTCAGAGAGTAATGCACCCCCAGCTCTCTGCTCTCTTTTGATGCTGTTTTTCTCTTGTTTCTAGTCTGGTGAAGACTCTCCAGCTTCTGGGCAGTGGGCTCTAACTTGATGCCAGGAGGTTGCACGTGAATGTGAGAAGAGACTTCTCTGGGAGGCTGCTGGAGCCCTGGAGCAGGCTGCCCAGAGAGGCTATGGAGTCTCCTTGTCCGGAGGGATTCCAGCCCCAGCTGGCCAGTGCTGGGCAAGCTGCTGTGGGTGCCCTGCCTTAGCAGCTGGATTGGACCAGAGGAAGGAGCTCTGTCTGATACATGCAGACAGACGCACAGGCATGGATGGGAACTCCCTGGGCATACCTTGGGCTGCCCGGTTGGTGCTCCAAGAGAAACAGCTATGAGCTGTTCTTCAGGTGCCTGAAAACTGCAGACCTGTCAGCCTGACCTCAGTGCCAGGCAAGATCATGGAATAGGTCATCTTGATTGCCATCACAAAGCACCTGCAGGATGGCCAAGGGATCAGGCCCAGCCAGCATGAGTTTAGGAAGGGCAGGTCCTGTCTCACCAACCTGATCTCCTTTTGTGACCAGGTTACCTGCCTGGTGAATGTGGGGCAGGCTGTGGATGTAGTCTACCTGGACTTCAGCAAAGCCTTTGACACTGTCTGCCACAAGAAGCTCCTGGCCAAGCTGGCAGCTCATGGCTTGGAGAGATTCACTCTGTGATGGGTCAAGAACTGGCTGAATAGTAGAGCCCAGGGAGTGGTGGTGAATGGTGCCACATCCAGTTGGCAACTGTCACCAGTGGTGTGCCCAAAGATCAGTGTTGGGCACAGCACTGAGGCAAGGGGATCTGGATGAGGGGATTGAGTCCAGCATCAATAAGTTTGCAGATGACACCAAGATAGGAGCAGGTGTTGATCTGTTGGAAGGTAGGAGAGCCCTGCAAAGGGACATAGACAGGCTGGATGGGTGGGCAGAGGCCAATGGGATGAGATTGAACAAGGCCAAGTGCAGGGTTCTGCACTTTGGCCGCAACAAGCCCCAGCAGCGCTACAGGCTGGGGACAGAGTGGCTGAGAGCAGCCAGGCAGAAAGGGACCTGGAAGTACTGGTGGAGAGTAGGCTGAAGATGAAGCAGCAGTGTGCCCAGGTGGCCAAGAGAGCCAATGGTATCCTGGACTGTATCAGGAACAGTGTGGCCAGTAGGCTGAGGGATGTTATTCTTGCCCTCTACTCAACACTGGTCAGGCCACACCTTGAGTCCTGTGTCCAGTTCTGGGTCCCTCAATTCAAGGGAGATGTTGAGGTGCTGGAAGGTGTCCAGAGAAGGGCGACAAAGCTGGTAAGGGGCCTGGAACACAAACCCTATGAGGAGAGGCTGAGGGAGCTGGGGTTGTTTAGCCTAGAGAAGAGGAGGCTCAGGGGTGACCTCATTGCTGTCTACAACTACCTGAAGGGAGGCTGTAGCCAGGTGGGGGTTGGGCTCTTCTCCCAGGCAACCAGCAACAGAACAAGGGGACACAGTCTCAAGTTGTGCCAGGGTAGGTCTAGGCTGGATGTTAGGAGGAAGTTGTTGGCAGAGAGTGATTGGCATTGGAATGGGCTGCCCAGGGAGGTGGTGGAGGCACCGTCCCTGGAGGTCTTCAAGCAAAGCCTGGATGAGGCACTTAGTGCCATGGTCTGGTTGACTGGCTAGGGCTGGGGAATAGGTTGGACTGGATGATCCTGGAGATCTCTTCCAACCTGATTGATTCTATGATTCTGTGATTCTATCTCCTGTTGTGCTTTCCTGCACAAGATACAGCTTTGAATGGTGCATTTTCCTCTCTCCAGCCTGCTCTTCTTTTAGAAACTACCGAACTGTGCAAACAGAGAGCTCAGGATGAAAAAAAGTGACCAGGTGAAAGTGTTGGAGTCATCTGCTGGAGTCTCTAATGACAGCAGTTACTGAACTAGGAAGCTGATGAGATGGCAGAGGTGAATTAGCAAATGCAAAAGGCCATGGAGAAATGTGAGCAGCAGAAGCGGCAATTCTGGATTGGAACTCCAGACACCTTGGTAGGGTGAGTTTGACTCGAAACATCATAGAGTGGCTCAGGTTGGAAGTGAGCTCAGGGATCAGCCTTTCCACCATGGGCAGGGAGGCCTTTCAGGTAGACTCAGCTGCTCAAAGCCTCACCCAAGATGGCCTTGAACACCCCCAGGGAGAAGGCATGCACAAGCAACCTGGGCAGCCTGGGAGCAGCCTGCAGAAAAGGCCTTGGAGGTGCTGGTGGGTGAGAAGCTGGGCAGGAGGCAACACTGGGCACTGGCAGCCCAGAAAGCCAATGGCCAGGGATGGAGAGAGAGAATCCCACCCCTCTGCTCTGTTCAGATCTCACCAGCAGTGCTGTGTCCAGCTCTGGAGCCCTCATCATAAGAAGGACTTGGAGCTGGTGGAGCAGGTCCAGAGGAGGCCATGAGAAGTGCTCAGGGGCAGGATCAGCTCTGCTGTGGGGACAGCCTGGCAGGGCTGGGATTGTCCAGCCTGGAGAAGGGAAGGCTTCAGCAGGACCTGAGAGCTGCATCTCAGTATGTGAAGGGGACCTACATGAGGGCTGGGGAGAGGCTGTTGGGAAGAGTCTGAATCTCTCTGGGCTCCAAACCATCACCCCTTGTCCTGTCACCACAGACCCTGCTCAGAAGCCTGTACCCAGCTTCCTTAGAGGCCTCTTTAGGCATGGAAAGGCCACCAGAAGGTCTCTGTAGAGCCTTCTCCAGGCCGACCAAGCGCAGCTCCCTCAGCCTGGCCTGGCAGCAGAGCCTTGGATCGTTCCTGTGGCCTCCTCCAGCCCCACTCCAGCAGCTCCATGGCTCTGCTGAGCACTGCAGGGCTGGTGGCAGCAGTGCAGGGGGCCAGAAGAGCAGCCACAGAGGGGCAGCCTCCCCTCCCTGCCGCTGCTGCCCAGGCTGCTGGGGTCTCCTGGTGCCCTGGGGGTTGTCAGGTGCTGTGTGAGCCTTTCCTGTCTGGCCCTGCGTGCCAGCTGCCTTTGGGCACTGGGGCTGTGCCTGGAGCTGTGTGGGAGCTCCCTGCAGGAGCAGCTGGGCAGGCCTGGGCTGCAGGGAGGCTTTCTGGGCCTGGCCTGGGTAAGCTGGAGCAGGAGGTCCAGAGGCAGCCCTGTCCCCTCTGTCCTGTGTCTGCCATTAGATGCTACTCCTGGGCACTGCCCTCAGTTGTCCCCACTGAGCTGAGGAGAACCTCAGGAGATTCAACAAGGCCAAGCTCAGTGGTGCACTGCGAAGGGGAAGGCTTTGCCGTGTGGAGTGGCTTCAGCAGGCACTGCTCTGGCAGTGCACAGTGCAGCAGTGAGGCCAGGAGCAGCTGGTTCAGCAGATGGAACCAACCCAGGCTTTGGCTGCACAACTTGTTTTGTACCCTGAGGAGCGTCCTTGTTCCTGCAGGGGTTGCACAAAGGTGCTGAGCCACTGGGAGCAGGGCTGGAGAGCACTCTAGAAGGCATTGGGGATGTTGGCTTGTGGTTCAGGGAGCGTCTCAGCAAGCTCTGCACTGCAGGCCCTGGGTGCTTTTCTCTCTTGCATTCCCCAGCACACCACAGCTCCTCTGCTGGCAGCTCTCACAGGCAGCCTGGCTCCGCTGAGCAAGACCTCTCCCTCCATGGCTGTGCACAGCTCCCTTTTGCTGATGGGGATGCTTGGCCTGAAGCAGTCTTTGCAGGCTCTGGTGGCACAGATGTCTGCCTCTGGCCCTCTCTTGCCTCACAATGTGTGATGCTTGCTGCTTTCGCTCTCCAGCTGCCTCAGGAGGACCCTTGGCCCATAGCAGACTGTGCTAGTTTGAAGCAGGCTAGAATGTTTTGGTGAAAAGAACTAGATGGCATCAAAGACAGCATGAAAGAACTGAAGGAGGATCTCAGAAACATTACGAATCTGGTAAAAGATACCATTCCTGCATCATCTCAATGGGTGCATGTTTCTGCCATCAGGAACAGATGCCCACCTCCTGCAAAGCAATTCCAGCCCAGGAGGAGACAAATTCCACCCAGACATCAGCAATCATGTGCGTCACTGTGGATACTTCTGCGTGACAAATATGGTGAGAACATGAACAAATGGGATGGTAAACCTACTTCAGCTCTTTCAAAGAGAGTCAGGGATCTGCAGAGTGGCAGAAACAGAGGCAACAATGCCAGGAAAGTAGCTGTCACTTCTTCAGCTCCCCAGAGCAACTGCAATTGCAGTCACACCACCAATCATTGTGTACACCCTACATGCCATGTTCAGCATTAGGGGTGCCCTGCCTCCAGCCAGGAGGAGGAAAGGGATAGTGGAGAAAACTGAATCTATTAGAATGTATTCATTAGGTGGCCTGGCAGTTCAAAAGTTCGGAAATACAGGGCTTTAGTTGACACAGGTGCTCAGTGTACTTTATTGCCATCCAATTGCAAAGGGACAGAGTCCATATCTATTTTTGGAATCACTGGTGGATCTCAAAAATTAACTAAGATACAGGCTGAGATCAGTTTAACTGGTAAAGAGTGGAAGAAACATACTATTGTAACTGGTCCTGATGCGCCTTGCATTCTGGGAATTGACTTTTTGAGACAAGGTTGTTTCAAAGAACCTAAGGGTCATAAATGGGCTTTTGGAATAGCATCTGTAGAGATTGAGGATGATAAATTAAAATTGTCCATTAGAGCTGAACTTTCTGATGAATCTGCAGTTGTGGGACATCATGACATAGAGGATCTGGAAGTGCCAATTGCTACTCAAACTGTGCACCACAGGCAGTACAGAACTAACCGTGACTCTTTGTTGCCCATTCATCAGCTGATTCATCAACTGGAGAGTCAGGCTGTCATCGAGAAAGCTCATTCACCTTTCAACAGTCCTATCTGGCCTGTGCGCAAACCTAACGGAGACTGGAGGCTGACAGTTGATTTTTGTGCCCTCAACGAGGTGACGCCACCCATGAGTGCAGCTGTGCCAGACATGCTGGAACTCCAGTACGAGCTGGAATCGAAGGAGGCTAAATGGTATGGAGCCATAGACATTGCTAATGCTTTCTTCTCTATTCCCATAGCAAAGGAGTGCAGGCCTCAGTGTGTATTCACCAGGAGAGGAATCCAGTACTATTTCAACCATTTGCCTCAGGGGTGGAAACACAGCTCAACCATCTGTCATTCAGTCATCCACAATGCACTGAAGAAAGGTAAAGCTCCAGAGCACATCCAGTTAATCGATGACATCATTGTGTGGGGCCAAACTGTTGAAGAAGTCTTTGAGAAATGTAACAAAATCATTGACATTCTGTTGCAAGCAGGTTTTGCCATTAAGAGAGACAAGGTCAAAGGACCTGCCAAAGAAATTCAGTTTCTAGGAGTGAGGTGGCAGGATGGTCGCTGTCACATTCCTCAGGATGTGATCAACAAAGTCTCCACCATGGCAGTTCCCACCAATAAGAAGGACACACTTTCTTTCTTAGGAGTGGTGGGATTTTGGAGACTACACATTCCTGGTTTCAGTCAAATTGTCAAACCTCTGCATGATGTGACTCGTAAGAGAAACAATTTCGAGTTGGGACTTGAACAACAAGCAGCCTTTGATCAGATCAAGCGAGAAATAATCCATGCAGTGGGCTTGGGACCTGTGCGATCTGGTCCAGACATTAAGAACATTATGTACACGGCTGCCAGTGACAATGGTCCAACTTGGAGCCTTTGGCAGAGAGCTCCAAATGAGACACGTGGTCGTCCACTTGGTTTCTGGGGTCGTGGCTCCAGAGGTTCAGAGGCAAATTACACCCCAACAGAGAAAGAGATACTAGCAGCCTATGGAGGAGCAGAAGCAGCTTCTGAAGTGATTGGAACTGAGTCACGATTGCTTTTAGCTCCTAGACTGCCAGTTCTAAACTGGATGTTCAAAGGCAAAGGTTCATCACCGCATCATGCCACAGATGCAACCTGGTCTAAATGGATGGCTTTGATAACCCAACGAGCACGAATGGGTAATCCTGACCGACCTGGTCTGGTGGAGGTGATTACCAACTGGCCGGAAGGCACAGACTGTACCAAACCTCCAGAGGAGAAAATAACTCATGCTGAAGAAGCTCCTCCCTATGGTGATCTCTCTGATCAGGAAAAGAACTATGCTTTGTTCACAGATGGGTCCTGTCGTCTTGTTGGGAACAAGCGAAAATGGAAGTCAGCAGTCTGGAGTCCTACCAGGAGAGTTACCGAAGCGAGAGATGGATAAGAAGAATCCAGTCAGTTTGCTGAGGTAAAAGCTGTCCAACTTGATCTTGATGTGGCTGAACGTGAGAATTGGCCTATCCTTTACCTCTACACCGACTCGTGGATGGTAGCCAATGCTCTATGGGGTTGGCTAAAGGACTGGAAGAAGAATGGTTGGCAGAGGAAAGGAAAGCCTATTTGGTGTGCTGATGTATGGCAGGACATTGATGCACAGCTGGAGAGAACTCCAGTGAAGGTGCGGCACATAAACGCACACATGCCTAAGAGCAGAGCCACTGAGGAGCACCAACACAACTAGGAGGCAGACCAAGCTGCTAAGATTTCTCAAGTTGATACCAACTCTGATCTTGACCTTGATTGGAAACACCAAGGTGAACTGTTCTTAGCAGAGGTCAGTGGTGCTGGGCTGTGTGGCATGGGTGGATCTGTAGGAGTTGTTGGCCAGAAATGTGCTTTCAAGTGTCACATTGCAGGGTGGGAGCTGCACTCCAGAGGGGGTTTCATGGTCCTGAGGTTACAAGTTGCCGACGATGGTTTCCTTTTCAATCAAGAGACAAACAGCAGATTAATCTCTCAAACAGCAGATTCATCTCTCAACCTTATTCCCTTGAATTAAACACCAGGTTTATCCTGGGTGCACCTCTAGAAATGACCTCACTGCCCCAGAGCATACCAGAGTTTCTGGAAGGTCAGTTTGGAAAGGAGTGAAGAGGCAAGGGCTGTAGAGACCTCTTCTTGCCCGGAGGTGGAAAGCCTGAAGAGGCAGAGTGGCAGACTTGAAAGCACTGAAAATGTGCCCAAGGATCAGTTTCTCTTGACTCTTTCTCTCCTTCGAGGCCACTCCAAACGTGCTGCACCAAGGCTCTAGCCTGGACAGCTGCTAACTGAAGGTCAATTTCTAGGCAGCTCAGCACTGTAAGTGTTTGGGGTCCACGAAGCATTTCTTGATTTGCATTTTGGATAGCAGCAGAAGCTGCAGGTTGTGAAGATGACAGAAATAAAATGACAAAAGGTGTCAGGAGGGTGCATGAGAATTTGGTTCCTGGAAGCCACTGCAGTTAGATTTTAGTTTCTTTTTGTAGCAGAGGTTTGGTGACTAAGCAGCTTATTAGGAGAAGGCTTATGGTTATTTGTCATTTTCATAATAATTTTGCTATGCGCTTGTATTGTCTTTGCTTGCCTTAAGAAGAGCTTAACTAAGGTAGTTAGCCAGGTGTGGGTTGTTCAAAAAGAAAAAGAGGGAATTGTGGAAGAATTTCTCACTAGTCGAGGACATAAAGTCATAAACATGGGTAACTTGCGCTGAGAACATCCTTGGTTCCCAGCGAGGCTAGGAAGTCGAGATGTAAACAGCTGAGCACTCCACACACAGCTGC